>NW_012102571.1:3158-3978 GCF_000951045.1 Mandrillus leucophaeus | reverse complement strand
CTTCTTTCCAGATTTCATCTGAGGATATTTCCTTTTTCACCGTAGCCCCCTGTGGGCTTCCAAATGTCACTTTGCCAATTCCACAAGAACTGCCTCTGGGAAAGGGTTCTTGAGCGGAAAGTTGTAACTCTGTGAGATGATTTCACAGAACACAAAGAAGTTGATCAGAAAGCTTCTTTCTCTTTGCTATTGGAAGATATTTCCTTTGGCCCTATAGTCTTCAAAGGGATCCTAAATATCTGTTCTCACATTCCACAGAAATAAGGCTAGCAAAGAGAACCACGAAATACAAATGTAACTCTGAGGGATGAATTAACAGAACACTAAGTAGTTTCTCAGAAAGCTTCTTTCCAGATTTCATCTGAGGATATTTCCTTTTTCACCCCTCTATGGGCTTCCAAATATCACTTTGCCAATTCCACAAGAACTGTCTTTGCGAAAGGCTTCTTGAGGGGAAAGCTGTAACTCTGTGAGATGATTTCACAGAACACAAAGAAGTTTCTCAGAAAGCTTCTTTCTCTTTGTTATCGGAGGATATTTCCTTTGACACCTTAGTCTTCAAAGGAATCCGAATTATCTGTTCTCAGATTACATAGAAACAAGACTAGCAAAGAGATTCACGAAACACAGATGTAAATTTGTGAGATGAATTAACAGAACACTAAGCACTATATCAGAAAGCTTCTTTCAAGATTTCATCTGAGCATATTTCCTTTTTCTCCGTAGCCCTATATGGGCTTCCAAATATCACTTTGCCAATTCCAAGAGAACTGTCTTTGCGGATGGCTTCTTGAGGGGAAAGCTGTAACTCTGTGAGATG
>NW_012102571.1:812-1365 GCF_000951045.1 Mandrillus leucophaeus | reverse complement strand
GGGAAAGCTGTAACTCTGTGAGATGATTTCACAGAACACAAAGAAGTTTCTCAGAAAGCTTTATTCTCTTTGTTATCGGAGGATATTTCCTTTGGCCCTATAGTCTTCAAAGGGATCCGAAATAGCTGTTCTCAGATTCCAAAGAAATAAGGCTAGGAAAGAGATCCACGAAATACCGATGTAATTCTGTGAGGTGAATTAACAGAACACTAAGCAGTTTCTCTGAAAGCTTCTTTCCAGATTTCAACTTAGGATATTTCCTTTTTAACTATAGCCTTCTAAGGGCTTCCAAATATCACTTTTCCAATTCCGCAAGAACTGTCTTACCGGAAGGTTTCCTGAAGGGAAAGCTGAAACTCTGTGAGATGATTTCACAGAATGCAAAGAAGTTTCTCAGAAAGCTTCTTTCTCTTTGTTATCGGAGGGTATTTCCTTTGGCGCTATAGATTTCAAATAGATCCGAAATATCTGTTCTCAGATTCCACAGAAATAAGGCGAGCTAAGAGATTCACGAAATACAGATGTAACTCTGTGAGTTGAATTAACAGAACAC
>NW_012102571.1:0-603 GCF_000951045.1 Mandrillus leucophaeus | reverse complement strand
CCTCTATGGGCTTCCGGTTATCACTTTCCGAATTCCACAAGAACTGTTATAGGGAAAGGCTTCTTGAAGGTAAACCTGTAACTCTGTGAGATGATTTCACAGAACACAAAGAAGTTTCTCAGAAAGCTTCTTTCTCTTTGTTATCTAGGATATTTCCTTTGGCCCTATAGTCTTCAAAGGGATCCGAAATATCTGTTCTCAGATTCCACAGAAATAAGGCTAGCAAAGAGATACATGACATACAGATGTAACTCTGTGAGATGAATTACCACAACAGTAAGCAGTTTCTCAGAAAGCTTCTTTCCAGATTTCTTCGTAGGATATTTCCTTTTTCACCATAGCCCTCTACGGGTTTCCAACAATCTCTTTGCCTATTCCACAAGACCTGTCTTAGCGAAAGGCTACTTGAGGGGAAAGCAGTAACTCTATGAGATGATTTCACAGAACACAGAAAAGTTTCTCAGAAAGATTTTTTCTCTTTGTTAACGGAGAATATTTCCTTTGACCCTATAGTCTTCAAAGGGATCCGAAATATCTGTTCTCAGATTGCACAGAAGTAAGGCTAGCAAACAGATTCACGAAACACAGATGTAACTCTGTGAG
>NW_012102570.1:8356-9228 GCF_000951045.1 Mandrillus leucophaeus | reverse complement strand
CGCGACTGTAATGCCAGCTGCTCCTGAGGCTGAGGCTGGAGAATCGCTTGAACCCAGGAGGCAGAGGCTGCATTGAGTCGAGATCTCACCACTGCACTCCAGCCTGGGCGACAGAGAAATTTGCACTCAAAAAAAAAAAAAAAAAAAAGAGAGAGAAAGAAAAAAGTAAATAATCATTAAAAAAATGAAGTAATAGATTTCTTCCATAAATGTACTGGGACAATTAACTGGATATCCACATCGAAAAGAATAATGTTGGATCCCTATATCACACCATCAAAAATTTTATTTAAAAAAGTTGTTTTTTTTTTTTTTTTTTTTAAGGGAAAGAGAGAGAGAGATTAGGAAGGGAGACCTGTGGCAGTGGGTGTTACTTTGTCGCCCAGGCTGGCTTGGAACCCCAGGCTCAGCCATTCTCTCCTTTGTTTCCTGAGTCCCTGGGACCTCAGGCTCCCGCCCCCACGCCTCTGCTGTGTTTAAGCAGCAGGTGGTGACCTCACTCCTCCCTGGCTTGAGTACTCCGTCCGGCACCCCAGCCTGTGGTTTTAAGGAAGTCTCTGAAGCTGAACACGAGGCGGACTCTCCCTCCCGAGTGAATGGGACAATAGAAAGGGAGAGGATTTCTATTCTGTTCTGTGGGCCGTCAGCGTGATATCGTACGTGCCGCCCAGGCAGGGCTTTGCATTTCACATTCTAGTTTGCATCCCAGTTCCAGATAAGTCCAGGGCTTTGGAATCATTCCTCAGACTTTCTGGCGCTCTCGCCTCCAAAACCTGAAAACAGATGCTGGGAGAGCCGCTGAGACGCGCAGGTACCGCCCCGGCCCCGCCTTCTGCCGGTTCTAAAGGGCAGGGTCTGTCCTCCTGGTGCCC
>NW_012102570.1:0-2756 GCF_000951045.1 Mandrillus leucophaeus | reverse complement strand
AGGGAGGACAACTGCGGATCTCAGGTGCCACAGAGTGGGGACAAGGGAGTATATAAGGGAAGAGAGAATTTAACAGGGAGAACAGAGGAGGCACAGAGATGACAGAAGAGACAAATTGAGGACGATTGAAAGATTGGGGAGAAAGAGCAACAAGAGATTAAATAAGTTGCGAGGGTGGAGCAGAAGAGGTGGAAGAGAAGGAATAGAGGGAAGAAGGAGATAAACAGCAGAAGAGGAGAAGGGTACAAAATGAAGAACAGAATCCCAGGGAGAAAGAAAAGAAAACAAGAGCTAGAGAGAGAAGGGGAGAATGAGAGATAGGTACAGAATTAGGGAGGGAAGCACAGTAATGAAGACAGAGGGGCTGGGCACAGTGACTCACGCCTGTAATCTCCACACTTCAGGAGACTGAGGCAAGGGGATTGCTTGAGTCCAGGAGTTTGAGACAAGCCTGGGCAACATAGTGAGACCCCCATCTCTGCCAAAAAAAAAAACAAAACAAAACCAGTAAATAAGCGGGCCTAATGGTGTGCACCTGTACTCAGTCCAGCTGCTCTGGAGGCCGAGCTGGGAGGATGACTTGAGCCCAGGAGGTCCAGGCTGCAGTGAGCTGATATCATGTCACTACACTGCAGCCTGGACAACAGAGAGAGATCTTGGCTCAAAAGAAAAAAGGGGCGAGAGACTTCGGGTTTAGATGAGTGCGGGAGTTCATTGGCTATGATTAGTTGTGACAGGTTGACTTCCGTGTATATAATCTAACAACTGAAAACTTGTTTAAATTATACAGACGAGATTGAGGATTTCAAAATTTGTATCTATAAGACATGTACATTCTATAAATCCTGGCATCAGGGGTGTCTTCCACTTGGAATCCCTATTCAGCCAGAGGGAAGTGACTTATTCAGTTGTGAATCACTGCCTTCCCTTTTCCTAGGATGGGGTAGGACGTGGGTAGTGAAGTGGGAAAAAAGTCACTGTCTGTTATTACATAATACGTTTAATTTAATTAATTAAATAATATCTTGAGACAGGGTCTGGCTGTATCACCCAGACTGGAGTGCACTGTCGTGATCTCCTCTAACTGCAGCCTCAACCTTTTGGGCTCAAGCAATCCTCCTACCTCAGCCTTCTGAGTAACTGGGACCAGAGGCATGAGCCACCAAGCCCGGCTAGTTTTTGTTTTGTTTTGTTTTGTTTTGTTTTGTTTTGGAAACGGGGTTTCACTATGTTTTCCAGGCTGGTCTCAAAATTCTGGGCTCAAAGTATCCTCCTGCCTTGGCCTCCCAAATTACTGGGTTTACAGGTGGGATTACAGAGATGACCCACTGTGTCTGGCTTACATAGCCCTCCCCTTTTTTTTTTGAGAGGGAGTTTTGCTCTTGTTGCCCAGGCTGGAGTGCGATGGCATGATCTCAGCTCACCACAACCTCCGCTTCCCGGCTTCCAGCGATTCTACTGCCTCAGCCTCCTGAGTGGCTGGATGTACATGCATACACCACCATGCCTGGCTAATTTTGTGTTTTTAGTAGAGATGAGGTTTATTCATGTTGATCCAGGCTGGTCTCTAACTCCCGACCTCAGGTGACCTGCTGCCTCGGCCTCCCAAAGTGCTGGGATTACAGGTGTAAGCCACCAAGCTGAGGCCATAGCAGTTTTTAAAAGGGATGTCAGGGCGTGGTGACTCACGCCTGTACTCCCAGCACTTTGGGAGACAGGTGAGTGGATCAGGAGGTCAGGAGTTCGAGACCAACCTGGCCAACACGGTGAAACCCAATCTCTACTTAAAATATACAAAAATTAGGCTGGACGCGGTGGCTCAAGCCTGTAATCCCAGCACTTTGGGAGGCCGAGATGGGCGGATCACGAAGTCAGGAGATCGAGACCATCCTGGCTAACATGGTGAAACCCCGTCTCTACTAAAAAATACAAAAAACTAGCCGGGTGAGGTGACGGGCGCCTGTAATCCCAGCTACTCGGGAGGCTGAGGCTGGAGAACAGCTTGAACCCAGGAGGTGGAGGTTGCACTAAGCTGAGCCACTGCACTCCAGCCTGGGCGACAGAGCTAGACTCCGTCTGAAAAAAAAAAATAAAGAAAAAGTAAGGAATATCAAAGCCAGGCATGGCGGCTCATTCATGCCTGTAATCCCAGCACTTTGGGAGCAAATCGCTGAAGGTCATGAGTTCGAGACCAGTCTGGCCTACATGGTGAAACTCTGTCTTTACCAAAAATACAAAAATTAGCTGGCCATGTTGACACATGCCTCTAATTCCAGCTACTCTGGAGGCTGAGGCAAGAGAATTACTTGGACCCGGCTGGGAGGCAGAAATTGCAGTGAGCCACGATCGCACCACTGTACTCCAACCTGGGTGACAGAGTGAGACTCTGTCTCCCCACCAAAAAAAGAAAAAAAAATTAGCCAAGGATGGTGACATGCATCTGTAGTCCCATCTACTCTGGAGGCTGAGGCAGGAGAATCTCTTTAGACAGGAGAATCATGCCACTGCACTCCAGCCTGAGTGATAGAGCATGACCTGGTCTCAAAAAACAAAAAAAGAAATAACAATCAGCTCTTTAATGTTTCCCTTTATAAGAGCAGTAGTTGTGGCCATGCACGGTGGCTCACACTTGGTAATTCCAGCACTTTGGAAGGCTGATGCGGGTGAATCACCTGAGGTTGGGGGTTCGAGACCAGCCTGACCAATATAGAGACACCTGTCTCCATAAAACTACAAAATTAGCTGGGTGTGGTGGC
>NW_012102569.1:11436-12061 GCF_000951045.1 Mandrillus leucophaeus | reverse complement strand
TATTCTGGGAGATTCTGACCTATTATGAAAAGTTAGACAACTCTGAAACAAAGACTAGGTTCACTGCCCATGAGCTGATCAGACTGAGATGTGCTTGAAGCCTAGGGAGAGGCTCCTCAACTATTCAGTATCAGGTGGTGCTGACCCACTCTACAGCCCGGTATCCTGTACGCTCTGCTCTCTCTGTTTGCCCAAGGAAAAAGAATGCCCTACCTGGGGGTCTCAAAAAGTCGCCTCTGAAAAACTGCCTCTGAAATATGCGCTGATGAGAAATGGGTTTCCCTGTGGCAAGAAGAGAACACTAAAGGTTGTTGATCCAGGGGACGCTGGTCTGAGAGACGCCAGAATGCAGAGTGGGGCTGGAGGAGAACAGCAGTGCTGAGTGTGCCCTACAGGTGACAATGTACCCATGCCAGTGGTGCAGCTGTTAGCAAAAGTGGACAGCAGCTGAACAGGCAGACAGAATGCTCCTACCCAGCCCTATCTCCCAGCATTTCTGGAGGAAGTGATAGGCGAACTAAGTAAAGGGTGGAGATCAGAATCCTGCTAACCAAATGTGGATGCTGAGGAAATTGAGAAGGGAGATAATTATATGATGGTGAGATATTTTTCTTTAACTGTGTGA
>NW_012102569.1:6959-7646 GCF_000951045.1 Mandrillus leucophaeus | reverse complement strand
TTTAATTTACTATACCAGCAATTCATCAAAATTACTACTTAAGTGTTCCTAACAGTTTTAGCTCCAGTGGCTTCCATTGTGGATAAACAAATCTCCGTTGTAACTCTCCAGATTCAGTTTTCTCTCCAGATTTTGAGGTGGCAATATGCCCTGCATCTTCAGTTCCTGATAGGCCCAAGAGAAGTTAATTTTCAGGTCTTTAACTTTTCAATGCTTTTAAGTCTGGAATGATGACTTACACCACATGTAAGTACATTACATGTTGACGCTGGAACTGGAAGTCTTACCTTGTATTTCAGTTACTCCATATCTCTCTACTAGAATCTTTATTATTAATGAATGTCTGGCATCTCTCCGTTGCCTGTGTCTAGAGAGGGGTCGAAAATTGTGGCCAGAAACTGTAACTGTATTGCCCACACGGATGCCCTCTATCCTTTTACTAGTGTTGTGTGTCCATCTCCCAGCCTCTGTGGGCTTTGCTGCTAAAGGTTCACATATGACGTTTTCTCCAAACAATTGACTTTTGGCAAGTGAAGTCGCCTTGCCTGTGTGGAAAGATGGAAGAATCTTGGGGTGTACTTTATCAGCCAACCAAACACTGTGTGCTGTTTAAGTAGTCCAGCTCTCTTGTCTCCAGTCATGACCGCCTATGTGGTGAAATTCATACTCCAGAGGTCCCTGCAGGAT
>NW_012102569.1:6582-6909 GCF_000951045.1 Mandrillus leucophaeus | reverse complement strand
CTCGGCTCACTGCATCCTCCACCTCCAGGTTTTTAGCAATTCTCTGCCTCAGCCTCCCAAGTAGCTGGGATTACAGGCACCCACCACCACCCCCGACTGTTTCTTTTTTTGTTTGTTTGTATTTCTTTAGTAGTGATGGGGTTTCATCATCTTGGCCAGGCTGATTTTGAACTCCTGACCTCGTGATCCACCCACCTCGGCCTCCCAAAGTGCTGGGATTAGAGGCATGAAGCACCGTGCCCGGTCTACCATTATTTTCTACTTCTTCCCTACCCTGCTTCCCTTACCCCGCTCTCACATTTTCTCACTTTATCAGTTGCACCTGAA
>NW_012102569.1:0-2352 GCF_000951045.1 Mandrillus leucophaeus | reverse complement strand
TAGAACATTTACCACTTTCTAAGGTAGCAAAGGATATATTTAATATAATTAATATAATAATTTAATACTTTATAATACTTTGATTTCATTGTTTCATATAAATATAGTATATATTTACATTATATTTGATCTTAAATTATATATTTAATATGTAGAATTATAATATATAATATACATCATCGATATATTTGTTTGTATATGAGCAAGCTATAGGGCAGAGTTTAAATGACATCAACAGGGTCATAGAGCCAGAAGGTGGCTGAACTGGGCAAAGCACAAACCAGAGCTTCTAAGTCCAAATGCAATCCACCGAAAGGCTTGCATTAGAATATATAAGGAAATACTGAAATGAATGAAAAAGACAACTCAGTAGGTAAATGTGTACTATTTTGAATAGCTATGTGACTATATAAAAGATACAAATGCTCTATAAACGTATGAGAGGCAATCAAAATCATTAGTCATCAGAAACACACAAAATAAAACTACATGGAATACTACTACATACTATTAAAATGGCTAAAATGTAAAAGACTGAAAATATCAAGTGTTGGCAAGAACATGAAACAGGAAAAATTCTCTTACAGGACTCACAGAAATGTAAATTAGTACATCTGTTTTTGAAAATGGTTTGGCAGTATTTATTTTTTCAAAAATATTAATTAAGACATAATATGCAAACAGTAAAATGTACCCTTATTGATGTAATCACCACTGCAAACAAGATAAGAATTATTCTATTATACCCTCAATTTTTTCATGCTTCTTCGTGGTCCACTATTCACCCCTACATTCAGCCCTAGAAACTACTAAACTATAGTTTTACTTTTTCCAGAATATCATATAAATGAAAACATGCAGCATTTAGCCCTTTGACTCCAGATTCATCCATTCAGTATAATGCCTATGAGATCTGTTTATATTTTCACATGTATTATTATGTCTCTTCTTCTTTGCTGGTGTTTAATATTACATTTTAGGAATATTCCGCAGTTTGTCCCTTTACTGGTTGAAAGACATTTAGGTTGTTTTCAGCTTTTTGTGTTTATGAATAAAACCATTGTGAATAATTGCCTATAAACTTCTTTGTGAATATGATTTTTCATTTCTCATCTGTAAATACCTAGGAATGGGATTCTTGGATCATGTGGTGGTCCCGTATTTAAAATGAGAAATTGCCAAATAGTTTTTTAAAGTGAGGCATTCCCATCATCAATATATGCCAATTTTGATTGTTCCACTTTATCAGCAATACTTCATATTGTTAGGGTTTTCTCTTTTTAATATTTTATTTTAGCAATTCTAATATGTATGTAGAGGTATCACTTTGTCAGCTCAATTTGCATTTTCCTAATGCAAATTTTACTGTGCTTATTTTCTGTACAGATATGTGCTCAGTGAAGTATCTTCTCAAATCTCTCACCCTATTAATTGCAGAGGAAATTGTGTGCAGTATGCCCACCTATGAACGTGAATTTCATCACTGATTGCTCTTCTCAGTTCTATCAGCTTTCTGCATCATGTTTAAGGAAACTCTGCTTTTAGGTTCATATATGTTCAAAATTATTTTGTCATTTTTCCTTATTTACTCCATTATCATTATTTTGCAATTTTGAATGTTCTTTCTTTTTAGCCTAATAAAAATGTTACTTCAGAAATCTCTTTCTGATACTAGTATATCTAGTCCAACTGTGTTTTGACTAACGATATATATTTTTCCATCCTTTTACTTTTAGCCTATGTTTCACTTAAATACTAATAAAATTAAAATGTCTTCTTTTCATCATAAAACCTTGAAGATAGTGAAAAGATAAAGCACAAACTGAAGAACAAGTATATGATAAATATGAACGTTAAAGTGTGCAAAAAATGAAAGTTTTCTGTGAATACTTTTTAGAAAGATAAAAATAACAATAAAAATGTGCAAAAGTCATGAAGAGGAATGTCATACAAGTAAAAATTTGCTTTGTAAAGCTCACACTGGAAATCTGCAAACACAGCTACTTCCCAATTAGTCTATTCCAAGAAAAGGCAATAGAGGTACCTGGAAAGACTGGAAGAGGAAGAAAAGGTTGGCTTCTTTCTTGTTTTCTATTTGTTTCCCATTTTCTCTTCTTGCAAGTTAATCTTTCAATCCCTCTTCATTCCAAACATGAGAATTTCTTTGCTGTGGCAAAGGTTTAACTAATTTGAAGGTTCCCCCCCCCGCCCCCCCGCATTGGAATAACCTGCTTTATTGTGTTTACACAAAGATATTGGTACCAGACAGCCTTACTCCACACTTAGGAATCCGGCCTTTCTCCAGTGCCCCTCCTATGAACTTAGAGACCACACTCCCTTGGGCTGAGGCTG
>NW_012102568.1:3058-4266 GCF_000951045.1 Mandrillus leucophaeus | reverse complement strand
GTGCAATCTCAGCTCACCGCGACCTCTGCCTCCTGGGTTCAAGCGATTCTCCTGCCTCAGCCTCCCAAGTAGCTGGGATTACAGGCATGTGCCACCATTCCTGGCAAATTGTGTATTTTTAGTGGAGATGGGGTTTCTCCATGTTGATCAGGCTGGTCTCGAACTCCCAACCTCCGGTGATCCACCTACTTGGACCTCCCAAAGTGCTGGGGTTACAGGTGTGAGCCACTGAGCCCAGCAGGTACTGCTTTAAAAAGTATACTAAGGCTAGGCATGATGGCTCAGGCCTGTAATGTCAGCACTTTGGGAGGCCCAGGCGGGCAGATCACTTGAGGTCAGGAGTTCAAGACCAGCCTGGCCAACATGGTAAAACCCCATCTCCACTAAAAAATACAAAACTTAGCAGGGCATAGTGGCATATGCCTGTAGTCCCAGCTACTCAGGAGGCTGAGGCAGGAAAATTGCTTGAACCCAGGAGGTGGAGGTTGCAGTCGGCTGTGATCTTGCCACCGCACTCCAGCCTGGATAACACAGAGGGACTCTGTCTCAAAAGAAAAACACAAAAAACAAAGTGTATTAAAAATTTCATGGCTGGGTGCGGTGGCTCACGCCTGTAATCCCAGCACTTTGGGAGGCCGAGGCGGGCGGATCACGAGGTCAGAAGATCAAGACCATCCTGGCTAACATGGTGAAACCCCGTCTCTAGTAAAAATACAAAAAATGATCTGGGCGTGGTGGCCTGTAGTCCCAGCTATTCGGGAGGCTGAGGCAGGAGAATCGCTTGAACCTGGGAGGCAGAGGTTGCAGTGAGCTGAGATCATGCCATGCACTCCAGCCTGGGCTAAGAGAGACTCCATCTCAAAAAGAGAGAAAAAGGAAAAAAAAAAATTTCAGACCTTGCATGTTCTCACTCATAAGTGGGAGTTGAGCAATGAGAACACATGGACACAGGGAGGGGAACATCACACACGAGGACAAGGGGAGGGAGAGAATCAGGATAAATATTTAATGCATGCAGGGCTTAAAACCTAGATGACGCCAGGCGCAGCGGCTCATGCCTGTAATCCCAGCACTTTGGGTGGCCGAGGCGGGCAGATCATGAGCTCAGGAGATCGAGATCATCCTGGCCAACATCGTGAAACCCCGTCTCTACTAAAATACAAAAAATTAGCTGGTTGTGGTGGCGTGTGCCTGTAGTCCCAACTACT
>NW_012102568.1:421-1048 GCF_000951045.1 Mandrillus leucophaeus | reverse complement strand
AGTTTTATTGAAACACAGCCACAACCACTTGTTTACAGATTGCCTATTGCTGCTTTCTCACCAGGACAATACAGCTAAAGATGATCTGACCTGCCTTATTCCATCAAGATGGTGGTCTCAGTTCTCTTCCTAAGAAACATTCTTCCCTTGAGATATGTGCAAAGTGAAATTTTTAGTACTGTGATATGTAACCCTGAGGAATTTTATTTTTCTGAGACAGGGTCTCACTCCATTGCCCAGGTTAGAGTGCAGTGGTATGATCACTGCACTCATTACAGCCTCAACCTCTTGGGCTCAAGTGATCCTCTCACCTCAGCCTCTGAAAGTGCTGGGATTATAGGTATAAGCCACCATGCCAGGATTTTTAAAAGTTATAATAGGCTCTCATAGCCAAAGAAATATAGCAAAATTTAAAACAAAACAAAAATAGGCTTGTAAGTTACATAGTCCTTTTTTTTTTTTCTGACAGAATCTCACTCTGTCGCCCAGGATGGAGTGCAGTGATGTAATCTCGGCTCACCGCAACCTACTCCCAGGCTCAAGTGATTCTCTGCCTTGGCTTCCTGAGTAGCTGGGATTACAGGTATGCACCACCATGCCCAGCTAATTTTTGTATTTTTAGTAGAG
>NW_012102568.1:0-371 GCF_000951045.1 Mandrillus leucophaeus | reverse complement strand
GAGACAGGGTTTCACCATGTTGGCCAGGCTGGTCTCGAACTCCTGACCTCAAGTGATCCACCTGCCTTGGCCTCCCAAAGTGCTGGGATTACAGGAGTGAGCCATCCACTGCACCTGGCCTTATATAGTCCTTTTATTTTATTTTGAGATGGAGTCTCGCTCTTGTTGCCCAGGCTGAATGAAGTACAGTGGTGTGATCTCAGCTCACTGCAACCTCCACCTCCTGGAAGTGATTCTCCTGCCTAAGCCTCCTCAGTAGCTGGGATTACAGGCGCCTACCCTCATGCCCGGCTCATTTTTATATTTTTAGTAGAGACGGGGTTTCACCATGTTGGCCAAGCTGGTCTTGAATTCCTGACCTCAGGTGATTC
>NW_012102567.1:8252-9819 GCF_000951045.1 Mandrillus leucophaeus | reverse complement strand
GGGCATGGTGGTGCGCGCTCATAATCCCAGCCACTCGGGAGACTGAGGCACGAGAATTGCTTCAACCTAGGAGGCGGACGTTGCAGTGAGCCAAGATTGTGCCACTGAATTCCAGCCTGGGGGACAGAAAGAGACTCTATCATAAATAAATAATTGTGCCACTGAATTCCAGCCTGGGGGACAGAAAGAGACTCTATCATAAATAAATAATTGTGCCACGGAATTCCAGCCTGGGGGACAGAGACTCTGAAATAAATAAATAAGTAAATAACAGAATGAGACTCTGTCTTAAATAAATAAGCAACCAAGCAAGTGTGCAGTGGTGCGGGCCTATAGTCCCAGCTAAAAAATACATGTATTAACCGGGTGCGGTCGTGCGGAACCCAGGAGATGGAGGTTGCAATGAGCCAACATCGCGCCACTGCACTCCAGCCTGGGCAACAGAGACTCTGTCTCAAAAAAAAAAAGAAAAAGAGAAAAAAAAATCAGTTCCTGGCCAGGGCCACTGTCTGTTGAATTTATACATTCTCCATATATCTGCATGAGTTTTCTCTGGGCACTCTGATTTCCTCCGACATCTCAAGAGCTGTGCCTGTTAGGTTCATTGGCATGTCTTAGTGGCCCCAGTCTGAGTGTGGGTGTGAGGGCGCTCTGCAGTGAGATGGCATCCTGGCCAGGGTGCATAACCACCTGGTGCCCTGAGCTGCCAGGATGGGCTCCAGCCACCTGCAACCCTGAATTAGAATAAGCAGATTGAAAAATGAATGAATAGCCAGGCGTGGTGGCTCACACTGCACTGTAATCCCAGCACTTCCGGAGGCTGAGGCAGGTGGATCACTTGAGGTAAGGAGTTTGAGACCAGCCTGGCCAGTAGAGACAGTGAAACCCCATCTCTACTAGAAATACAAAATTTAGCCGGGCGTGGTGGCGTACACCTGTAATCCCAGCTACTTGGGAGGTTGACGCACAAGAACCACCTGAACCTGGAAATGGAGGTTGCAGTGAGCTGAGGTTGTGCTGCTGTACTCCAGCCTGGGGCAATGAAACTATGTCTCAAAAAAAAAAAGGAATGAATGAATGAATGGACCAGGTGTGGTGATTCATGCTTGTAATCCCAGCACTTTGGGAGGCCAAGATAGGAGGATCGCTTGAGACCAGGAGTTCAAGACCAGCCTGAGCAACACAGGGAGACCTCGTCTCTACAGAAAAAAAAATTAGCCAGGCATGGTGGCGTACACCTATGGTCCCAGCTACACAGGAGGCTGAGGTGAGAGGATCGTTTGAGTCCAGGAGGTCAGGGCTGCAATGAGCCGTGGTCATGCCACTTACACTGCAGCCTGGGCAACAGGGCAAAGACCCTGTCTCAAAAAAACAAAAAAGACTGGGCGCAGCAACTCACACCTGTAATTTCAGCACTTTGGGAGGCCAAGGTGGGCGGATCACAAGGTCAAGAGATCGGGACCATCCTGGCCAACATGGTGAAACCCCATCTCTACTAAAAAATACAAAAATTGGCATGGGAGTTCACGCCTGTAGTCCCAGCTGCTTGGGAAACTGAGGCAGGAGA
>NW_012102567.1:5940-6302 GCF_000951045.1 Mandrillus leucophaeus | reverse complement strand
AAATGGAAAATTAGAAGAAAATGAGAATTTATGAGGTTCAGTATTTTAGCAGGAGCTTTGTTTGCTAAACAGTAGATTAGAAAAGATTACTTCTCACCCACATTAGTCTAAAGGCCTAAATGATATTCATAGTATATAACTTGTTATTGTACCACTTTAGACATAAGCATGGTACTTCTACTGTGTGTTAGAAATGTGATGGTGTACTTTTTAATTTTTGTAGAGACTGTTTCTAGCTGTGTTGCTCTTGAACTCCTGCCTCCCTTGGCCTCTCAAAGTGCTGAGATTACAGGCATGAACCACCAGCCACAGCCTGTACTGTACTTTTATAAAACTAAAAAAAATTTTTTTTTTTTTTTTTT
>NW_012102567.1:2340-3905 GCF_000951045.1 Mandrillus leucophaeus | reverse complement strand
TGGTGGTGGGCGCCTGTAGTCCCAGCTACTCAGGAGGCTGAAGCAGGAGAGTGGCGTGAACCTGGGAGGCGGAGCTTGCAGTGAGCCAAGATCACGCCACTGCACTCCAGCCTGGGTGACAGAGCGAGTCAAAAAAAAAAAAAAATTGTTGAATTGCTCTCCTATCACCTAGCCATCCACATCATCCCTGTGCTCCACTCCACGCTTTGTTTAGCCAGGTGTACCTTCCTCCTGCTCTGACTTCCTTTACCTGTTGAAATTTTACTTATTCCTCATTACCATGTCCTTCATTAGACCTACCCAGTTCTCTCAAGCAGATCTTAATCTCTACTCTGTTTTCGCACAGCACTTTGCTTATACATTGAACTTACTACAGTCTGAGTTTTGCTTTGCTGTTTATGGGTCTTTCATAGAGTCATCTTTCACTGGATAGGATCTGTGTCTTATTCATGCCTATACCATTACAACAGTCCTATTCTGGCTCAAGTACACTATATTCTTCTGTCTGCCAGTATTTATATACGTAAAATATCTAGAGGTGTATTAATAAGGCCATGGGTATTTTATTAAACATATAAGTACCATTTTAAGTATTATGTATTTTTACAAGTCCCTCTCAATAGAAATCTTGTTTACTATGACCTTTGTGTTCAAAACATAATCATCTGACTTCTGAAAAACCATGTAATTTTTTTTTTTTTTTTTTTTAGATAGTCTAGCCCCGTCACCTGGGGTAATCACAGCTCATGGGACTATAGGCATGTGCCACTGTGCACACCTAATTTTTTAATTTTTTGTAGAGACAACTCGCAGTGTTGCCCAGGCTGGTCTCAAACTCCTGTCCCCAGTCAGTCTTCCCACCTCGGCCTCCCAAAGTGCTGGCTCCGTAGGTATGAGCCACCATGCCTGGCCAAAAAACAAATTCTTGTGTTGAATTTAATCCTGTCATTTGCCCTTAAACAGTTTCGTTTAGTTGTATCAATTAATATTAAACAATTAATATGCTTAACTACCTTTATCCCTTGTTTATTGAGTATCTGCCATGTGCCAGACACTGCTAGGCTCTGGGGATCTGACGGTGAAACATGGTATGATCACTTCTGTCGTAGAGTTACTACATTATAGGGAAAACAGAAATTAACAAAAAGATGTACTTACAAATTGTAATGTGTATTCTGAAGGGGAATAAAGGGTTGAATGAAGATGTTAACATGATTGAAACTGGAGGAGGGTTCAGAAAAGACTTCTGAGAAAGTACAGTGTTACTGTGACCTCGTGTATAACTGAGGAATTTGAAGTGAGGAAGATACACAGGGACAGCTTTCCAGGAACGGGATCTGAATGGACAAAAGCCCTGGGGCAAAACGGTGGGGGACTTGATTTAGTTCAAAGGGCTGGTGTCCAGTTTGTATCTATAGATGCAACATATTAGCCTTTGGGGACAACATTTAAAAATTATGGAAGGCCAGGCGCAGTGGCTTACGCCTGTAATCCCAGCCCTTTGGGAGGCCAAAGCAGGCAGATCACCTGAGGTCAGGAGTTTGAGACCAGCCTGGCCAACATGG
>NW_012102567.1:0-1610 GCF_000951045.1 Mandrillus leucophaeus | reverse complement strand
GTAATAGTTCTTAACATAGTAGTTCAGTAAGTTTTTATTGGGGAAAAGTGTTATCTTCTAAAGTGAGTTCATAATATAATATTGCCAGAAATAAATGTATTTTCTCCCTTGGCAATCAGCCATCATCCAAAATTCTGAACTCCCAACCTGTATCTCAAGCCACCTGCTAGCAAATATTACCTACATGTCCCATGTAATTCAAAATCAGCACATCTCACCTCCCATTGCATCTGCCTATGGACACCACCTCAGCCCAAGCCATTTCCTGTTCAGTTCTCCAGACCCACAAACCTGACCTCTTCTGTGATGTCTTCTCAGGCTTATGATAAGGACACATCCTAAGGTTAGATATTAAGCAAACATCATGCTCCACTAACAACGTTAGTCATATTAGATCATCATATTATGCTGAGAGTCTAGAAAATGTGAAGGGCTATGAATTTGTCCTGATACTATTCTGCAAGATTGTTTCTCTGGCTGTGCTCAGCAGCCTAAATAAAGGAGAAGGGAAGGTGGATTATAAGATTGATCTGAGTTGGGAACAAGCTAGATAAATGCAGTGGGAGGAATATGTGGGATGCCAGGTTGTTTGAGATTTTGGTGACAATGGTTTGGTTGATTAACCCTCAGTTCTTGTGAGGTAAGGGCCCATAGATGTCATCCAGATTGGGGTCTTTAGAAATAGGAATTTTAGGTCGGGCATGGTGGCTCACACCTGTAATCCCAGCACTTCGGGAGGCCGAGGAGGGTGGATCACCTGAAGTCAGGAGTTTAAGACCAGCCTGGCCAACATGGTGAAACCCCATCTCTACTAAAAATATAAAATTAGCCAGATGTGGTGGTGCATGCCTGTAATCCTAGCTACTTGGAAGGCTGAGACAGGAAAATCACTTGAACCCTGTAATTGGAGGTGACAGTGAGCCAGGATCGTGCCATTGCACTCTAGCCTGGACAACACAGTGAGACTTCATCTTAAAAAAAAAAAGAAAAGAATTTTATCTTTAGGTCTATACTGAAGCCACGGGAAGAATTAAGGATAACCTATAAATTCACGGGGATGAAAGCTAAACGCATAAATGCCTGAGGAAGGTTCACTTAACCATTTCAGCAAGAGAGTTAGGTATTCTCTCCATTACAATTATCATTAAAACAAAAAAGGATCTTCTGCTACCTTTTGGTGATGACAGAAGTGACAAGACTGCATTCCAATCCGTAACAAGCCTCAGAGAAACAAAACTTAAAGGGATAGAGCACATGGGGGCAGTATTAAAAAGAGCGGAGAAATCACACTGAGTCCCTGCAGCTTAGGGGAACAGATTCAAGTTTGGAGGATTAGTAAAATAGGGGTTTGGGCAATCTCCAACCCTACCCTAGCTCCCATACAGGATTTAATTTATTAGTTTAGTCCTCTAGTGTCTATAGAAATTTGTATATCTGTTTGTATCACTTATGTACACACATATCTCCCCAGTTACACTGTGATTTCCTTCAGGGTTAGGAGCTTTATTTGATGCATCCTGATTCCTCAGCCCCAACATAGTACCTGATACATAAACGGTGTTTAATAAATGCAAGTATAAAGTATTGTAACAGGCCGGGCGCAGTGGCTC
>NW_012102566.1:15825-16813 GCF_000951045.1 Mandrillus leucophaeus | reverse complement strand
TGCCTATACTCTCAGCTCCTTGGGAGGCTGAGGTGGGAGCCCAGGAGGTCAAGGCTGCAGTGAGCAGTGATCACACCACTGCACTGCTGCCTCAACGGCAGAGTGAGACCCTGACTCTTTTAAAAAAAAGGTGTTTAATGTAAAAAATAAGACTCTGTTGCATTTCTTTTATTCTCCATTGGTAACCACACATGAACACACAGTTATGTTGTTGTATGTTTATTTTTTTAAAAATAGGCTGAGTGTAGTGGCTTACCCCTGTAATCCTAACACTTGGGAGGGAGGCCAAGGTGAGCCAATTACTTGAGCCCAAGAGTTCGAGACTAGCCTGGGCCACATAACAAAACCCCATCTCTACTAAAAATATAAATATTACCCAGGTGTGGTGGTGCACACCTGTAGTCCCAGCTACTAGGCAGACTGAGGTGAGAAGATCACCTGAGCCCAGGGAGGTTGAAGTTGCAGTGAGCCGTGATTTTGCCAGTGCTCTTCAGACTGGGCAATGGAGTGAGACCCTGTCACCCTTCCCCCTGCGCTATAAAGGAGTATATAGTGCATATTCTACAAGCTTTCCTTCTTTTTTTTTTTTTCTTGAGACGAGGTCTCACTCTGTTGCCCAAGCTGGAGGGCAATAGTGCGATCTCAGCTCACTGCAACCTCCACCTCCCCGGTTCAAGCGATTCTTCTGCCTCAGCCTCCCGAGTAGCTGGGACTACAGGCACGTGCCACCATGCCCAGCTAATTTTTGTATTTTTAGTAGAGATGAGGTTTCACTGTGTTGGCCAGGCCAGTCTCGAACTCCTGACCTCATGATCCACCTGCCTTGGCCTCCCAAAGTGCTGGGATTACAGGCATGAGCCACTGTACCTGGCCCAAGCTTTCCTTCTTTTTACGGAATATCTTGGGCCATCTTTCTGTGTCAGTTAGTTCTCAGATCTATTAGTGATCTATTAGTCTATATAGAATATATCGGATGCACCGTAATAAT
>NW_012102566.1:14247-14609 GCF_000951045.1 Mandrillus leucophaeus | reverse complement strand
CAGCCTTGAACTCCTGGGCTCAAGTGATCCTCCCACCTCAGCCTCCTGAGTAGCTGGGACTACAGGTGCTCACCACCATGCCTGGCTAATTTTTAAAAAAATTTTTAGTAGAGGCTGGGTGCAGTGGCCCATGCCTGTAATCCCAACACTTTGGGAAGCCGAGGCGGGTGGATCACCTGAGGTCAAGAGTTCGAGACCAGCCTGGCCAACATGGCGAAACCCTGTCTCTATTAAAAGTAAGAAAAAATTAGCCCAGTGTGGTGGCACTTGCCTGTGATCCCAGCTACTCTGGAGGCTGAGGCAGGAGAATCACTTGAACCCCGGAGGCTGAGGTTGCAGTGAGCTGAGATCATGCCACTGCT
>NW_012102566.1:5442-6722 GCF_000951045.1 Mandrillus leucophaeus | reverse complement strand
GGGTTTCACCATGTTGGCCAGGCTGGTCTCGAACTCCTGACCTCAGGTGATTCACCTGCCTCAACCTCCCAAAATGCTGGGATTACAGGTGTGAGCCATCGTGCCCAATCAGAATTTATTTATTTATTTATTTATTTTTAAATTTTTTTAGTAAATACAAGGTCTCACTGTGTTTGACAGGCTGGACTCAAACTCCTAGACTCAAGCAGTTCTCCCACCTTGGCCTCCCAAAGTGCTGGGATTACAGGCATGAGCCACATGAGCCACAGTGCCCAGCTGACTTAAATTCTTTCACACTAAATCTACATGTCACGTGTGAATAACATACCTGGCAGAATTGTTTAGAAATGGGAAACTGTATGTAAAGCCCGGGGACCACAGGAGGAAGTTGGCCCCTGTTAGCTCCATTCCCTCTGTGTTCTGCTGAGCTTGATGACTGTTGTCTTCCCCTGGAACTGTTAGAGCATGGCTGGGGGCTCATCCCCCAATCTGGAATCATCTGTTCTGCTCTGCGAGAGCTCGATGGCAGGTGCCTCTGTGTTGCTGAAACCCCCTACTCTGCTCTGTCCCTCCAGATCTTCGGGCCAGTGATGCAGATCCTGAAGTTCAAGACCATAGAGGAAGTTGTTGGGAGAGCCAACAATTCCACGTACGGGCTGGCCGCAGCAGTCTTCACAAAGGATTTGGACAAGGCCAATTACCTGTCCCAGGCCCTCCAGGCGGGCACCGTGTGGTAAGAGCCTTCCAGCAGCCCCTCACAACCCAACAGAGATTCCTCAAAGCCAGGGCCTTCTGGAATCCAGTGGTCACCATCCTGGAATTTGGGGAGCTGGGCTCAGTTTCTCCTGCGTCAGGGTGTGATGTTGATTTGAGAGGTCCTGCTACCTCACCTCCGAGGGATCAAGCTTCTCTGTGGTGCAAACGCCCTGCACCTGTCCTTGGCAGGCAGCTGGGTGGTGGGCCTCCTCCCCAGCTGCCTCAGGGCAGGAGACCAGAGCAGAGGGACCCGTGATTGTGACACTGATCCTAAAAACTTAGCCCCCGCTTCACACTTAGCCCCACTAGGATGGCTATATATTTACTATTTTATTTATTTTTAGTTTTATTTTTTGAGACAGAAAAAAATACTCCACCCAGGCTGAAGTGCTGTGGGGTGCGATTATAGCTCACTGCAGCCTTGAACTCCTGGGCTCAAGCAATCCTCCCACCTCTGCCTCCTGAGTGGCTGGGACCACAGGTCTGTACCACCACACCTGGCCAATTAAAAACAATTTTTTTTT
>NW_012102566.1:0-987 GCF_000951045.1 Mandrillus leucophaeus | reverse complement strand
TTAAACCTTGAGTCACCACAGCACATGTCTCTTGCAAGGACAAGGTTGGGGGTAGGGTCACAGATAAACAGCATCTCAAATACAGAACAAAATGGAGTCTCTTATGTCTACTTCTTTCTGTACAGACACAGTAACAGTCTGATCTTTCTTTTCCCCACAGAGGTGGGTAGGTCACTTGATCAGGAGTTTGAGACCAGCCTGGCCAACATGGTGAAACCCTATCTCTACTAAAAATACAAAACTTAGCTGACAGTGGTGGCAGGTGCCTGTAGTCCCAGCTACTTGGGAGGCTGAGGCAGGAGAATCGCTTGAACCTGAGAGGCGGAGGTTGCAGTCAGTGATCATGCCACTGCACCCCAGCCTGGGCAACAGAGTGGAGACGCCAAAAAAAAAAAAAAAAAAAGAACCCAGACATGAGGGCCACATACTGTGTGATTCCATTTACAGTATTATAAATATCTAGAGTAGGCGAATCCATAGAGACAGAAAGTACATTAGTGGTTGCCAGGGGCTGGGGCAGGAAGGAATGGAGAGTGCCTGCTTCCCAGGCATAGGGCTTCTTTCAGTGTGATAGAAATGTTCTGCAATTAGACAGTGGTGATGGTCGCACAACACTGTGAATATGCTATCAACCAGTGATTGTACACTTTAAAATGGTGAATTTTAGGCTGGGTGTGGTGGCTCACCCCTGTAATCCCAGCACTTTGGGAGGCTGAGGTGGACAGATCACAAGGTCAGGAGATTGAGACCATCTTGGCCAACATGGTGAAATCCCGTCTCTACTAAAAATACAAAAATTAGGCCTGGGCGCAGTGGCTCACACCCATAATCCCAGTGCTTTGGGAGGCCAAGGTGGGTGGATCATGATGTCAGGAGTTCAAGACCAGCCTGACCAACATGGTGAAACCCCGTTTCTACTAAAAATACACAAATTAGTGGGGCATGGTGGTGCGCGCCTGTAATCCCAGCTACTCAGGAGGCTGAGGC
>NW_012102565.1:3473901-3474488 GCF_000951045.1 Mandrillus leucophaeus | reverse complement strand
TAAAATGAATTAGGGAGGATTCCCTCTTTTTCTATTGATTGGAATAGTTTCAGAAGGAATGGTACCAACTCCTCCTTGTACCTCTGGTAGAATTCTGCGGTGAATACATATGGTCCTGGCTTTTTTTTTGTTTGGCAGGCTATTAAGTATTGCCTCAATTTCAGAGCCTGCTATTGGTCTCTTCAGGGATTCAACTTCTTCCTGGTTTAGCCTTGGGAGAGTATATGTGTCCAGGAATTTGTCCATTTCTTATAGGTTTTCTAGTTTATTTGTACATAGGTGTTTATAGTATTCTCTGATGGTAGTTTGTATTTCTGTGGGGTGGTGGTGATAGCCCCTTTATCTTTTTTTTTTTTTTTTTGAGACAGAGTCTTGCTCTGTTGCCCAGGCTGGAGTGCGGTGGCACGATCTTGGCTCCCCCAAGCTCTGCCTCCCGGGTTACGTCTAGTTGATTGTTCTGTCTTTTCTTCTTTATTAGTCTTTCTAGCAGTCTATCAATTTTGTTGATCCTTTCAAAAAACCAGCCCCTGCATTCATTGATTTTTTGAAGGGTTTTTTTGTGTCTCTATCTCCTTCAGTTCTGCTCT
>NW_012102565.1:3470789-3471962 GCF_000951045.1 Mandrillus leucophaeus | reverse complement strand
CTTCTGGCTTGTAGAGTTTCTGCCGAGAGATCTGCTGTTAGTCTGATGGGCTTCCCATTGTCGGTAACCCAACCTTTCTCTCTGGTTGGGTTAACATTTTTTAGCTGCCCTTAATATTTTTTCCTTCATTTCAACTTTGATGAATCTGACAATTATGTGTCTTGGAGTTGCTCTTCTCGAGGAGTGTCTTTGTGGCATTCTCTGTATTTCCTGAATTTGAATGTTGGCCTGCCTTGCTAGGTTGGGAATTTCTCCTGGATAATATCCTGCAGAGTGTTTTCCACTTGGTTCCATTCTCACTTTCAGGCACACCAATCAGATGTAGATTTGGTCTTTTCACATAATCCCATATTTCTTGGAGGCTTTGTTCATTTCTTTTTACTCTTTTTTCTCTAAACTTCTCTTCTTGCTTAATTTCATTCATTTGATCTTCAATCATTGATACTCTTTCTTCCAGTTGATTGAGTTGGTTACTGAAGCTTGTGCATTTGTCACGTAGTTCTCTTGTTATGGCTTTTATCTCTATCAGTTCATTTATGGACTTCTCTGCATTGGTTATTCTAGTTATCCATTTTTCCATTCTTTTTTCAAGGTTTTCAGTTTCTTTGCACTGGGTAGGTAGTTCCTCCTTTAGCTCTGAGAAGTTTGATAGACTGAAACCTTCTTCGCTCAACTCGTCAAAGTTGTTCTCCGTCCCACTTTGTTCCGTTGCTGGCAATGAGCTGCATTCCTTTGGAGGGGGAGATGTGCTCTGATTTTTTGAATTTCCAGCTTTTCTGCCCCACTTTTTCCCCATCTTTGTGGTTTTATCTGCCTTTGGTCTTTGGTGATGGTGATGTACTGATAGGGTTTTGGTGTGGGTGTCCTTTCTGTTTGTAAGTTTTTCTTCTAACAGTCAGGACTCTCAGCTGCAGGTCTGTTGGAGTTTGCTTGAGGTCCACTCTTGACCCTGTTTGCCTGGGTATCAGCAGCAGAGGTTGCAGAAGATACAATATTGCTGAACAGCAAGTGTTGCTGTTTGATTCTTGCTCTGGAAGCTTTGTCTCAGAGGTATATCCAGCTGTGTGAGGTGTGAGGTGTCAGTCTGCACCTAGTAAAGGATGTCTCCCAGTTAGGCTACTCCAGCTTCAGGGACCCACTTGAGCAGGCAGTCTGTCTGTTCTCAGATCTCAA
>NW_012102565.1:3468161-3470479 GCF_000951045.1 Mandrillus leucophaeus | reverse complement strand
AACTTGATCCTGTCATTATGATATTAGCTGGTTATTTTGCTCGCTAGTTGATGCAGTTTCTTCCTAGCATCGATGGTCTTTACATTTGGCTTCCCATTGTCAGTAACCCAACCTTTCTCTCTGGTTGGGTTAACATTTTTTAGCTGCCCTTAATATTTTTTCCTTCATTTCAACTTCGATGAATCTGACAATTATGTGTCTTGGAGTTGCTCTTCTCGAGGAGTGTCTTTGTGGCATTCTCTGTATTTCCTGAATTTGAATGTTGGCCTGCCTTTCTAGGTTGGGGAAGTTCTCCTGGATAATATCCTGCAGAGTGTTTTCGACTTGGTTCCATTGTCCCTGTCACTTTCAGGCACACCAATCAGATGTAGATTTGGTCTTTTCACATAATCCCATATTTCTTGGAGGCTTTGTTCATTTCTTTTTACTCTTTTTTCTCTAAACTTCTCTTCTCGCTTCATTTCATTCATTTGATCTTCAATCATTGATACTCTTTCTTCCAGTTGATTGAGTTGGTTACTGAAGCTTGTGCATTTGTCATGTAGTTCTCTTGTCATGGTTTTTATCTCTATCAGTTCATTTATGGACTTCTCTGCCTTGGTTATTCTAGTTATCCATTCTTCTATTCTTTTTTCAAGGTTTTCAGTTTCTTTGCACTGGATAGGTAGTTCCTCCTTTAGCTCTGAGAAGTTTGATCGATTAAAGCCTTCTTCGCTCAAGTCATCAAAGTCGTTCTCCGTCCCACTTTGTTCCGTTGCTGGCAACGAGCTGTATTCCTTTGGAGGGGGAGATGCCTCTGATTTTTTGAATTTCCAGCTTTTCTGCCCCACTTTTTCCCCATCTTTGTGGTTTTATCTGCCTTTGGTCTTTGATGATGGTGATGTACTGATAGGGTTTTGGTGTGGGTGTCCTTTCTGTTTGTTAGTTTTCCTTCTAACAGTCAGGACTCTCAGCTGCAGGTCTGTTGGGGTTTGCTTGAGGTCCACTCCAGACTCTGTTTGCCTGGGTATCAGCAGCAGAGGCTGCAGAAGATAGAATATTGCTGAACAGCAAGTGTTGCTGTTTGATTCTTGCTCTGGAAGCTTTGTCTCAGAGGTATATCCAGCTGTGTGAACTGTGAGGTGTCAGTCTGCACCTAGTAAAGGATGTCTCCCAGTTAGGGTACTCCAGGTTCAGGGACCCACTTGAGCAGGCAGTCGGTCTGTTCTCAGATCTCAACCTCCATGCTGGGAGAACCACTGCTCTCTTCAAAGCTATCAGACAGGGACATTTACATCTGCAGAGGTTTCTGCTGCTTTTTGTTTAGCTATGCTCTGTCCCCAGGGGTGGAGTCTACACAGGCAGGCAGGCCTCCTTGAGCTGCAATGGGCTTCACCCAGTTCGAGATTTGTTTACCTACTTAAGCGTCAGCAATGGTGGGCACCCCTCCCCCAGTCTCGCTGCCACCTTTCAGTTAGATCTCAGACTGCTGTGCTAGCAATGAGAGAGGCTCCATGGACTTGGGACCCTCTGGGCCAGTTGTGGGATATAATCTCCTGGTGTGCCATTTGCTAAGACCCTTGGTAAAGCACAGTATTAGGGTGGGAGTTACCCGATTTTCCAGGTGTCATGTGTCTCAGTTTCCCTTGGCTAGGAAAAGAAATTCCCTTCTGCCTTCCACTTCCCAGATGAGGCAATGCCTTGCCCTGTTTCAGCTCTCACTGGTTGGGCTGCACCCACTGACCAGCACCGATTGTCCGACATGCCACAGTGAGATGAACCCAGTACCTCAGTTGAAAATGCAGAAATCACTCATCTTCTGTGTCGTTCACACTGGGAGCTGGAGGCTGGAGCTGTTCCTGTTCAGCCATCTTGGGTTCCCCCCGCAAATATCATCTTATAACCCATTATTTTAAGCTGATAAAAACATGGTTTGCATAAACAGGTAAGAAAAAAAAACCTAATAAAGACTCTACACTTTACCTTTTCTCCTCAAGTTTTAACTTTTTGCTACTTCTATTTATATCTTATTGTACTGTCTATGTCTTGAAACATTGTTATAATTATCATTTTCAATTATTTGTTTAGTCTGTCTACTTAAGAGTAGTTTACACATCACAGTTACAGTGTTACAATATTCCAGTTGTTGGTCACCTACTATTACCCATGAGTTTTGTGCCTTCAGATGATTTCTCATTGCTCATTAAAGTCCTTTTCTTTCTGACTGAAATATTCACTTTAGCATTTCTTGTAGTACAGGTCTGATGTTAATGAAATCCCTCAGCTTTTGTTTGTCTGGGAAAGTCTTTATTTTCCCTTCATATTTGAAGGATATTTTT
>NW_012102565.1:3458605-3468107 GCF_000951045.1 Mandrillus leucophaeus | reverse complement strand
GGTCAGTTGTGGGATATAATCTCCTGGTGTGCCATTTGCTAAGACCCTTGATAAAGCACAGTATTAGGGTGGGAGTTACCCGATTTTCCAGGTGTTGTGTGTCTCAGTTTCCCTTGGCTAGGAAAAGCAATTCCCTTCTGCCTTCCACTTCCCAGGTGAGGCAATGCCTCCCCCTGCTTCAACTCTCACTGGCTGGGCTGCACCCACTGACCAGCACCGATTGTCCAACATGCCACAGTGAGATGAACCCAGTACCTCAGTTGAAAATGCAGAAATCACTTATCTTCTGTGTCGTTCACGCTGGGAGCTGGAGGCTGGAGCTGTTCATGTTCGGCCATCTTGGGTTCCCCCCGCATATACCATCTTATAACCCATTATTTTAAGCTGATAAAAACATATAAGCATTGCATAAACAGGTAAGAAAAAAAAAAAACCTAATAAAGACTCTACACTTTACCTTTTCTCCCCTAGTTTTAACTTTTTGCTACTTCTATTTATATCTTATTGTATGGTCTACGTCTTGAAATGTTGTAATTATCATTTTCGATTAATTATTTGTTTAGTCTGTCTACTTAAGAGCAGTTTACACATCACAGTTACAGTATTATAATATTCCGGTTGTTGGTCACCTACTATTACCAATGAGTTTTGTACCTTCAGATGATTTCTCATTGCTCATTAAAGTCCTTTTCTTTCTGACTGAAATATTCACTTTAGCGTTTCTTGTAGTACAGGTCTGATGTTAATGAAATCCCTCAGCTTTTGTTTGTCTGGGAAAGTCTTTATTTTCCCTTCATATTTGAAGGATATTTTTGCTGGATATGCTATTCTAGGGTAAAAAATTTTTTTCCTTCAGCATTTCAAATATGTCACATCAATATCTTTTGGGTCTGCTACCAGACATACTGGAGATCCACTGTATATTAATTTGTTTCTTTTTTCTTGCTATTTTAGGATCCTTTCTTTATCCTTGACCTTTGGGATTTTGATTATTACATGCCTTGAGGGTAGTCATCTACGGATTAAATCTGCTGGGTATTCTATGACCTTCTTCTACTTGAATATTGAGATTTTTCTCTATGTTTGGAAAGTTCTTTGTTATTATCTCGTTGAATAAACTTTCTTCTCCTATCTTTCTCTTTAATTCAAATAACTCTTAGATTTGCCCTTTTGAGGCTATTTTCTAGATCCTGTAGGTGTGCTTCATTGTTTTTTATTGTTTTTTCTTTTGTCTTCTCTATGTATTTTCTAATAGCCAGTCTTCAAGCTCACAAATTGTTTCTTTTGTTTCATCAATTCTGCTCTCAAGACTCTGATGCATTCTCCAATATGCCAATTGCATTTTTCAGTTCCAGAACTGCTTGATTATTTTAAATTATTTCAATTTCATTGTTAAATTTATCTGATAGAATTCTGAATTCCTTCTCTGTGTTTTCTTGAGTTTCTTTGAGTTTCCTCAAAATAGCTATTTTCAATTCTGTCTGAAAGGTCACATCTTTGTTTCTCCAGGATTGGTCCCTGATGTCTTATTTGACTAATTTAGTGAGGTCATATTATGTTGAATGGACTTGATACTTGTGGATATTTGTTGGTGTCTGGGCATTGAAGTGTTAGGTATTTACTGTAGTCTTCAGAGTCTAGGGTTGTTTGTACTCATCCTTCTTGGGATATCTTTCCAGGTGTTCCAAAATACTTAAGTGTTGTGATCTGTGCTGTGTCTGCATTAGGGGGCTCCCAAAGCTCAGTAATGTTGTGGTTCTTGTAGACTCATGAGGTAACACCTTGAAGGTCTTGGACAAAGTCTAGAAGAAATCTCTGGATTACCAGTCAGAGTCTCTTGTTCTCTTCTGTTACTTTCTACTACACAAATGGAGTCTCTCTCTGTTCTGAGCTGCCCGGAGCTAGGGGTGTACTGACATCAGCACCCCTGTGGCCACCACCACTAGGACTGTGTTGGGTCAGACCTGAAGCTAACACAGGACTGGTTCTCACTCAAGGCTTGCTGGAACCATTCCTTGGCTACTACCTATGTTCTCTCAAGGCTTTGGGGCTCTATCACCAGCAGGTGGCAAAGCCAGCCAGGCCTGTGTCCTTTCCTTCAGGGCAGCGAGTTCCCTGGCCAGGTCCAGATATGCTGTTGAGGAGCCAGGGATGAGAGTTAAAAAACTTAAGTTTCCCTGGTATTCTATTGTACTGGAGCTGTGCTGGTAATCAAACCACAAGATGTAGTCCTTCCAACTCTTCCCTCCCATTTCCAAAGGCAGAGGAGCCTCACACCATGGCTGTTGCCACTACAGGCCCATAGAGAATACTGCCAGACTACTATTAATGTTTCCTTAAGATTCAAGGGCTTAGCAGTCAGCTTGTGGTGAAGGCTGATTGATGTGGGACTCACCGTTCAGGGCAGTGGGCTCCTCTTTGACCTAGAGCAGGTCTAGAAATACCATCTAAGAGCCAAGGTCTGGATACCTTGGCTCAGGTACCTAAAGAGCCTGTTTGGTGTTCTACCCCCCTGTGGCAGAGATGGTACCTAAGGTGCAAGACAAAGTCTCCTTTACGTGTTCCTCCACTTTTCTCAAGGAGAAACAATCTTGTCCCATAGTCACCACAGCTGGGAAGGTTCTGAGTCTCACCTGAAGCCAACAAGTTTCAGGATCTCTCATTCAAAGCTCATGATGTACTACATAGGTATCAGCTGGTTATTCAAGGTGCAAGGGCTCTTCAGTTAGCCACTGATGAATCCTGCCAGGACTGGGCTATTCTCTTCAAGGAAGTGGGTTCCCTTCTGTTCCACAGTGTGTCTAAAAATGTTGGTCAGGAGCTAAGGCCTGAAAAGGGGGCCTCATGACACTGACCAGTGTCCTATCTTGCTGTAGCTAAGCTGATATCCAAGATACAAGACAAATGGCTCCTCATTCTTCCATTTCCTCTCTTTAAGCAGAAGGAAGGGGTCTATATTGGAGCCATGAGCTCTGCGGCCTGGGGATCGAGGAGATGTGGAACCAGCACTCCCTCATCTGCCCTGACTGGTGTCTCAGTACATCATGTGCCGCTCCCCGCCCCAGTCCACTGGCTCTGAACTCAGTTCAGCACTAAGACTTGCCTAGGAGTTGCAGTTCTTGTGGCCTAGATGCCCTTCAAGTTTACTTGGTGTCCCAGAGCACTCCAGCCCAAGGTGGTGATGCTTGCAGGAACTCAATTTCTGACTGACAGGATGGATGATTCCCCTCTGGCTAGGACTGGTTGAAAGGCTTTCTCTGTAGGTGGGCAACAGCTGAGTTTGGTCCAATTGTGCTTTCTGCTATAACAGAGCAGCACTGAGTTAAATGCAATGTCTCATACTTGCTGCACTCTCCCTTTCCCAAGTGGACATATTCTCTCTCCGTGCTGCAAAGCCACTGCCAAAGGATGAGGGAGGGGAGACATAGATGATTCAAGACTGTTTTTCCTACCTCTTTGGTGCCTCTTTCAGTGATCTGAAGTTAAAACCAGATACTGTGAGTGCTCACCTGATTGTTCTTATGAAGGTTTGTGTGTGTGTGTGTGTGTGTGTGTCTAGATAGTTGTTAAATAGGTGTCCTTGTTGGGAAGATGATAAGTGGAGCATTCTATTCTGCCATCTTGCTCCACCTCTCCCCTCATTATTCTTTTTTCATGTATTCTACATCCTAGTTACACTAGCTTTTTTTAGACTTTCCCAAACTTTGCTGCCCTCTTTTGTTCACAGATGTTCTTGCATCAACATGGCCAAATCAAGAGACCCTTTCTCCAGAGTCTTCCATTTTCTCTTCATTAGAATTAAACATCTTTTCCTCCTCATTAGAATTAAACATCTTTTCCTATCAACTTTTCTGGGCCACAATGTGTTCATCAGGTGTTAACATGTTAGTTTCATGAGTTTGCTCCTTGAGTCACTACATATTATTTATTGTTGTATCCTTTAAATGCTTAACAGAACTGCTAGGCTCGGTGAATGTTTGCTGCCTTGAATAAGCAGAAGAAAATAATGAACAAGGTTGACTTCTGTTAGAGGAAGGAGACATGCATTCATAAAACAAAGGCACTAGGAGACAGCAAAAATAACATAGTAATGTGGTGATAATCATGTACCAAGAACATATGTATATCATGTACCAAGAACATAAGGTTGTGTTTTGTGTCATGTGAAAATGGGAAGTTCATTTAACAAACATTTATTAACCATTTGTTTTGTGCCAGACATAGTGCTAGGAATAAATCAGGTATGATCCCTGCCCTCATGGAACAAGGTAGGGGGTTAATCAGTCATTCACCTTAATCAGTAAATGCTCATTGAGCACCAAATGTTAAGGATCTCACAGGTAACATCCTCTAATCTGATGGAGTTTAGAGTCCTGTGGTTTAAATAGTCATTATATATTATTGGCAAGTCCTTCATACTAGAGGTAAGATTTTTGGTGACCTTGAGGTGTTTTGAAGTTATAAATATGGTTGTTTCTCTTTTATATATTTATTTTTTTAGACTTAGAATTAGCAAACTTAGGACTTAGAGTGGAGTTTGAGAGAAAGCAGAAGCATAACCCCTCACTCCCAGAAGGAATTGGGATTAGGACAGTTGAGTCAATATTGTTGCAAGCGTTAGAAAGCAGAGACATGTACTTGTGAAGAGCATGATATGACTACGTGGATCATCAGGGTTATTGTGGACTTTGGAATCTAGATAAGCCATGATAAAACAGTGCCTTGGGGATATTGGTTTTATGTTTCATAGAATGCGCTACATGTAAACAATGTTCTATGCATGAAGATCAGTTGTGAAATAATGAGCCATGAGAGAATGTTTTAGACAAATAAAATAATAGTCCTTGAAAACACATTGTAATATATGATTATGAAATATGAAGAGTATACTATGGAGTCTTAAAAGCTGAAGACTTAAGCAGTTTAGGGGCATAAGGCTCTGATCTCTATATGTGTGAGGTTAAGGAGGGCTTGAGGAGGAAGTGAAAGCTCCTAGCATGTCTCCATTACCAGTCCCCTGCCTGTCTCTCCTGTCTCAACTCTCATAGCAATAGAGATCAGATTTTAAATTTTGACCATGCCCAATTAGTTTAGTTTCCCAAGGTCATCGTGTGATTTCTACCATAGATTATCTGGTCACATATCTCCTGAGATCACCTTCTCATTTAGTAACTAGAAACTCTTATTGAACATTTAGACCGTTTTGTGACTAGCACTCTCTAAATTCTTTTCTCATATTCCAGGGAATAATTGATGATGCCGAATCTGTATTCATTTTTACCCTGTATTGAATTATATCATTAACATTCTGATACCTTATTGCAACTATTTGTTTGTATATGTTCCTTGCTCACTAGAGTATAACTATGAAGACAGGGATACTTTCACTGGATGCATTTTTATAATTTCAACAATTAGCATAGTGCCTGGACAACTGGAAATATCTCCCTTTTTGTTGTATAAAATAATAAATGAGTCACAGCTTGGATGACCAGTTTTGTTTTGGGAGGGTGGGTGTTTGGACAGTATACAAACTTCTTGGATGAGCTTGTTTGTAAAAATTCAGGGCTTATTACAGTTATGGTCTTTTGAAGAAATTCATTGTACTTTGAAAAAAAGAATTGGGCACACCATAAGACTTTCACACCTTGATAGATAATTAGTTCACTTTAGATGAATAAACAACATTTTTAAATGATATTGCTTGAGTACATTGATTTCTGGAGTCACTTTTGGCTCAGTAAAATTATGGATAAGTGGATAACTTTAGAGAAAGATACAATACTCAATTTTGGGGGGAGGTTTGCCAGTGATTAGTAGAAAGAGTAGCACAAAGGAAAAAAATCATAGTTATGAGACTTCTTGCCCTGTCATAAGCATCCCAGTTGTAATAATGTTCTATTGTTGCTTACAGAAAAGATATTCCATGGTATGGCTGGATGCCCATGTGGGCCAGTGGCCAGCACATAGGGAACAAGTTGTTCTGTTCTACTTGCTTCAAGTAGCTTCTCTTACTCCAGTGGAAGAAAAAAAAAAGCCAACTAGGTCAGAGTGTATAACCAGAGACAAGCTGCTTATTAGCAATACAGGGAAAAGTAATTGTGCAATAGAGTAATGACAATGAAAATTAGTGCTCATCCCCAGGATTCAAGACCATAGCCACTCAGAAATCACAGGGAGCTTCACATGCCATCTGTCACAGCCAAGCATTTACAAGCCAATGTTACTATAAACAAGGTACTAAAGAAGAGTGTAAAACTGGACCTATTATATTAGATCCTGGAAAAAAGGATCTTGGGACAGAGGACAGGTGTGGACGAATAAAAAATTTGGCTTTTGGATGAGTTATATTTTTCTTTTCTTTTTTATTGGGTTTTTAATGTTGTGTGTAATGAAATAAAATACAGAAGGACTAAAGGAGTTTTGTTCATTATTAATCTATTAAGAAAAATACATGATATGTAAAAAAGATTTAACGTGTATCTTGGATACTTTTTCGAAATCTATACATTTATAGGAACCAATGAACCAAGAAGGCAGGCGGACTTGCAAGGCCTTCATTACCCTTTGCTATGAGGAGGCTTCAAGTGGGCAGCCTAGATTTTCTGATACAATTATTCTTTTTTTATCTCTTAAAACACATACATCACAGACACACAAGAACACATAGCCACACACACACTCCTCAAAAGTAATGTGAACATTCGTTAACACGACTTACTGTCTTCTAGTTTGTCTACACCTAGAGCATAATCCTCCCTCAATATATTTGTCTCTCTGTCATCATCCTCAGATGGACTTAACGGTGGAGGAGTTAGTACCAAAAGCCTCAGGCTGCATTCTGGAATTTTCACCATTAGCCCAAGAGGGAAAAAAGAGTAACCTCTGTGTCTATCCTAGATGCCTCCTCGTTGCAGACCAGACCTATGCGTGGATCCTGAGCATGCCTGCTGCCCCTTTGCTTCACCAGTCCTACAGGAGTGAGCCATCTGCCAAACAGCATCCTTTAAAAATGTCCCCCTTTACCCTTACCCAAACCCTGATCCCACCTACCAAGCTCCATGCAGCCAGCTGGAAGGCTGACTATGGAGAGAGAGAGAGAGAGAGAGAGAGAGGGAGAGAGAGAGAGAGAGAGAGGAAGGGCTGGCTTGGATTGAGCCTACCTCTTGTTTATATTGCATTACAATTCTTTTAAAAATTGGAGTTTTATGGTATTTATAAATATTTCATTTACTGATTGATTTGAGGCAAAATCAACATGTCTTTGTTTCAACAATGGTTGTGTGAAGTCAGTTGTGTCAAGGTGTATCCTCCTAGAGGCTCCCACAAGTTAACACTCTACTTCTTCAGAATGTAATTCTGAGTAAGTCAATTACTTAATGTCCACTTGTAGGTTTAATTTATTTATCTCACATTCATTTTATTACAGATGTGTTTTAAATGCAAGCTTATAAATGAGCACCTGAGCAACTGTGAAGCTGATTTGCTGTGCGCTGGTCACCAACTTGTCTGAGTTTGGTAAGACAGAACCCTCATGCCCAGAAAGTTACATGAAATGGATTCATTAAGTACAGATTGGCAAGAAGGGCCAACAGAGGCCTAGGATCCATTGTGAGCCGGTTCCCCAAAGCTTGAAAAAACTGCTCAGGGCAGATGGTGTCTCCCCTTTATGTGCCCCATTTGCACTGCAGTTTAGGGATGCTGAAAGGCAGCTCACCCTGGATTGTATACTCTGGGGGTTTTTGACTTGGGTTAAGGCTTTGATGGCCTTCTATTTGGGGGAGGAGGGGCCGGAACAGAGCACAGATTGTTCTGGCCCGCTCCTTGCTAATTTTAGAATGTTGCATTCCCAGCACATCCTATAGTTATTCTTGAAAACTACAAGTAAAACAAAGGGAGAACTAGGTTGGTCCAAAATCCCCAGAAAATGGTGCTGCAGCAACCACATCCCATTTTCTAGACACCAGTCTCATTTCTCTCCCACTGTAAGTAAGCAGGATTACAAGGTCTCAGAGCTTCAGAGCTTCTCCTCAGTGTTGAGTATAGTATATTTTAGCATTCCTGGCCCTAGGATCCAGGCATCCCCAGAAATTCTGTATCCTTTCAGCCTTAATTCTGTGACTCTTATATGCTACATTTACTATGTATTACACATTTATTCATTTCCATGAAAATGAAACACAACAAAATAAAACAAAAATGTGCAAAACACTTTTTGTTTATTGTGAAGTGAAGCCCATATAGAGAAAATATAAAGTAAAAAGAAAAAATTCCCCAAACATCCTAAATATACTGATCAATAAATCATCACAGGAGAACACTCACATAGCCATAACAAAAGTCAAACAATCAACACATTGCCGGAGCCTAGAGTCTGCACCTCCCAGTTGTGTCCTCTGGATCACTCCTCTTTTATCCTGAGTTCTATCATAGTAGTTCAGCTTTGCTTGTTTCTAAACTTTATTGCGCTTGAATAATACAGGATGCATTATTTTGTATGTGAATTATTTTACTTAATATTATCTCTTTAAGTCCCATCTAAATTATCCTACATCAAGGCAGTTTGTTTTTGTGACCAAGTACTATCTTATCATACAGGATAATAAATATACCACAATGTACTTATCTATTCTATTAATGTCTTTAGATGTTTGGGTTGGTTCCAAGATTGAGATGTTACAGATAACATTTGAATTAACATTTGTTTGTGTATTTCTTGATGCAAATGTGCATGCATTTCTCTAGAAGTGGATTACTGAGTCTTAGGAAATGTTTGCACTCAAATTTAGTGGTTAATGCAAAACCCTTTTCTAACGATAATGTAATTAATTCTTCCCAAAGTTTCTTTGTCATCTTATTGAAAACCAGTTTTTCGCTAATTGATGTTTATTTACCACTTATAATTTATTTTAATTATAGAATTACATATTTTAAGAGTTATAAAGGAGTTTGCAAACCAAGTAGCTGTACTTTTAATCCTGCATGTGAGGAAACAAAATTCGAGGACAGAAATAAAATTTCTAAGTATGCCTTTTAATGTAAGTAGCTTTCATCTTCCCTGCTAGATTTCATTATTCTTGGATTTCTTCATAGCCTTTAATACCTGTGTGAAATAGTATGTAAGTACATTATGTGAATTTGGAAGGAAGACATTTTCTTTGCAGAATTTTACTCATTGTGACCTGACAAGGCTCTTCTAGTTAGAAACTAAGTAAATCATACATATACATTTATCAGTGTTTTCCTCAGATATCATCCTAACACATTCTTAACTTCAAATTTTGTATGTGTAACACAGTTTGAATTGCTTAACGTATAATTTTGTTAGGTTTTTCTGGTGGCATTTTTTCTCACTTACCTATTGTTTGTTCTCCAATGTGAAAAACCCAAACTGTGGGAAAACCAATTATAATCATTTTCTTCACATTTGTTTCTTTTCTGTACTTTGTTTTGTGGGTATCTCACTTAGGGAGAAATTATATATATATAAAAATATATATAT
>NW_012102565.1:3444132-3458497 GCF_000951045.1 Mandrillus leucophaeus | reverse complement strand
TAATATATATATTATATATATGTGTGTGTATATATATGTATAAAAATACATATATATTTAAAAAGTGGTTTTAGGACTTAATTAAGGACTTAATTTAGGACTTAATTAAGAGCAGTTAAAGTGTGGTTATAATGCTGAGAATATTTATTAATATAAGGGAAATTTAATTCAGCTTAACTATAAGCAAACTCTAGATTTTAGTTTCATGTTAGAATTAGATATTATAAAAAAAACTATTTATATTGCAAGGAAAGCTATTTAGAAAGAGTTAATTTTTGTTGTTTTCTCTTTATGACACATTTATTTGACTTCTGATCTATTAGAAATTTTAGTCCATCCCTATTGAAGACAGCAATCATTGAGCAACCAATAGAGTGATGACTATTGAAAGTGAAATGCTATAAAGAAACTCACTATTATAAACATCAAGTCCTGTAATAATGAGGGGGAAATCAAATAGTAAAAAGTTATTGATGAGGTTTCACCTTGACATACACAGAGCTTGGAAGTCATCCCTCTCATCCTTACACAAGAAAAAGTGGAATAAAGTAAAAATCAATGACTTTATTTAGACCCATTAGAGACTCTAGGTACCAGGGTGAGCTGTCTCCTTGAAATCTCGAGAGATAGGTGAATAGAGAATCAAATCTGAGACAAGCTTAGCTGTGTGCCACTAGACTCATAGACTGGTATATAGATGGTAATTTTGACAAACTGCTGGAGGCTGAATGTGAACTAGTATGAGAGTGGGAAATTCCTGGGGGCCACAGTCTTAGGTTGTTCTTCATACTCTCCTGGGATTCATTGTTCATGCCTCTAAGAACACTACCATGTTCTCATGGTGAAAAGCTAATTAAAAAAATTCTCTTCTGTATCTAGCAGGGGGAGAGTTGAAGTAAATTACTGTGAATTACTCCCACATTCTATTCTGTGATACCTCTCTCCATTATGGAAAGACAAATTCTTAGCACAAAGTGCACCAAATTTGCTATAGCCTAAGACTGTCTCAGAAATCCTGTTTTTTTTTTTTTTTTCTATTAACCAAACACTTGCAGAGGAGAAAAACAGTGATGTTTATTGTTTATCCCCCGCACCCCCGCTCCCCGCCAACACACACACATACACAACACACACATAGAGAGAGAGAGACCAGAAACTTGGCTGGTAAGAATTTCTTACTCTTTTTGCCAGCATACCAGGTTTCCAGGTCTTCTTTCTCTCTAGCTTTTAGAAGAATGGAACAGTTTTTGTTGACCCTGTTCACCATGCCATAATTGTGGGAGGCCAAGCAACATTTCAAAAGAAAATCATCGTCCTCTCTTTTATGAAACCATAGGCAAAGGTTTCTCAATTTTGCAAGATGCTGCCCAATGGGCTGATTAGGGACCCAAATTAACATTTTCCATCCTAGCAGAAGCAAAAGTACACATAACAAAAGACACTAGTCACCTCATTTAACACCCAATATCAACTTGGCAAGGCTTAAACTTTTCCCCATTGGTTCCTGTTGTCTTTGATCTACTTAAGGTTGGGAGTGGTTGCCTTTAACCAGGAATTCAATGGGTGGTCTCTGGGCAAGATGAAGAGTGGTCATCTTGAATCAGTACTGTTAAACTTCTTTTAGGGATCACTGAATGTGACCTTATAAATAAGGAAGGTTCTCTGAGTTAGGCCTGCTGAACTTCCATCAACAATTCTGTTATGCACATCCATGTGAAGAGACCACCGAACAGGCTTTGTGTGAGCAATGAAGCTTTTTAATCACCTGGGTGCAGGTGGGCTGAGTCTGAAAAAGGAGTTGGCAAAGGAAGATAGGGGCGGGGTAGTTTTATGCAATTTGGGTAGGTAGTGGAAAATTAGAGGGGGTTGTTCTCTTGTGGGCAGGGGCGGGGGTCACAAGGTGCTAAGTGGGGAGCTCCTGAGATTCATTGTCCAGGAGAAGGAACTTCACAAGGTCAATTGATCAGTTAGGGTAGAGCGGGTACAAATAATCACAATGGTGGAATGTCATCAGTTAAGGCAGGAACTGCCTATTTTCACTTCTTCTGTGGTTCTTCAGTTGCTTCAGGCCATCTGGATGTACATGTGCAGGTCACAGGGGATATGATGGCTTAGCTTGGGCTCAGAGTCCTAACAAATTCCTTCAGAGATCCCCTCAACATATAGAAACACACACACAAGGACAAGATGGAAAGAAGGTGATATTGTTTAGCTGTGTCCCCACCCAAATCTCATCTTGAATTATAGTTCCCATAATCCCTACATGTCGTGGGAAGGACCCAGTGGGAGAGAATTAAATCATGGGGGTAGTTACAGCATGCTTTTGTAATTGTGAATGAGTTCTCATGAAATGTGATGGTTTTACAAGGGGCTTTCCCCGCTTTGTTCAGCACTTCTTCTTCTGGCTGCCATGTGAAGAAGGACATGTTTGCTTCCCCTTCTGCCATGATTATAAGTTTCCTGAGGCCTCCCCAGCCCTGCAGAATTGTGAGTCCATTAAACCTCTTTCCTTTATAAATTGCCCAGTTTTGAGCAGTTCTTTACAGCAGTGTGAAAATGGACTAATACAGAAGGCTTTCCAAATTAAGATCCCTAACCAAGAATTCCCAGAGTATCCCTTCCAAACTCTCCTCCTATTGTCGTCCTGAGAAATCTCCCTGAAATCTTCCTGATAGAGGAGAAGTCTTCTGAACCAAGACTCTTCCTACTAATTAGGGAGGGCCATCTGAGACCCCTGAAAGAGCCAAACCCAGACAGACACCCTGCAATGAGGCTACAGACAGACATTCCACCATGGGGCTACAGAGTCAATCAGGAGAAGGAAGGAGGCATTGGCAATGCCTAGGATACTCACTGAACCAGACATCCCATAATAGGGCTACAGCTATGGACATTTCATGACTGGGCTACAGACTGATACCCTAGAATAGGGCTACAATTATGGAACATATCCCCAGAACAATTTTTCTACTGGAATTAAATCCATGCACAGAGTCAGCAGCACCCCACCAGTAGAGACATTACCAGAGTCAGCCCCCAGTCCAAGAAAACTAAGCAGCCTCTTGGGCTGGCCTCTGAATCCATTACTGGAGGGAAGCTACCAAACCATGGGCAAGTTGCCACAAGGGCAATCCTGGATGAGCTCCCAAAATTTGTAACCACCCAATGGGTTCACCTTGTCTGCTGCTTAGACAAAGCCAATTTATCCAAACAGGGAAATTGCAATAGAGAAATAATAATTCACACAGAGCTGGCTGTGCACGAGACCAGAGTTTTATTGTTACTCATACCAGCCCTCTCACTTGTTATTTGTAAACTTTCTTCCTATAAAGGTTTCAGAGGCTTTTCTCTAGTGCTGTAGTCAGGTTTTATTCAAGAGCAAGTCATAAGAGTGCAGTGAAACTAGCTTTAAAAGAAAGGGACATTATTCCAAGCCTTTCTGAGAGCCTCAGTTGGTCTGTGTTGATATGAGGACATCATGATGGCTTCTACTCAGCTGCAGGGTCTGCTCTGAGATCACATGTTTGTATTTTAATTCCACCTTCTGTGGTTTGTCTGATGTGGAAGCATCTGTGGAACCTGTCTAAGCCTCACTATAATTTGAAATCATAGCAGTACCTGGGTGCATGTCTACTGTGAAATCCATAGCATTCTCATATCACTGAGGCTGATCCATCCAAACCAATGTGATTATTGAGCAGTTGCTGGGTTAAACCTTAGTGTTAGGAGAGAGATGATCATGGGCAGTAAAACAAATGAATGACCCCTGTTGTGAAGGACACATGAGTTCCTCATACTATTAATATTTATTAATATTGTTTCACTAAGTTGTATTAAGTATTAAGTTTTCTCAATGTATTTATACTGTTTAATGAATGTTACCCATTGGATCTAGTAATCAAATACAACTGCCATTTATTGTCTTTACTATATTGTTTGACAATGTGTAGAATATAAATACATGAAAAAAAATCATCTTCAGAGAGCCAAAACCTTGCTGGGTAAACAACATATTAAATAACTAGAGGCTTGAGAATTTGAACTTTTAGGAGATTTGAGCTGCCAGGAACAGGAAATCCAAATCAAAGCAGTCTAAGGGTGATGAGCTTATGGTTTCCCACAAGCCAACACCCTGAGGTCAGGAGCAGAGTCTCACAGCTGCCCTTCTGCTTCAGGAGTGCTTCTGGTTTGGATTCTCTTTGCTGACTTTGTTCTTAAGTTGGGGGAAAATAACTATGGCAGCATTAGAGCCCACATCTGTGTAATGCCACTTTCAGAGAGCCTATTTTTTATTTTTTTGTTCAGAGTCAGAAAATATTTCCCAGAGTGTTCAGAAACTGTCCTTTACTGCCAGACCTTATCAATATGTTCTTTCCTGCATAACCCCCACCTCAGGGGGACATCCACGCTGAGTGGCTCCAGCTTGCCATGCACAGGCCTTATAGAGGCAGTGTGCATAGAGTTGCATGGCTGGGACTGTTCAAGGAGGCAGAACTTCCTGGCATGAAGGCCTAGACTTCACGACATGCTCAGTGTGAGGACAACCCTACTTCATACAACAGCCCACACCTCAGGATATTGGGAGACCCCGTGTTCACAGATTCATGCTCCTTCTCCTCATTGTACATGTAAAACATCCATCTCCACAAAAAACATACTGAGTTTCTAGTCAAACAGAGAAACCCAAAGCCTCATCCAGTACTGCATCCAAAACCAAGTCCAGAATCTCTGGCTCATGCAGCTTCTGCTCTGTCATGCTCCTCCTATCACCGCAAAACCCACCCTGCAACACCCAACATGTAGTGATATTGAAGGAGGAGATCACAGTATCAAAAAGTCACTCATACGAAGCAACATGAAAAACACACTCTGATGACCAGTTGTTGCCAGTTCCCCTGCCCAGGTACAGAGTGGACACCTTGTTCAGCAAGTCCAGCCTCCTGGTACTGTTCATTCTGAGAATCTCCACTGCCCTGAGGCCCATGCAGCTCGAGTCTGCCCTGAGAAGGCTCACCTTGCCCACTGAATTGCAGCTGAGGTGCCGGATGTCCTTCCTGATTCTACTTCAATCACCTAAATCTTATTGCTGCAAATTGAGCTGATGGAGATGTTATGCGGGTGCTCAACTTAGAAGTACACAAGCCAAGACTTGGATTTCTTTGGCAGTTTGAATCTTTTAAATGGTTACTATCTTCTTCTAGTCAACTAATGGTCTTGTCTACCCCTTTCCTTTGAGTCTGGAAATTTCTGTCTCTTAGCAATATGCTGCTGCCACTGTTCCCCTAGGATCAAGCTTAACAAACTCAGCTTCCTTCCAGCCACAGGTATGGGGCATTTAGATGAAAAAAAGATCCTGGAATCAGGATATATTTGAGCTGTACCTTCTCAGAAACTGCCTTGCCCTCTGTCAGGTCAACAGTGCCTAAGAGGTGCTTGGCAGGTGATGTGATTTGGCTCTGTGTCCCCAACAAAATCTCATTTCGACTTGTAGTAATCCCCATGTGTTGTGGGAAGGACCTGGTGGGAGATAATTGAATCATGGTGGTGAGTTTTTCCCATGCTATTCTTGTGATAGTGAATAAGTCTCATGAGAGTTGATGGTTTAATAAAAAGGAGTTCTCCTGCACATGCTCTCTTGCCTGCTGCCATGCAAGACATGCCTTTGGTCTTCCTTTGCCTTCCACTATGATTGTGAGGTCTCCCCAGCCATGCAGAACTGTGAGTCCATTAAACCTCTTTTTTCTTATAAATTACTTGGTCTCAGGTATGTCTTTATTAGCAGCATGAGAACAAACTCATACAGCAGGGTTCAAATTTGTTTCATATCTCCTCTATCTCCTGCTAAACTTTGCACCTACCTACCTAGTCTCCTGACACAGATTTTTACTTGGGATCAAACGGCATCTTTTTACCCCCAAGAAATGGCTTAAGTTTCTTTCTTCCTTTTGAAATGTATTCCACTGACGAAGAGGGTTTTGGTCTTTCTTGCCATTTTACTTTCAGACAGGTCGTCTTCAGCCTAAAACCTTGCTGCTTCTTGACTTGTGGTTTGAGGAAGACCACAAATCAACACATGCTGATGACAATGCTGAACTTCAGCTGAGCCTTTGTGCTCCTGGAAATCCCCCTAGCCTGCCCCCACATATTGCCAAATAAGAGCCACCTCTATCCTTCCTTATGGCGCTCATAAGGCTACATTTAACTCACTTGTTTGGCTGCCTTAAAACGTCAGGCAGGACCCTCCTTTTTTTATTAATGAATATTCTCCCTTTCACAATTGCCTGAATACTGTTCTCTCCTAAATGTCTGGTTTCCTGCCATATTCCCAAATGCAGCAGTATTGTTTGGCCCATAACACAGTGCTTTAATCCATTTCCCAACCTAGCAGATGGGGATCCTTGCTGCCTCTCTCCCTAAGTTAGTTCGACATTTTAGTCTATTATGTTAGCACTCCCAATTTTAAGTTCTATGTTGACTTGAAATCTCTATTTTAAGTTCTGTATTGACTTGGAGTTTTTAAGATGAAGGTGATAGAAACAGAAAGGGAAATTGGCATTAATAATGAAAGACACTTATGAGTTTACCACTTGGGGATCTGAGACAGGGAGGCCTCAGCTTGTGCTCAGTCAGGGCCCAGTTCTGATTCTCTGGGATGCTCGAAGGTCTGCCCGCTTATGCACGTCCATTTAAGCCCGGACTGGCAGAGAGATGATCTGTTTTGTATCCATGGGAATAAATGAAGATTGCCCAATGAGAACAGGCAAAGAGGCAATTCACCCAGAGCTGCTCTAGCAAGGGGGCCAGCCACCATCACTGCATTTGGCCAAGAATCATAGGCAGGCAGAGGAGAGGGGAAGCTTCACAGTGGGAAACAGGTGAGCCCTGTTGCAGTACAGACAGTCTGCCTTGGAAAGCTGAGGTGGCGCACTAGGAGAGGGGTTGCCTATGTGATTGGTTAGGGAAGCATATTTAGCTTTCGCTGGTTGGTCCTTAGTTGAAAGCAGGGACAATATCAGGGAAGCTGCCAGTTATTAATCATGTGCTAGCCATTTGGGACTAATTATTACAGGAGTTATTGTTTAGCCTCCTGAACCAGTTGTTAGGGTGATCTGGCTTCCTATGAGTCTGACTCATAGATCTCAGGCTGGTTTCCTGGGCTGGTACTGTAGTGTGTGAGTCGGCTTCCTGAGCAGGTTGCCACAACTTTTGGGTCAGAGTGTTATTTTTATGTCTGGTCTGGCCATTGCCCATTCATATCTCTGCCAGTCATTCTCAGTCTTTCACATCTTTGTGTTAAAACATGGAGAGAGAGAGAGGAGAAGGAGAAGGCGGAGAAGAAGAAGGAAAAGGAGAAAGAAAAGAAGGAGGAGAAGGAGAAGAAGAAGGAAGAAGGAAGAAGGAAGAAGAGGAAAGAAGAAAGAAGAAGAAGAAGAAGAAGAAGAAGAAGAAGAAGAAGAAGAAGAAGAAGAAGAAGAAGAAGAAGAAGGGGAGTAGGAGGAGGAGGAGGAGAAGGAAGAGGAAGAGAAAAAAGAAGTGGGGGGGGGAAGGGAGGAGAAAGAAGGGAAGAGAGAGGGAGGATGAGAACCAAAAGATAATTTTTCTAGAGGCCACAGGGAAATATCTTGATGCTTTTATTTGGCCTTAATTGTTCTACAAGCCCATTGCTAAGACCCACTGATGGGCGACAGGTTGTGACTGTAGTTAAATTCATTGTGCCCAGGGGTCTAAGAAAGAGTTTATGCTTTCCCAGAGGCAAACAGGTTGTCTGGGGGAATAGGTATCTGACTACAATAAAGATTCCATCAGAAGAAGAAAAAACACTGCCACAACATTTTGTCCTTCTGGATAATTGTTTTACATATCCATGTTAAACAATTCAACTTTAAATCTGTCACCAACTATCTGGAACACTTTTGGGAAGAAAAAGATTCCATGTCTAGCGTTCCATTTTCAGAGGTGCCCCCAGAGCACTGTTACACATGGAAGCATTTCAACTTCCCAGTAGAGCTGGTGCTATTATTTACACATGGTGTGACCCATGGGGACTCTGGTGCCCATAGTTGTTGTGAAACAATGGATGTTGCCTAAGGTTTCTGAATTTCATCCACATTTATTTTGTTGTTACAAAGTTAGAAAAAAGATTCCCTAAATAACCAAATCCTTTGCAAAGTTCTTCGGTAAATTTGAGATCCAGTTGTTAAATATTTCCGTATTTGTGCTACAAAACTTGTAAAAGACACCATAAATTAATCTCACTGTTAATTTTTAGATGTTTTCTATAAAAATATTTTAGTCATAAAAACAAATATTTTCTCGTTTATTTGTATATTCAGTAGTCTAAAAAACTAGCTACTGAGCAACATCAGCAATGAAAATATATTGTTTTGTCTTTCGTAATATCAAAAACTACATCAACAATTATTCTCGAGAAGGGTTGGAAAATAACTTTAAATATGCATACCTGTTACAACTTTGAGGTAAATAAAAATTTTTTTTCTTGCTTTGTTTTGGGGAAAATCTGATTCCCACTATGAACGCTAGGCATGTGCGGAGAAAACAGGATGCAGGAACGCCATGAAGTCAAAGTATTTAAGCTGCGTATACTGATCAAAATGATTTCAAAATGATCTTCAAGCTTAATGTAATTTAAAGCCAAAATATATTTGTCATTTTTCTTCTACATGGATGTATACATTCATGATATACATAAAACAGATGGAAAAGAAAAATAAACATTGAGTTGCTAGTCCTATGTGTCAGTTAGTCCCCAGATGCACACACTTGTGTTTCTTGGTTTTCCAACCTTTCTAGTACGTTAATTTGCTGTTATCAGCCACTCTCTGCTGAAGAAGGCTCCATGACATCTCCCCAGCTCTTTTTATTCATCTTGATAAGCCAGATCTCTGCCCTCCATTTTCAGGAAACACCTCTAAAATTATTTTAAAATCTGTTATCCTAATGAAGCACTAAGTTTAATATTTGTAGATCATCTATATTTTGCCAGACACTGTAGTAGCTGATGGGTTTAATGATAAACACAGCACATGTGCTCTTAGGACCTTTAAGCCAGTGAGAGAACAATGGTGGTGCACATCAGTAAGTACTAGAGGAACATAAGACATGAGCAGAAGACAGAGAAGGAACACGTGGCTCACGTGTGAAAGACAAAAAGAAATAGCCAAAGTGTGTGGTGTAGAGAAATCTATTCTATATGAGAAAATGCATGTCCACAGTGGAGACCCAGAAAACAATGCAGTTCCATGATGGAATACACAGATATTTGATGCGACCCATGTGCAGAATGGACTCAGGAAGCTGGCCAGAGACCTGATAAATGAGAGCACACAGGCGATGGGAGGAGTCCTGGAGACAGACCCCTGAGTGAGGGGAGTTGCTGAAGAGTTCTAATCTGGAGAGGAGATAGAGGTGTAGTGAGGAGCCAAATGTGTGAAGAAATGTAGGAAGTATCCACTCATTGGTTCTCACATACCTTCAACACACATTAGGTGGTAAGTACTTGTGTTGTAGTTGGAAGTCATTATGAAACTGGAAGGCTCAGAGATACCCAGGGAACTCCTGAAGACACACCCTGAGGGACATAGAGTCTTGTGTGGGAGACTTATGGCATAAGAGGCAGACATAGGTGAACTATCAAAGGGCTGTGCAGGTTAAGAGCCGTGCAAGATCCAAGGAGAGTTAAGTAATGTGAAGTAAGAGGAAGAAGATCTTAATGGAAGGAGTGTCCATGTAGGGTTAAGTACGGAGGTAATGGGTGGGGTAGATTATGGGACTGTAAGAAAATGTGCCTCCATGCAACTTGACTAAATGAAATAGGGCCTAAAAGTTTGGGATTAAAAGTAAGTTACTCAAAATAGCAAATCCCATTTGAATGCTATCTTGGGGAAAAAAATAATGACCTTCCTCAGTTACTGCATGTTTGGATGTATTAATGTCTTTATTTGTCCTTTATTCAATGCCCAGTATGTGCCAGACCCAGTTCTGGGCCTTGGGACACATCAGTAGATTATTTAATAGACTACCTGCTCTCAAAGAGTGTGAATTCTGGGTAGTATGCACTGCCTAGATCATAAATAGACTTTGTGATCTCCTGAATGTGTAAATTAGAGTTAGTGAATGTCTTTGTATTTGTTACTACATCTATCTGTGAGATAGAGGAATCAAAAGAAATGAATGAATGCTCATTACATGTGTAATGCATACCAAGAATTATGACTTTATACTATATATATTTCAGTTAATAATCAGAAAAAAGTCTAAGATGTAGATACTATATTTTCTAACTTTCTTAAAGAAGAAACTAAAGTTATGCTCAGAGAGGTGTTTTAATCCAGTAACCATTAAAATTAAAATGAAAGTTTATCAGAATCATTGAATATATGATCAAAGCACAAAATGAATGATGTTAGTGTAAACCAGTGAGAAGCAACCAAGAAATACAGATGCAGGAATACACCACTTGTAATGGAAATAAAACTATGGGTTCACCCAGGAATCAAGGTAACAAAGTGTTTAGCAAAATATGGAGAACATATATAAAATGATATTGAAGATATTAAAGTATTAAAGAATGTTTTAATTTAAAATGACATAGTCCATATTTAATTGTGGTAAGAATCAAAGTTATGAGGATTTTATTGATGGACAAATCAATCTATACAACTTATTTCCAAATAAAAGAATTTGACACATGATTCTAGAATGCATTTGGAGTAAGAAAACTCAAATAAGAGAGCAAAGTTTATGAAAAAGTTTAACAAGTAAGGTGGACATGACCTGCTACATATTACATTTATTTTAAAGTTATAACAAGATTAACTTAGTAATGAATACGTACATCAGAGGAATAGAAGAGAGAATCAAGAAAATATGTGTATATCTCAAATGAAAATTGTTAGTAGAACATATAAAAATGTACTTTATGATTTGAAAAGGAAAGTATATATCAGAAAAAATATAAAAAGAAAAACTCATAAAGAAAAAAATTAGTCTACATCAATCTAAAAACCTCATTTTGAAAAAACATGCTATAACAGAAGCTAAAATATAGAAAGCATTTGGGAAAAATATTTATAACATCTATAATAAACTGATCAGTATCCAGAATATTAAAGTAATTTATCAAAATGAGAAAGCAAACAAACAATCTGATAGATAAGTTGCCAAAATATAAACAAGAAGTTCACACAAGAGGCATGTGTGACTCATAAACATCTAAAAGATTCTCAGTCTCCCTAGTAATCAGAGTCACAGACATGCAGCCAACACTGAGAAACCTCTTCACACAAATCAGATTGGCAAAAATACAACAATGTCATAATACCAAATGCTGCTGAAGATGTGGAGAGATAGCTTGCTTGCTTGAGGGCCCACAGATTGGCATGACTTTAGAAAGCAATTTAGAAATATCTAGTAAATTTGAAAAGGGGCACACTCTAAGCCCAGCATTTCTGCTTGTGAACACATCCTCTATTCACTCTTGTGCTGACCACAACACTGTGATTAAATATGACATTGTCTGTAATAGTGCAAATGTGGGAACCATTCAAATGCCCATCTATGGAGAATGATTGCATGTCCAATATTAAGAAAACAAAGGGCTCTTTGAAGCATCCATGAGTTCCCATCATGTGACATTTGCCTCCTTGTGACCAGGGTCATGTAGTTTATAGGAAAGTTCAGCTTCCTAGGGGCAAAGAGCAGGGAGGCTGGGGTGGACCGGCTGCCTGCTGTCTCTGACTGGAAGCCACTACCTTTAGGGCAGGGACTCCGACTACTTCATTTGCCACTGGATCATCTGGGTTTTGGTAGGTGGACGGTGGGCAGGTTACAGATGAGAAAGAGTGGAGACGATGGACTCAGTGTTGGGCATGGTGCTCTAGGCAGGCCCATTCATCTCGGAGGAGACTTTCAACAGACTCTTGAATATGAGGGTTTGGACTTTTGCAGAAGGGTCCAAGACAGAAATTACATGTGGAAGTCACTAGTATATGTGGGTTTACAGTTGTTACTCCTGTTGTCATTTTGGAAGAAAGTTGCAGGTAAGTTAACTTTCATGTATGTGTACCAAGGAGAAGGCCTTGGCAGATCTTTCAGTTTTACCCTTTTGGGCACAGACTACAAAGACTCGATTTCCTTCCACTTATTTCCCTCCCACCATCCCTTGTAAATGCCTAACCACAGAAAGGCCAAGGGCTGTGACGTGTCAAGATGTACAAAATGCAAACAGCAGGGCTTTCAGAAACCAGTAACAGAACTGTACTCCCTCAAGCTCTGCTCCTTCCCCAGATCCATGTACCCCTCAGACTCAATTCCAGAGAAAGGTGTTTGATGATTTCAAGGACTGATAAGAAAGATATAAAGGGAAATTAAACTGAAGATATTTGAAGTTAGATTTTAAGTTTCAATCAGGTACATTTATTAAGGAAAAGAAAGAAAATATTAACATGCAATTTTATTCCAAACACGAACCAGGAAGATTAAAAATTTTAGGCTTCTGAAGATGAAGGAAAATGCAAGATATTAATTTATCAATCTGTGTATTGGTGCCTGCGTGTGAATGTGTAAGGCAGTGTGTGATAAGATTCATATAAGTGAGGGCGCCAACTTGACGGGTATGTTAAGCAGTGCACGGCCATACTCCCCACCACTTATGAAGTCTCCTAATGTTCTCAAAGTATCACCTGCTGACAGCTTCCATTGGACAGAATGTCTTGAAAATCTTCTTGTCAAAGCACATCACATATACAAATTATTATCACATGACTTGATAGTCCTTAAATTATGAACACAGTTGTCTCAAAAAGGTCATTTATCAGTTGCTTAGGTCTCAAATACCAATTTTCTAGAAAGATATTTCAAATAATAGTTAGATGCTAAAAGAAGCCTAGCTCAATACTTCATCAATTGTAATTTGAGAAAGAGGAAAGTTTCCATAGTGCTAAAAAGAAGTGAAATTCAAGAACTCTGTGTTTGAGAGCTGAAGCCAGACTCATCAGAACAGGAAGACTTGACCAATGTAATACAAAGAAGCTTCTTCGCCCAGACCCAAGGGCTCTGTCTGCAGTATTATGAAGCGGAAGTGGGGTATCCTGGAGAGCACTTGGGAAGTAGAAAGAGCCCAGGTTTGGGGACCAGGAGATTCATCTCCCAAGCTTAGCCCTGCTACCAACTGGCCAGGTGCCCATGGGTAAATAGCTTTCTCTCTCTGGGTATTTTTAGTTTGTTGTTAGTTCATAAGATCCATAAGATCAAGAGTTCAAATTACATAAATTATAAGATCTGGATCTTGTGTATCTTCCTTTTTTCTTTCCAGCAAATAGTGTTGTGCCTACCATGGGGGATGAAAACTCAACAAAGCTGTGGGCTGAGTATTTACTGGATGTGTTTATTCATGATTTAACTTAATATTTTCTCTCTCCCTCCCTTCCTCTCTTTCTTTCTCCTCTCTTTGTCTCTCTCTCTGTTATGAAAACTTAAAAATCTTATACAGAGGAAGTACCCCATTCATAACGCTTAGATGTTGGGCTATGTGGGCTTCCAGAAGGCAGCTCATAGGACAAATACTAAGTACCTGATTCCAGGTGTCAGGCTTGCCTGAGGATGGCAAACTGAAACAAACTGCAGGGCTAGGCCCCTCCTTTCCTGTCACCGTGGGAATGAGTAAGGATTAATCAGAGTAAGGATTAAGGTTAAATATTCTAAAATAATTGCTTAAAACTGTTCAAATTTTTAGAGGTTTTTTTTTCAGGTTTAATTGATATACAAAAATTGCACATATTTCATACATACATTTTGATGAGTTTAGACATCTGCATACACCCATGATACTGTCACCTCAATCAAGGTACTACATTTCCTTGTGCTTTTTTCTTCTTTCAACAAGAATACAACATGAGATCTACCGTCTTAACATATTCTAAAGTACACAATACGGTATTATTAACTATAGGTATTATGTTGTAGACTAGATATCTAGAACTTACTCATTTTTCCTCACTTTTTACCCCTTGAGTGACCATGTGACCTAGCAATCCCACTTCTGCATATAAATCCAAAAGAATTAGAATTAGGATCTTGAAGAAATATCTGTACTTATATGTTCATAGCAGCATTAGTCACAATAGCCAAGATATGGAGGCAACCCAAATATCCAACAACAGATGAATGAGTGAAGAAAATGTAGCACATACATGCAATTGAATATTATTCAGCCTTAAAAAGAAAGAAATCCTGACATTTGAGATAACATGGATGAATCTGGAGGACATTGTGCTAAGTTATTCAAGTTCACTACCAGTAAAATCATGTCATGAAATAAGGGCATTGTGAGGGAAAGCACATTCCA
>NW_012102565.1:3421147-3443822 GCF_000951045.1 Mandrillus leucophaeus | reverse complement strand
CCCAGGCTGGAGTGCAGTGGCACGATCTCAGCTCACTGCAAGCTCCGCCTCCCGGGTTTATGCCATTCTCCTGCCTCAGCCTCCCGAGTAGCTGAGACTACAGGCGCACGCCACCTCACCCTAGTTTTTTGTATTTTTTTTTTTTTTAGTAGAGAAGGGGTTTCGCCATGTTAGCCAGGATGGTCTAGATCTTCTGACCTTGTGATCCGCCCATCTCGGCCTCCCAAAGTGCTGGGATTACAGGCTTGAGCCACCGTTAATTTTTTTCTTCTTTTCAACTTTTATTTTCAAATCAAGGGTACATGTGAGGTTTGGAGCACGGATGAATCCATTACCCAGGTGGTGAGCATTGTACCCAATAGGTACTATTTTAGCCCTTGCCTTCCTCCTTCTCTCCCTTCTCTAGTAGTCCCAGTGTCTATTGTTCCTGTCTTTATGTCCATATGGACCCAACGTTTAGCCCCCACTTGTAAGAGAGAACACGTGGTGTTTGGTTTTCTGTTTCTGTGTTAATTAACTTAGGATTATGGCCTCCAGCTGCATCCATGTTGTTGCAAGAGACATATTTTTTTTATGGCTGCGTAGTATTCCATGGTGTGTACGTATCACCTTTTCTTTATCAATTCACCTTTGATGGGCTCCTAGGATGATTCATGTCTTTGCTATTGTGAATACTGCTGTGATGAACATAAGGGTGTATGTGTCTTTTTGGTAGAATGAACTTTTTTCCTTTGCATATATACCCAGTAATGGGAATACTGGGTTGAATGGTCATTCTTCTCTTAGTTCTTTGATGAATCTCCAAACTGCTCTCCATAGTGGCTAGATGAATTCACATTCCTACTAGCAGTGTATAAGCATTCCCTTTCCTCTATAGCCTTACCTGCATTATGAAATGTTTTCACTTCACATTTAATAAAAATGAATATAAATAAAGTGTGGACAGAAGTGGGGATATCCAGATTTATAACACATGATTCTTATTCAGGACGAAATTAAAGTAAAAATATTAATAGTTACTGCTTGGAGTATTTCCTACACGTCAGGCCCTCTGCTACATGATTTATCTCTAGCACTATTAATCCCCAAATGACTGTACAGGTTAATACTTTTATTCCTACTGTCAAAGATGAGTGTCTTGGTTAATGTTGTTAGATGTACAAACAAAAATAGAGACTGCCTGTCTAAAATTGAATTTTAGGTAAACAACAAGTAATTCTTATATAAGAATAGGGACATTCTTATACTGAAACATTATTTGTTGCTTGTCTGAGATCTAGGTGCCCTGTATTTTATCTAACAATCTTACACTCAAGGCCACAATTAAAGCCACTTTGCCTGATACCATCCAGCTTATTTCAGTGAAAAATCAGAATCTGACCTGTGTTTGTCTGGTTCTAAAGCTTATTTTTAAATTTTTTTTTTCAGCCCATTTTCCTCTAAAAAGGAAATAGGTCAATGCAAATCAGAAACATAGGTGGATAAAAAGTCCTGATTTTTATAGAACACATTTTTTTCTTTTTTTTTTCCTTTTCTTCTTCTTTCTTTCTTTCTTTTTTTTTTTTTTTTTTGGACCTCAGTGATAAAAATAATGTATGTTTTCAGTGTACTGTCCTCAATGTTGAATATTGCCCAGGGGGCTTCACTCCCTTTTTTTCTCCATGTATCCTATGAGATCAGTATCTTTCTCATTCAAAGTTAATTCCAGATGTCCCTTTCTTTACTCTTAAACCATGAAATAATATTATTCTTTTCCATTAGTCTTTGATGATTACATCAAAACAGTAGACTTTCTGAAGATGAGGGATTCGGCATGAGGGTTGGTTCGCCGGGCTGTGGCAGGATTGGTGTGCTGGGAATGCTCACCCTTAAGGGGGTTGCAAGACTCCTGGCGTGAGTCTGTGGAACCCACTTCCTCACTGTCTTGCGCATGAAGTCATCCCATCCCAGCGACTCTGGTTCTGTCTTGTGGATAAAGAAAAAGCAACAACAACAACAACAACAATCTAGCCTTCTTCTAAATTTGACTTTTGAATCCTTTATTTATTTATTTATTTAATTTTAGTGTAATTTTATTTAACTAGATATAGCCTTCTCAAGTGTAATTTCTTTCTTTTTTGTTATGCTTCTTCCATGGCTCAGCATAGATTTCAGATGTTTCCAAGAACCTTCCTTTACTGAGGACTGGGTGGGGGGGACATAGGGATTTTGCCTGGTGTGTTTTGCATAGTCCTGTCCTTTCAGCTGGCCTTGATTTGCCAGTGTAAACAGGGGCTTGGCATTTTTGTCTTATCCGTGGCCTATATCCTTGCCTTACAGTCTTATCTTTAGGCTGTGTCTCTATTTAAGCCCAAATTGATGTACTTTATTCATTTGGTTTATTCAAGTTTCTTTTCTTCTCCAAGAAATGTTTATTGAGCCTCTATTTGCCATTCCGTACTATGTTTGATTATGGCTCAAGCTATGTGAAGGACTAGAAAGTGTCTTTTATGAAGCACAATCTGAGTGATGTGTTCCACAAGAGTTTATCCCTCCAAGTACCCAGAAAGAGATATGTATTGTTATTCCCTTCTAAAGGTGATAAAACCGAGGTCCACTGTCTCATGAGTAGCATTTACCAGTGCCAGAATGAAAGCCTAAGGGGAATGACTCAAAGCCCTACTGTGTCTGTGGACTGAACTCACAGTCAGACACAAAGCAGTGCTCCCAAAAGGAGAGAGAAGAAAAACAAACCCCAAAAGAAGATTGATTGTTGTAATTCCTTTTTATCTTGCCAACAGAATCTTCACTGACAAGCCCAAGAGGCAGGAGGGGAGACAAAAGGATTTGTTGTGTCTTTCTCTCTATGCTGTCATGTTTCCTGCCTGAGTCCTATGAGGGGACACCACCACAGGGGCCCGGTGAGGCAAGCACCATGATGTCAAAGTCTGCCTTGCATATCTTTGCTCGTGTCACCTCTTCTTTTCTCTACTTCCAAATTCTCTCTATCCACTTCTTGAACTCTTCTTTTTAGCCCAGTTTAGCCTGTCATATGCAAGTGCCTTCCCCTGTCCCCATTGCCCCAAGGATCCATTCCCTTGACTTGCAGGTGTCTTTTTGAATTTCCTGCTAATTTGAACTGATGAGATGGAAATGCATCTTAAAGATTGGGTAGGAGGCCAGCCATGACAATGCCCGATGCCCAGACTTGGGAGAGTGGTTGGGTGCTGCAGGAAAGAGGTGGTTCTCGGTCCCAGGGTCAGCTTGTGTTTGGAAATGTCTGCATATTTTATGATTTCACTACATTGGACAGATTCTGACATCTGATCAACACTCCTGTGTAGTTCTGGTTGCGTCAGGGCTCCCAAGGAACTCTGTCTTTCCGTCTTCCACTGGACAGTTTGTGGTCCCAGTTGTTAATCTATAATCCCACTCTTGATAAGAGAAATAATAAATAATTTCTCTATCATTATACTCTGTAAAGAATATCAAATACCAGATAAAATTTCCTAATAATTTTTTATCACCTGTGCTTTATCCTCACATAATTCTTTCCATTATTTTACCACATTGTTATATCTACATTTTTAAAGGTACAATGCAATTCCTATTTTTCAAGTGAAGAAATTGGAACTTAGAGAAAATGGGTAAGGCAGCAGCACTGCATTTTGAATCAAGACTGTCTGATTTCAGAACCTTATATCCTAACTACAAGAAAATGTATTTACTTTGCCTTGTTTGCCTATCCCAGAAGATTCCAACTTGGAAATTTTTGGAAACTATCGTATTATAGCATTCACTGCCCTTCTCACCCAAGCAATAATTGTTTCGTTGTCACTTGTGTGTAAACCAATGTGAGACTCAGTTTCCTAATTTGCAAAGTGGGATAAGAATACAGATCCTACAGGGTTACTTTGAGTCACAAGTTAAAAGTAAGTAAATGTGCTGTTGGAACTTTGAGTACAGACAGAGCTATGCACCCATAAAGAGTGAAATACCAGATCTTTCTGCACTCAAACATTACCCATGTTGATTTATAAAAAAGAAACAATGATTTCACCCTGCTCGATCACTGCTAGGCTTGATGGGATGGTAGATAAAAAGAAAAAAGAATGAAGTGTAGGAAATATGCACTTCCTCTTTATGGTTATTATTTTGTTTTTGTTTTTTTTCTTTCTGTTCAGACTCTTCAATTGTGAGTCAGATCATAAATCACTGCTTCACTTATGGGTTTTGGTGGAGCCAAAGTGTATGACTTGAGAGTCTATTTACAACATCTTTTCCCTTTACCTGGCTCTGTTGGACTTCAAAAGGCTATTTCCATGTGCAGGACAGAATATGGAGCTGGAACACTAGGTATTCCTGGCTTATTTTTGGCATCAAGCCTCTCACTGGAAAAAATAGAAATTATTAAGAGGTTTCAGCACATTTTAAAAGCATATAAAATCAAAGTTATTCAATACTGAATCTAGGGACAACAATATATTTGGAGATTTATTAGGTCCCAACATGCATCTTTTAGTTTGCCTTTTTTTATCCCAAATAAGTTTAATTTAAAATATAATCATTATACTTATATTATATAAGAATATGAACCATGTTGCCTTGGATCAAGCAGTGTTTCAGCATTGGACATCTTCCAAGAGACTCTGAGTGAGGCACATTCAAGATGTTCTGCAGATGCGTCTCACAGGTTGATCCAGCATACAGAGGTGCTTTAAAAAGATAACTGAGTTGGCCAGACATAGTGGCTCACTCCTGTAATCCCAGCACTTTGGGAGGCATAGGCGGGTAGATCACAAGGTCAAGAGATCGAGGCCATCCTGGCCAACATGATGAAACCCCGTCTCTACTAAAAATACAAAAATTAGCTGCGTGTGGCGGCACATGCCTGTAGTCCCAGCTACTCAGGAGGCTGAGACAGGAGAATCGCTTGAACCTAGAGGTGAAAGTTGTAGTGAGCCAAGATCGTGCCACTGCACTCGAGCCTGGCGGCAGAGCGAGATTCCATCTAAAAAAAAAAGATAACTAAGTCATGGTGCTGTGTAGCCAACATAACCAAAATGTGGGCCTTCAGCCTGAATCCAATTGGCCTTACTCAAGCCTCAGCTTTCAACCTCTTGTCTTCACCACATGTTTTCCCACATACCAATTCACTCTCAAAACTTATTTCATCAAGCATGACTAAACTCTTTGGGACTCAGCATCTCAACAGTGTATTCCATTTCCCTTCTGTGATTTCCATCATCATTCAGGCTTGAGTGACTTCTTCTTATTACTGTAGGCAATGGCCCTCACTCCTATGTGGATGTCTGTCTGTTAAATGACCAGGGTCTTAAGCAGATGACCCATGCTGACTTAGGGAACCCGCAATTCTAAAATCAGCTGCATGATTAACTCATGTGCTTTGACTTAGATGCAGGAGACTTTTCTCTCCAAGGGAAAGAGCAATTGCTCTAGGGAGGGTGGGAAGCCTACCTCTTCCACGGGCCAGCTGAGTGACATTGGTAACTTACTTGACATTTCTAGGACATGATTACCTAATCTGCAAAATAATATTCATTACACTTACAATCTAAGGTTGCGTAAAGATTAAATTAGCTTGCTCATACTAAGTGACAGTTCTAACAGATGCTTAACAAATTTCAACACATCTCACTCCTTTGTAGAATATTTTGTGTCACTCTTTTGGCATTTTACATGTAATGCATCATGGTTAATTATTGGGGTTGTAAATCCTTAGAAAAAAAGAATCAGGTTTTATATTTTTTAATATACTCGAGTGTATTCCAACTTGTGTCTCATACATTACAAGTACTCAACGATTTCCAAATAGACATGTAAAGGAAATTACTGTTCTCTTTTTCTGTGCTCAGTGGAAATATACTCTACCTGTGTCTCCTTTTCATCCCCTTTAAAACTCTTCATCGTGTGGCTGCAGATTTGCTGCAGTCTTCCAATGTATCTAGTTCACCTGGTGCTGCGTGGCCTGTGCTTTCTTTCCATGCCAGCTCTGGTTCCCATCTTGACTCCTTCTTCCCTTGCGCCCACAGCCAAGTCTGATGGGCACAGGAGGAACAGCAGGAGGGAGGACGTGTTCTGGGGTGGTATTCCAGGGAGCAGGAGAATCCTGTGGACTCTCTCTGCATTATGCTACATGGATGGCCACTTTGCTCCTCAGGTACCTGGATAAAGATTGCCATTTGTTAGGGAGCAAGTTTCTTGAGTGTTCCTGGCTGCAGTAATATTTAGCTTCAGCAATCTCCAAAACAGTACGAAGAGTGAGGCCCCACCTGCGGGAGCCCTGAAGACGCCTGTGTGAAGAGACTGTCTTCTCAGCAGCATCAGTCAAGGCCACCGGGAGACCAGCAAGCCTCCTCTTGTTCCACAGGGTCCCTGTGCTCCTTTGGACAGATTCCTCCTCAGGAGCAGGAGTCTGTGTCTCAAAGCATGAGCCATGCAACAGTAACACAGATCATGCCCCACTGCGTCATGCATGAATGTTTTGTCTCATGCCATGTGACACAGGGGAGCATGCAGGCCTTAGTGTCAGCTCTGTAGAGTTCTGCTTTGACTCTAAAGACTGTTATTTCCCTCCTATTTTATCTCCTTGTCTGCTAAAATGAGGCCAATCGCAGTCTGTCTAATCTTCCTTCGCCTCCTCCACAAGCTACAGAGTCCCCTTTCTCACGTGACTTCCATTGCATTGTAAGTGTTGTTTACATATCTTTCTCCCAAGAAGGCCTTATGCTCCTCTGTGGTAGAAATAGTCCTCATTCCCCTCATGGTCCCTGGGCCCGGGCCAGCTCCAGGCCCACAGCATGCAGTCAGTGTGCTAGCCCCATGTCTTTTTCCTTTCCTTGCTTCTACCCACTGAGGGAAAAACACAGCCTTTGCATGCTTATTAAAGGTTGGCTTTCCAGCATGTTACCACCACTGCTGGGGATAAGAAGAAGCTGAGTTTATTGTTACCATAGGAAGGAAGACCCACTGATATAGTTTGGTATTTGTCCCCACCCAAGTCTCGCGTTGAATTATAATCCTCAATATTGGAAGTGGGACCTGGCAGCAGGTATTTGGCTCATGGGGGTGGATCCCTCATGGTCTGGTGCTGTCCTCAGATACTGAGTAAGTTCCCATGAGATCCGATTGCTGTAAGGTGTGGTGCCTTCCCTGTGAGGGATGCCTGCTCCTACTTTGCCTTCCACCTTCAGTATAAGCTGCTGGAGGCCTCCCCAGAAGCTGACCAGATGTCGGTGCCATGCTTCCTATACAGCCTGCCAAACTATGAGCCAACTGAACCTGCTATTTATAAATTACCCAGTCTCAGGTATTTATTATAGCAAGAATGGGCTAACACTCCCACTTCAACAGAGTCTTGTTCCATCCCAGAGAGAGAGGGCAAAGTCAGGATATTTACTGAGACTTTAAAGTCTCAACACATTTTTGTTGGTGTCTCCTGTTCCTTCTGCAGGGATGTCCTCAACTGGATCCTCACCCTTCTCTGCGGAGTGTGGGGTACACCCCCCTCACACCATGTTCTTCTATTTGTTTATGTTTGGGTTGAAAAACAGGCATGAGAAATATGAGTTCCTCTTGTAGTTCAGTTATGAAAAGAAGTCTTCCCCCAGACATAAATTCCTGATGGAGGGCTCCTGCCTCACCCCTGCCATCCCTACGCCTCAAAGACACTACAGTTAACCACTCAGTCATGACTTAATGTGGTAAAAACCCATAAAGACACAGATTTCAACTTGGGATGGTCAAGGAAGAGTCAGTTCTAAAACATCTTTTCCCAAAGGATGGTTCTAATTGGTTTGGCCAGCACTGTCTCCCTAATGAGATTTGATTCCTTTCTTTGAGACAGATGTATTTAGCACTCAAGGAGGGAAAATACAACAGTTGCTGCCTTCAAAGATGCGATATTCCTTCCTGTGATGAATTAATATTACCTGGGCAGCCTTTATGCCACTTTTAAACTTTTAGCTTGGATTGAAATTGTGGTAAAGGCACATGTCAATTAGAGAAACTGTGACTCTCTTAGGGTTCAGAATACCGAGGACCCCATCACATTTACTTATTTAGTCATTCAAAAGACATTTGATCAATGTCAGTAATGTGCCAGGAACTATTCTTGGGTGTAGAGGTGCAGCAAAGAATAAGAAGTCAGACAATACATTTTAAACATGGAAATGTATATATTTTCTTCAGATAACAGTGAAAGCTTTGGCAAAAAGAAAAATGGGCTTAAGTGTCGGAAGTGCTGAGCCTGAGGTGGTGGCTGTTTTTTTAGGGTGGTTAGAGGTGTTTTTATTTCTAAGTTGACATTTGAGCAGCCATCTGAGAGGAGAAGTAAACATGATTCAGGAGAAGGTAGAAGTGAGGGCAAGACTCTGAAGCGGGGGGCTCCTAAAGGGGGCTGGTACACCAACAGCAGAGAGGGTGTGTCTGGATGAGATGGAGTTGCAGAGGAAATTAGATAGTGCAGGGGGGTCTTTAGGTGAGCTGGGCTCCAAATGCCAAGAATGCAAGGTAAGTAGGAGACCATAAGTTCCTCTCCATCTCTGAAATTCTAACATGCTTTATTTTTATTCATTCCTGATCATACCTAATCAACACAGTTAAACACACCAGCTCCCTTGGGATTATCCACATGGATATTAGCTTTCCAGGTTCAGTACTAAGTGTGAAAAACAAAAGCTTTCTTTAATAGAAAAGATGTCATGCAGGCATAAATTTTCCATGCAAATTCACAAAGGCTGATTGTCAATTTAGTCCTTAAAACCACAATACTGCAACATAGTTCTATTCACTTCTTCCACGGAAACCATACAAAATTGTATACAAGTACTTCTTGTCTAAATGAATGCTCTTTGTAATAAACTCCACTTTGGGAATTCAGGAAGAATCAAGCAATATTTACAAGAAAAAGATAAGAAGAGGATGGGTTACTGGTTTAATTTAAATCTTTTTAGAATTGTTTTGTTTTTCACTTGGTATGTGGGTTAACAATGTGGTTCAGACCTTTCGGGAACCATGTCTTTAAAATGATGTGTGATTGGGAAGGGTGGAATTCCAGAAAGCCACAGATGCTAACAGTAAATCACCTTGACCTTGACCTAACCAGGAAAAAAGTAAAACAAAAGCTTACATAGAAAAGGAACTTTGGCAAGCCCCAACATTTCTAGCTTTTAAAGTGTCTCGATACTGAAGTAGCGTGAGTCCTGGTGTGAATGAGAGGTTTCTCCACAGGCCAAGTGTGAACACATTGCTTTCCTGTCCTTTCTCTTGGACAGAGAATCCTCCACTAAGACTGATGTGTGTGTGTGTGTTTGTGTGTGTGTGTGTGTGTGTATTGGAATCTCACTCTTGTCACTCAGGCTGGAGGGCAGTGGTACTATCTCTGCTCACTGCAACCTATGCCTCCCACGTTCAAGTGATTCTCCTACCTCAGCATCCTGAGTAGCTGGTTTTACAGGTGCCTGCCACCACACCTGGCTAATTTTTGTATTTTTAGTAGAGGTGGGGTTTCACCATGTTGGCAGGCTGGTCTCGAACTCCTGACCTCAAGTGATCTGCCCACCTTGGCCTCCCAAAGTGCTGGGATTACAGGCGTGAGTCACTGCACCCAACCAAGACTGACTTTTATTGTGGTTTTCCTGGGGAGCCAGGATGGAGTTGTGAAAACAGCAGAGATAGCACAGACCCTGACCTGGCCCTGCAGGGGTGAGCTCCATCATATTTAGCACATCTGTAAGCACTGACCCTCCAGAGAGTCACAGGAAGTGTATGCACCACCACAAGCACACACACATCGATTCCACTCGCCTCCGTGTGCAGTTCACAGCACATACTCGACAAGGGCCAGTTGTCAAAGAACTTTGCAGGCCAGGTGATTTTTACCCTCACTGGTGTCCAGAGGGAGGAAGGAGGGTGCAGCATGCGGTAGAGGGAGGCTCGTGTGCTCTGACACATCTCCTTGGGGAAGCGACACTTACTATATATTTTGCACCTTTTCTAGTGTGTCTCCTCACATATCACTGCTTTCTTGATAAGCTGAGTGGCAGACATCCTTAAACACCACCACAAAGTAATGAGAGTTAAGGCTGAGACTACATCCCCGAATTCTGATATGCCTTATCCTCAATCTCATTCTGTGATGGCAAAAGGAGGGCATCTCCTTTGTAGTCAACAGAGTTTAGTTTCTGGAAGTGACCGAGTGACTACACATAGAGGTCAGTGCCACTGAAAGAAAATGTATTGTTTCTGTTTCCCAGGAGGAGGGGCACACCACACTACGCAGGGCCATGCGGGAAGCTCAGGGAGGTCAGGAGACAGAAGATAGAACGAGGAAGGGCCTAGCCAGAGCCTGTATTGAGGCTTCTGTGGGGAAGTAAAGGCAGGGACGGGTACACAGCATAGGGTGGTCTCTGGTCGCCTGGTACCTGGCCCTGGGATGATTTAGGGTAGGGGCAATATTGGCTTGCTGTGTGAGTTAGGGAAGAAGGTGGGGACTCAGCCTTGAACCAGCAGATCTGCACATGAGAAGTGAATACGAGGCAGTGGACTTAAAGGAGAGAGGTGGACACTTTGGCTGAGAGTTGTGCCTTGTGATGAACGGATGGCAAATACACATACAGAATCTAAGAAAGCACAGAACAGAGGGGGTGGTTTTGGGGGAGATAATGTTTCCGTTTTGGAACTTTTCATTGTGGAGCTGTAGGTATCTGGTGGCCACCCAGAGGGCAGTCGGCAGGTGTTTGGACATGTCTGTCTGAAGGTCAGAGCCAGGCCCCGCTGGAAAATTGGATGGGGAAGGAGTCTGCATGCAGCATCGTCCCTGGATGGGCAGGCTTCAGAACACATGGGCAGGAGGGAAAATGTGCTGGAATAAAGAGAACATCCCTCAAAATGCTTATTCTTCATTTAGGACCAACAGGACACATGCTATTTTGGACTAACTTTCAAGATAAAATTATTAATGTTGCCACTGAGGAAATTCAGGTGGGAGGAAACTAAAGGGAATTGCACAGGTGGCCTGGTACAGCAGCACGTGCAAGGTCCAATCCAGAGTCAGCTTGTACCACACTCTGGCAGCCAGAGGTGCTATAGGATCAGGGCTCTGCTGCCTTAGACACCACTGGACACATCATGCCTCCTTCTATTCTGTTGTTCTCTCTGGTCACAAGGTGGATTCTCTTTTCTGTTTGTAGATTATGTTTCCCAAAGCTGCTGATGACCAGTTATACATGATGTTTTATATCTTGCTTGCCAGACCATGCTTCCCACTGAAAAGGTACAACAAAAAAGCTGTGAGCTCTACCCCCATTTTCCAATTTCTTGTGAATTTTCTTTCCATTTTCCTTTAGAAATAGATGTGAGTGTCAGCCTGTTCCATACCATTCCTTGCGAGCTGTTAAATCCTACATGGATTTTATTTACTATTTGATCCTCTGCCTCAAATATGCAGCAATTATTCTTCTGTATCTGGTGACTCACTAGGAAATTTACCACCACTCTTCATTTAAGATCATACTCTCTGTCAACCTCTGACTGTAGCCCATTCTTTTCTTTTACTCAAGAGAATAATCGTAAAGTATTTCTTTATATTCCTTGTAGAGGCGCAGATTTTTCCTGTAGATTATTCATTTTATCCATCAGGTTTTGACTTTTTAAAACTACGTTCAATTTTAAGAAGATACTTTTTAAACATATAACCTGTAGTTTTATACTATCTCTCAGCTAAGCATGCAATCGTCCCCTGTTTACTGAGGTTAGGTACTATTTTTAGCAGTAAAAAATATTCTAAACAACCCTTAGTAAAGATGCTGAGATTATGGGTTTGAGACATGCCAAAATCAACAGAATCAGGTGTGGGAACTACCTGACAAGGGTTTTAAAACAGCTATCAAACATTCTATGACAGTCCATTAGAGGCAAATGTATTAGAGAGAATTTCAGCAAGGAAATAGAGTCATAAAAAAGAACAGGATCAAATTATAAAACTGACAAATACAATAACAGAAAAAATTGCTGGATGTATTCAATAGTAGAGTGCAAATGAAAAAGATAAAACATGTGAAATTGAGTACAGAAAATTAGAATTCACCCAATCTGAACAACAGAAAAAAAAGGATACAGTGGAATAATTAATGGCTGAAGACTTGAAAAATTTTGCAAAAGATACACACTTAAAAATTCAAGACACTGAACAAACCCCCATTTCTGGATACTAAGACATATCATAATTGAAGTTCTAAAACAAATAAAAAAAATTTAAAAGAAGCCAGAGAGGATCGACATGTTACCTACAAGGGAACGCCAATTAAAATGACATCAGATTTCTCATTAGAACCAAGGAAAAGAGAAGGACATGGCACAATGCCCTTTAAAGGCTGAAAGAAAAGAACTGTTAACTGTGTTTATATACCCAATAAAAGTATTTTTCAGGAAAGAAAGAGAAATAAAAACATCTCAGATGTAGAGAAAATAAAGGAATCTGTCTTTAGCAGGTTTGTTCTTAAAGGTTGCCTAAAAGATGTTCTTCCAACAGAAAAAAATTGATGAAAGAGGGGAACTTGAAGCAGTGGGAAGGAACATGGAACAATGGAAAGAGCAAAATATAGGTACAGTCACATGCTGTATAAAGACATTTCTGTCAATGACAAACTGCTTATGTGATGGTGGTCCAATAAGATTAAAATGGAGCTGAAAAATTCCTGTTGCTTAGTGACGTTATAGCTGTTGTGACACTGTAGCAAAATTATTTTTCATGAAATGCAGTGCAGCTTAAGTGTACAGTGTTTGCAGAGTCTACAGTAGTGTGCACTAATGTCCTAGATTTTCACATTTACTCACCGCTCACTGACTAACTCACCCAGAGTAACTTCCACCCTATAGGTGCCATCCATGGTAAGTGCCCTATACAAATGTACCATTTCTTTTTATCATTTATACTGTATTTTTTTCTGTACCTTGTCAATGTTTAGATATGTTTAGATACATAAATACTTGCCATTGTGTTATAATTGCCTACAGAATTCAGAACAGTTACATGCTTTACAGGTCTGTAACCTAGGAGCAATCAGCTCTACCATACAGCCCAGGTGTATAGTAGGCTGTACCATCTAGGTTTGTGCAAGTACACTCTGTGATGTTCACGCAACAATGAAATTGCCTAATAATGCATTTCTTAGAATGTGTCTTTATCATTGACCTATGACTGTAAATACAATTATCCCTTTTATTATAAATTTTATTAATTGTATTTAATTATTTAAGCAAAAGTTATAACACCATCTGATACCCAGGAAAGAAATATCAGAATTTTTTTTTAATGCATGAGGCTGAATAAAAATAAATCTGCAACAGACCAAAATTGTGGGATGGAACTAAAGCAGTACTGACAGAAAAGTGTATACCAGTAGATGCTTACATTAGAAATGAGAAAAATCTTAAATCAATGACCTAAATATCTACCTTGAGAAAGAAGAACAAAATACAAGGTAAGCAACGAGAAGGAAATAATAAAGATAAGAGTAGAAATTAATATAAATTAAAACAGTAAAACAACAAAGAAAAATCAATGAAACAGAGCTGGTTCTATAATAAGATTAATAAAACTGATAAACCTCTAGCAAGACTGACAAATTTTTAAAAAAGATAATTACTGATAGCAGGAATGAAAGAGGGGTTATTGCCAAATACTCTGAAGACATTAAAACAATAATAAAGAAATAGCATGAAGCCGACTATGATACTTCAGGTATACTTAGGCACACAAAATAGCAAAACTCACATCAGGAGAAATAGGTTAACTGAATATGTTTGTATCTATTAAAATTAAATCAATAATTTCTACATATTTTTAAAAAACACCAGTCCCAGATGGTTTCACTGGTGAATCTTACAAATATTTAATTAAAAATAACATGAGTTCTACACAATTTATTCTAAAATGTAGACACAAACACTTTTTAACTATTCTATAAGATCAACATTGTCTTTTTAGCAACACAAGATAGTGACATTATTAAAACAAAACTACACAAAATCTCTCACGAACATCAATGCAAAGTGCTGGCATCATCAGTGTTTGGGAAATCCCAGTGCCTGGTTCTCAAGCCTTTGTCTCGAGCACAAACTCATTACTTCCAAGGCCAGTGCCTCTAGCCGAGGGGAGCTTCTTACGCATCTTGCCTTCCTATTAAAAACCTACGCAGCCTTCCACTGGGTTCTGGGTTTTCTCTCTGGATCTACACAGCACTATCATTGCTCTTTGGTATCCTATAAGCTATGAAAAAAGCAACAATATACCTGTTCAGAGTTTTTGTTTTGTTTTGTTTTGTTTCTGTCAGGTTATACTCCTTTAAGTTCATAACCATTGTATGGACAAAATAAAAACAAAATAAAACAAAAATTAAATTGTCAGGCCTTCAGCTTTTTGACATTTATCCAAATACTACAAAATACGTTGGATTGCTTCTCACGGCTCTGGGTCCATTTCCAGGGAATTCCTGCTAAGTTACAGGAATGTCACCTTAAAACGACCTCCTTAGTGGTTAAGTAATTAAACCTTCTTGCACAGAGTCAATACAGTTTTATATTTTCCTACTTTGTTACAGCATAACCTTGAGTTCCCAGAGTTGACGTAAAGGACCATTCCTTATTCTTGTCCCTATTATGTCTTGAAAAAGCCAAACAAAACTTTAAAGATAGCATAGCCTCATTTTCTTACTTTACAAATGAGAAGTATAATTCCAGGAAGATTAAGGGTCTTGAAGTAATTAAGCCAGGGCTCTGTTAATAATTACACAGCATGTGGTCCATATCTTTCCCATCTCACTACTGAACCTCCATGAAACTAGGGAGTCACCCTCTATTTCATATAAATATCTGAAAACAAAGTACCTCTGTACACTCACATGACATCAAAAAATCGTCAAAATGCCATTTTAAAACATCTTTGATATGTTGAGTTAGGAAATTTATAGATATATTGTACGACATCTTTAGATAAAAAGCAATGTAAAAAGCTATATAAATTATATGATTTTTGGAGACTTGCAAAGGCTGTTGAACTACCTTGCTATTTGCACTACTGCCCTTTTCATTTTAAGGTACTCTAGTTTCAGTCAAACCAAACTGAGTTTCTGTCTATCTCTTCATCCTGAAATGAAACACACTGAGCCATGAACATTACTTGCCTGTTTTTGTTTGTTTTAGTTTATTTCTTCCTGTAAGAATTGCATAGTTTGTGCCTACCTTTAAAACTCAAGCTAGGCTTGTGCTTTCATGATAAAATGTATATATGATTGAAAGGTATTGATACTGAAATTCATACTGACAAAGCCACCCAATGGAAAATGTCATGTTAATATGAAAACGCATAGAGAAATGAGCTGTTCTGAATGGTTGCATCTCCGGGGTTCACCTCTTCGCCAGTGGCTGGAAGAAATCACTGAGTCCTGCCAACATTTATCTGTGAAACAACCTGAGTGTCTCTCATGATTTCTCAGGGTTATCACCCAGCTAAGATGTCCACATTATCTTGGCGATCCCGAGTCTTCTCCCTCCATAATCCAGGGCTGATTTGCGTGTGATGAACACTGCTCCTGCTGGCTGCTCCAGCCATCTCTAGGTGCCTGTGAGTAAGAGTGTGATCGAGGTCTCTCGTCATTCCCCAAGCTATGATCAACTCAAAATTGTTGAGTATAACAAATGTGGAGATAGCACAGGTGTTACTAAAAAATACAGTAAGATGAACGTAATTGTCTTAACCTTGAGGTCAGATGCCACAGTTGCTACGTTCTGTAGCCTCCCTCTCTGTAGAGGAAACCATTCTGACAACGTCCCTCTGTATCTGGGGTGTGTACGTGCTCACCCTCTGCCAACAGAGAGCTCTCCCCCTCTTTCTCCTCTTTACCTGCTTTCAAATATTCTTAAACTTTCTCTCTGGATGCAGCGAGATGGAATCCTCAATTGGTTCACATGATTTCTCTCAGTCTGTATCCAAAAAAGTTCTACTTTGGCTTTCATATACATAGTATCTTAGCTTCCTGTTACAGCAGCTAAGCCTTCCTTTCTTCTATCAATTAAGTTTTTTTTTTTTTTTCTAAATAAAGAACATATGTCAATAAAGCTGCTATTAAAACCACAGGGCTCCAATTCGAGGCAGTTTTGGAATATCTAATGACTGCTAGATAGAGCCAGAGACTTTGTGGGTAGCAATCATTGAATGTTTAGAACTATACGCCGAAATGCCATTATCTCTTTCTAAATTGTAGAGAAAAATGACTAAAGTGTGGTCATCCAAGATGGCAGAATAATGCTAGTATATTTTAAAAGAAAGTGTCATTCATTTTGTTTGTTTCTGCACCAGATGAACCCTTTTGGAACTTACGTCTTGCTGAGGGAGGCAGAGCGGTCTAAACAGGAGAGAGGAGACCCTGGGGGAGGTGTAAGGTGTCCTGAGCCAGCTCTGGCTCGTATACTAATAGTGTGACCCTAAACAGCGAAGAATAACTTATTAGTCTGTGATTCTCCACTGATGAGATGTGAACACTGAGCTACATATTCTCTGGAGTCCTTTCAAACTATTAAAGTAGTGGATTGATATAATAATTTATAAAAGATACCTACTAATTTTCCAAGAATTTGCATCCCAACTTTCCAGTCCATTGTGCACTGTTAGCACTTTCTGTAGCAGTGTGACATGGCATTAATATTTTGCTGTTGACTTTTTGGTGTTCATTTTACCAAAATGTGTGGTTATAAAGCTAAACATTGCCATGCTAATCTCATGGTTAATTACTCCTTTGATTTCACTCTGTTAGAAAACAAAAAAAAAGGGCAAACTTCCTGTTCCCTTTCTTTTCCATAACCCAAATTCATTCTATGTCAGACAGCAGTGAAGAGCAGCTTTGCAGTCTCATGACTTGGCCTCCTAAGAGCCAATAGCTTGGTAAAAGATAAGCAGATTTCCATTCTTAGGTATCACATTTGTGAGGAAACTAGTGACTGTAAGTTCTTTTATGGGGCATGATGTTTTCCTTATAGTGGTGGACCCAGGAGTTCTGCTCAAATATTAACACACGGGAGATGCTGACAAAATGTTCTCTGGCTTGGAACATAGAAGGGTGACAGTTTGCTTGGCTCAAGGCTCATCTGAAAAAAGTCTGTGGAAAATGTCTTCACTGCACAGCTCAACAAACGCCATCCATGTAATAGGCACTCTCTAGACCTTTTATATATGCTATCTCTGATCCTAAAACCCTGTTATTTGGGCTTTGTAACAGATGACAAAAGCAAGATTCCAAGAAGTTGAAGAGACATGTGAGTCCGGGTGCAAAGGCCCCAAAGCCAAGTCCCTAAATGGAAGTTCCCTAGTCACAGAACGTTTCAGCAAATGGGGACAAAAACTAGATTTGCAAATAGTAACTTACAGTAACTGAACAGCATCTGTGTCCTTGACATGAAATTTCATAATATTCTTTGTAGAAATGTCAGTAACAGAATATTTTTATACTGCTTTTCTTGGAAAGCTGCAACTATAGTTTCCCGAACCTTGGGAATTCAATTCAAATCTACTTAAGCATATCAATAAATCACAAATCTTTCTTTCTTTTTTGAGAGGACAAAATATACTGTCCTGTCTTGTACTTTTAATAAGCAAACCAGAAAAAAACCACATATTCTTGTCTTAAAATCATATTAAACTCATCGTATGATGTGAATTGTCCCATTTATTCAAGATGAGAATGACATGCCAAGTTTCTTCTAGCTCTACTTCAAAATTACTCACTTTGAAGTTATGAGACAGTGAGAATAGGTTTATTTAGCTGCAATTGAAGTTTCTTTTGAATATGTATATGCCTTTCTAGTACCGATCTGTCCACGCCTGAGTGATCTGATGCATAAGAACCACCTGCTGAGCTTGTCCCTGTGTGGAAGTTCCCCGCTTGGCTCCAGCTCTGGTTCCTTATGAATATAGAATGGGGATGTGGAATTCATATGGCCCCCAAGTGATGCTGATGGCTGAAGCAGGACAGTATCTTATGGCTTGGATAGACTTAGAGTCACAGATGTGGATGAGTCATAGAAATTATGCGGTCGGTAAACTCCCATTCTTTCTGAAAACTTAAAAAAATCGTATTTAATATATGCAATAAATATCAGTACCTTTATTTCATTTAATAACCTTATGCTGAATTCAACTTTATTGTGGGCATGGGCAGTTCCCCATTCACAGTAGCCTTTGCACTTCGTTTTGTAATTACTTGGTTTTAGCTGTTTTTTCATGTTTCCTGAATAGGAGGTTGGATTTTTCTTTATGATCCTATCATGATCTTCACCTATGAGTGTGGTCCATATCAGTTTAGTACCTTTATTAATATGACAGGCTTATTCTTACTACTCAAGACATATTTCTCCTCCTCTTCCCTTTTCTTTTCCTCAACATTATTTTACTCTAAGGTCATTATTAATGTTTTAGTTTAATGTGATTTGGAAGGTCTGAGTTTTTTCAATGATGATTTGGAAGGTCTGAGGTTTTTTTTCTAAAGATTAACTGACCACCTAGTTCTTCATACATGTATTATACTAGTGAGTCTATATTGACTCACCAGTATTAGCAATGACAGAATAAGGATATTTTCTCTCATTCTCTCTCTTATATCACCCACACTTGAGTTTTAACTTTATACCTTGAAATCTGTGTATATCAATGTGGCTCGACCAACTTGTTTTAACTGATATATTGAGACTATCACAAAAAGGAATCCATTTTACTACCTCTTTTCTTTCATTTACCATCCTCAATTTTTATTAAACATGGTATTTCTACATATTTATTTCATATGATACTTCCTTTCTATTCTTCAGCCATAATTCTTATGTTTATTTTAGCCCTGGCCTCATGGGTAAGAACTGAATGCTCTTGTTCAATTATTTTGTTGTGGTTTCTGCCTTTGTTACTTGGATGGCTACAGTTTATAATCTTCCATTTTCTTCGAGAAGGGCTCAGAAGTGCTGGAGTCCCTGAATTCTCTCATATGTAAAAATCAGTCAAAATACTCAACTCCATTTATCAAGTACTTCTGTAAGTATTGTTTCTCTGCCTTCCAAAGTTGAATGTATCTATAAGGAAATCTATGGCCGGTGCTACTTTCCCCTTACAAATGTCTTTACCTTTTAGAATGGTTAAATTATGTCCTTATATTTGAAAAACAATTCGAGTATATATTTGGATGTTGATAAATGTAAGAGATTCTGAGAAGTGGCAGGAGATCAGATCATGTTAGTTATTATATATCAGTTTACAATAATGGCTTTCACTAAGAAAATCATAGGAAGCCCCTGAAGGGTTTTGAGCTGAGCTGTGACATCATTCAGCTGTGAAGTTTGACACCAGTTCAGCATCCCAAGGGCACATTTATTTAGGTCTTGATTCACATTAAGCTCAAATCCAGGGAGTCTATTCTACAATCCCTAGCACAACAGTAAGAAGCTACTCATTATTGTCTTAAATATACCTAAAGAGCAGAGATGGAGAATGTGAGGCACAGTGACCACCATCTGCAGAACTTGCTTTTTAAAAATAATATTATTTAAAAATTATTTGAGAGGATTATAGATTCAGAATAAATTGTTAAAAATGTACGAGGAGGTCTTGTGTACCTTTCACCTGGTTTCTATCAATGGTGTCATCTTGGATAACTACAATACAATATCAATAATACAAAATTCGCTTGATTTTCATCCAAGCTGTTGTGTGTCCTCTTTGTTGTGGGAATATGTTATGGAATGGATGTACCACCACAGTGTCCACAGTTTCTTTAACTAGTCACTTGTTGAAGGACATTTGGATTATCTCTCATTTTTGTCTATTTTGAATAAAGTTACTGTGAACATCTGTGTAGAGGTTTCAGTGTGAACGTAAGTTTTCTTTTCTCTGGAATAGGCCACTGGATTTTGTGATAGTTGCATGTCTAGTTTTATAAAAAACTGCCAAACTCTTTTCCAGGTGTTTGTCTGCAGTTTTCAAATAATAGATCTATTTCTTTCAAAGTTGTAGCATTAATGAATGCACAAATACTCATAGTATTCTCATGCTGTTTCATTGATGTAGGATCTTACTTCACTTCTGTTTTTGTGATTTGTGTCTGTTCTCTTTTTATTATCTTCAATCTTTCTAGAGATGTTTTAATTTCACCAATTTTTTTAGTAACTGTCTTTTTTCTTTCACTGATTTTCTCTATTTTTTCCAATTTTCAATTTTGTTGATATTTGCTCTTTTCCTTATTATTTCCTCCCTTCTGCTAGGTTGGGTTTATTTGATCTTCTCTTTCTAGTTTCCTAAGACAGAAACTTAGGTTACTCACTTGGATTCTTTTCTTATTTCTATTGTTAGTATTTAATGAAATTACTTTGTCTTTTCAGTACTGCTATTTTCTGTGTGTACAATTGATTGTTTTTCTATACTATAGTTTCATTTTTACTTACTTCTATTTAGTTTTAAAGTTTCCTTGAGACTTCTTTGATCTGTAAGTTATTTAGAAGTGTGCTGCTTCATTTATAGGTTTTTAGAGGTTTTCCTTTATCTTTGTGTTGTTGATATATAGTTTGAATTCATTGTCATGAGAGAATGTACTATGTATTGTTTCAGTTCTTTTAAATTTGTTAAAGTTTGTTACATGGCCTGGGATATGGGCTATTTTAGTGAGTGTTCCAGGAGCACTTAAATTGTATTTTGCTGTTGTTAAACGCTGATGCGTTCTGTGTATGTCAGTTGGTTCCCTTTGATGGATTGTGTTGTCCAGACCTTCTGTATGCTTGTTAATGTTATATTTAGTAGTTCCATCAGTTACTGAGAAGGATGTATTGAAGTCCACAACTATAATTGCAGATTTGTCTATTTTATTCCTTAAAGATAGTTTTGCCAGATTTTAAATATGTGGTTCAGAGGCTTTTTTATTCCTTCCAAAACTTGAAAAGTATTTAGCCATTTCCTTCTAATTTTCCTGGTTTCAGATGAGATATCTATTGCCAATAGAATTAGTGCATTTTTCATTTCTATTGAGACTTCCTCTTTGACCCATGGGTTATTTAGAACTGTGCTATTTAATTGCAAGTGTTTGAACATTGCTGATTTTCTGTCTATTCGTTATTGGAATTACTAATGGTGGTGTGAAGTCCCCAAAAATAATTTTGGCTTTCTCTGTATTTTTAGCTCTATCAATTCTTCATTATATGTTTTGAAGCTCTTGGCCAGATCTCTTTTCTGGAGAACGGGGAAAGAGCATCAGTCGAAATAACTTGGTTTGGATGTTTCTTCCACAATACTATCAACCACAGAAGTCAGGGGATTTTGAAATTTCGAAGCAAGGATCCTGTTCGTTTGCTGTTTCATTCTTGTTCTCTACATTAAAAAAATGTATATGATGAGAATCATTACCAGAATAAATACTATATACTAGTCAATCAAATCTGACTCAACAGAAATGTAAAATTTACTCAAGAATAAATGGGAAAGACATGAATAAACATGGAATTATATTTTAAAATAGATATTTAACTGTCAACAATTTTAATTTATATTAAATAGTGACTGAAGATTCAAATTAATTTTGATTTTTCTCTTTCATAAAGTAAGTTTTGGTAATCGTCAACTATACCAATTTTCTAAAATCTCTTTCAGAAAATAGAAACAGAAGGAATACTTTCTAACTCATTCATTGAGGCCAGCATTACCCTATTACTCAAACCAAAGACATTATAAGAAAAACAACAAACAAATAAAAGACCAATATCTGTTATCAACATAGATGCAAATATTTCCAATAAAATATTAGCAAATCAAACCCAATAATGTATAAAATGAATTATATTCCAGTTGTGCAAGGCTAACTCAACACTCAAAAATCAATTAATGTGACACATCACATCAATACACTAATGAAGAAAAATCACCTAATATCAGTAGAGCATAAAAAGCATTTGACAAAATGTAACACTGTTTCATAATAAAAACTCTCCACAAACTAGGAATAGAGTAGGACTTCATCAAGCTGATAAATAATATCTGTAAGTATCTTTCAGCTAACATCACACATAACTATCACACATTAGAGACTTGATGCTTTCCCACTAAGATCAGGAACAAGACAAGGGCCGTGCATGGTGGCTCATGCCTGTAATGCCAGCACTTTGGGAGGCCAAAGCAGGCCAATTACAACATGGTGAAACCCTGTCTCTACAAAAGATTAAAAAAATTAACAGGATATGGTGGTGCACACCTGTAGTCTCAGCTACTCAGGAGGCTGAGGCAGGAGGATCATTTGAGCCCAAGAGGTGGTGGTTGGAGTGAACCAAGATGGTACCACTACACTGTAGCCTGGGTGACAGGAGGAGCCTTTCTCGAAAAGTAAAAAAAAAGAAAAAAAAAAGGGCAAAGATGCCCCCTTTCAGTAATCGTTTTTCAGATATCACTTACAGATATCATTTTTCATATCATACTGGAAGGCCTGGCTAATGGAATAAGACAAGAAAAAGAAAGAAAACATATGCAGATTGGGAAGGAGGAAATAAAACTGTTTTTGTTTGCAGATGACAGGATTGACTAGAGAATCCAAAAGAACTGACACAAAAAATCCTTGAAACTAATAAATGATTACAGTACAGTTGCAGAATACAAGAT
>NW_012102565.1:3417755-3420057 GCF_000951045.1 Mandrillus leucophaeus | reverse complement strand
CCAATTTCAAGAATTAGTATAATGCTATTATATGAAGGTAGTGTGATATTGGTAAAAGAATAGACAAATAGATCAATGAAACAAAATAATGAGCCCAGAAACTGATTTTTGACAGAAGAGCAAAGGTAATAAAATGGAGAAAAAATAGCTTTTTTAGTAAGTGATCCTGGAACAACTGGACAGCCATAAGCAAAAATATAAATCTGGACACAGACATTATACTCTTAATAAAATTAACTAAAAATAAACGATAGGCTGGATGTGGTGGCTCACACCTCTAATCCCAGCCCTTTGGGAGGCTGAGGTGGATGGATCACCTGAGGTCAGGAGTTTGAGACCAGCCTGGCCAATATGGTGAAACTCCGTCTCTGACAAAAATACAAAAATTAGCCAGGCATGGTGGTGCATGCCTGTGGTCTCAGCTGCTTGGGAGGCTGAGGCAGGAGAATTGCTTGAACCTGGGAGGTAGAGGCTGCAGTGAGTCGAGATCATGCCACTCACTGCACTCCAGCCTGGGCGACAGAGTGAGAGTTCATCTGTAAATAAATAAACAAATGACCTAAATGTAAAACACAAAACTCTAAAGCTCCTAGAACATTACATAGGATAAAATCCAGCCAATTTGGGGTTTTGTGATGACTTTTTAGATACAGCAACAAAGGTATAATCCATAAAATAAAGAATTGATAAGCTGGACTTCATTAAAATTAAGAACTTTTTTACCTCACAAAAGATACTGTTAAGAGAGTGAAAACACAAACCACAAACCCGGAGGAAATATTTGCAAAAGACTTATCTGATAAAGGACTGTTATCCAAAATATATAAAGAACACTTAATACTTAACAATAAGAAAACAAACAACTTGACTGAAAAAAAAGGGTCAAAAACATTAACAGTCCTCTCACTAGCAAAGATACACAGGAGGTAATAAGCATATAGAAAGATGCTCAATGTCATATGTCATCAGGGAAATATATAAAGTGAAAGAGTGGTGAAATACCACTACTCTCCTATTAGAATCGCTCAAATCCAGAACACTGACAACACCAAATGCTGGCGAAGGTAGAGCAACAAATCTTGTTGATTGCTGGTGGGAATGAAAAATGGCACAGCCACTTTGGGAGGCAATTTGGCAGTTTCTTACAAAACTAAGCATACTCTTACCGTATGATCCAGCAATCACACCTCTTGGTGTTTACGCAAAGGAGTTGAAAACTTATGTCTATACAAAAACCGGCACACTGATGTTTGTAGCAGCTTTATTCGTAATTCTGAAACTTTGAACAAACAAGACACTTTTCAGTAGGTAAAAGAATAAACTGTGGCACGTCCAGACAATGGAATATTACTCAGTGCTAAAATGAAATGAACTACTAAGTCATGAAAAATATGAGAGAAACTTGAATGCATATTACCAAGTTAAAGAAGCCAATCTGAACTAATCTATAACTAAATCAGTATGTAATTAAATAATCAGTCTGAGCTAATTTATAATTAAATGTAATTAAAAATCATTCAATAACAAAAAATGTTCTGAAGAAAATATAGAGGCTTATATATTCATAAACCTTATTGTAGGAAAGATCTGCCCCCAAATGACTATAATCATCATAACTAAATAAGAAATGATATTCTAATTTTAAAAAACAATTAAAATGTATATGATCTAGAAGTATTTACAATTGTCAGTGAAGAGCTCTTCCAAATTACTAATTTAAAAATGTTATCAGAGGAAATTGAACAAAGTCTATGAACTGACAAATCATTTAAGGAGAAAGGGAAATGACCAATGGGGAAAAAAATCAACTCCCTAGTAATCAAAGAAGGAGAAAGTTAAGCAAATTAAGAGGATATTTTTTAATATCCTATTTGGCAGACTTCGTGTGTGTGTGTGTGTGTGTGCGCGCATGTGCACACGTGCGTGTGTGTCTAGTATTTTGCCAGGAACGAAGATGAGCAATTTGCTACCCTGCCCATCGAGAGGGAAACTAATACAAATTTTCTAGAAAATAATTTAGACACACATTTCAACAACTTTAGTATCACACATGTAATAGACAGAGCCACTCAATTTTTGTGATTAGTGGAGAAGAACTAAATGAAGACTTATAGAGCATAATGACTAGGAAAACTTACTCTATCTGTGAGAATTTGGTGCCTCAGTTTCTTCCATCCTAAAATGGGGCCTATAATCCTTTTTAAAAAAAAACTTTTGTTTTAGGTTTAGGAGCAAATGTGCAGGTTTGTTATAAAGGTAAACTCGTGTCTTGGGGGTTTATTGCACAGATTATTTCATCACC
>NW_012102565.1:3413349-3417705 GCF_000951045.1 Mandrillus leucophaeus | reverse complement strand
GCAGATGACAGGATTGACTAGAGAATCCAAAAGAACTGACACAAAAAATCCTTGAAACTAATAAATGATTACAGTACAGTTGCAGAATACAAGATTAATACCCACAGTCAATTGCTTTTCTATATACCAGGAATTAACAAGTGGACTTTTAAATTAAGAACACAATGCTATTTACATTAGCACACAAAAGGAAGTACTTAGGTATAAACCTAATTAAATATGTTTAAGCTCAATAGGAGGAGGAGTACAAAACTCTGATGAAAGAAATCAAAAAAGAACTAAATAGAATTTTTTTGTTTTGTTTTTTAGACAGGGTCTCACTCTGTCACTCAGGATGGAGGACAGTAGCACAGTCAGAGCTCCTGGGCTCAGGTGAACCTCCCACCTCAGCCTCCTTAGTAGCTGGGACTACAGGCACACACCATCATGCCTGGAGAGAGAGATATATATATATGATCTATATCTCTCTCTATATATCTCTATATAGATATATATCTCTATAGATATATCTACAAAAGATCTATATCTACAAAAGATAGATAGATATAAATGATATCTTTTGTAGATATATACATATATATGTATATATCTTTTGTAGATATATATATGTATCTTTTGTAGATACAGAGTTTCACCATGTTGCCCAGGCTGATCTCAAACTCCTGGGCTCAGGCAATCTGCCCATATCAGCGTCTCAAAATTCCAGGATTATAGGACTGAGCTACTGCACCTGGCTGAGAGATATTTCATGTTCATTGATAAGAAGACTCAATACAGTCAGGATATTAGGTTCTTCTCAAACTGATCTATGTATTCAGTGCAATATCAATTAAAATACCAGCAACTTATTTTATGGATATCAACAAACTAATTTTAAAGTTTATATAGAGAGGTGAAAGACCCAGAATAGCCAACATAATATTGAAGAACAACAAAATCTTAGGACTGACACTATCCAATTTCAAGAATTAGTATAATGCTATTATATGAAGGTAGTGTGATATTGGTAAAAGAATAGACAAATAGATCAATGAAACAAAATAATGAGCCCAGAAACTGATTTTTGACAGAAGAACAAAGGTAATAAAATGGAGAAAAAATAGCTTTTTCAGTAAGTGATCCTGGAACAACTGGACAGCCATAAGCAAAAATATAAATCTGGACACAGACATTATACTCTTAATAAAATTAACTAAAAATAAACGATAGGCTGGATGTGGTGGCTCGCACCTCTAATCCCAGCCCTTCGGGAGGCTGAGGTGGATGGATCACCTGAGGTCAGGAGTTTGAGACCAGCCTGGCCAATATGGTGAAACTCCATCTCTGACAAAAATACAAAAATTAGCCAGGCATGGTGGTGCATGCCTGTGGTCTCAGCTGCTTGGGAGGCTGAGGCAGGAGAATTGCTTGAACCTGGGAGGTAGAGGCTGCAGTGAGTCGAGATCATGCCACTCACTGCACTCCAGCCTGGGCGACAGAGTGAGAGTTCATCTGTAAATAAATAAACAAATGACCTAAATGTAAAACACAAAACTCTAAAGCTCCTAGAACATTACATAGGATAAAATCCAGCCAATTTGGGGTTTTGTGATGACTTTTTAGATACAGCAACAAAGGTATAATCCATAAAATAAAGAATTGATAAGCTGGACTTCATTAAAATTAAGAACTTTTTTACCTCACAAAAGATACTGTTAAGAGAGTGAAAACACAAACCACAAACCCGGAGGAAATATTTGCAAAAGACATATCTGATAAAGGACTGTTATCCAAAATATATAAAGAACACTTAATACTTAACAATAAGAAAACAAACAACTTGACTGAAAAAAAAGGGTCAAAAACATTAACAGTCCTCTCACTAGCAAAGATACACAGGAGGTAATAAGCATATAGAAAGATGCTCAATGTCATATGTCATCAGGGAAATATATAAAGTGAAAGAGTGGTGAAATACCACTACTCTCCTATTAGAATCGCTCAAATCCAGAACACTGACAACACCAAATGCTGGCGAAGGTAGAGCAACAAATCTTGTTGATTGCTGGTGGGAATGAAAAATGGCACAGCCACTTTGGGAGGCAATTTGGCAGTTTCTTACAAAACTAAGCATACTCTTACCGTGTGATCCAGCAATCACACCTCTTGGTGTTTACGCAAAGGAGTTGAAAACTTATGTCTATACAAAAACCGGCACACTGATGTTTGTAGCAGCTTTATTCGTAATTCTGAAACTTTGAACAAACAAGACACTTTTCAGTAGGTAAAAGAATAAACTGTGGCACGTCCAGACAATGGAATATTACTCAGTGCTAAAATGAAATGAACTACTAAGTCATGAAAAATATGAGAGAAACTTGAATGCATATTACCAAGTTAAAGAAGCCAATCTGAACTAATCTATAACTAAATCAGTATGTAATTAAATAATCAGTCTGAGCTAATTTATAATTAAATGTAATTAAAAATCATTCAATAACAAAAAATGTTCTGAAGAAAATATAGAGGCTTATATATTCATAAACCTTATTGTAGGAAAGATCTGCCCCCAAATGACTATAATCATCATAACTAAATAAGAAATGATATTCTAATTTTAAAAAACAATTAAAATGTATATGATCTAGAAGTATTTACAATTGTCAGTGAAGAGCTCTTCCAAATTACTAATTTAAAAATGTTATCAGAGGAAATTGAACAAAGTCTATGAACTGACAAATCATTTAAGGAGAAAGGGAAATGACCAATGGGGAAAAAAATCAACTCCCTAGTAATCAAAGAAGGAGAAAGTTAAGCAAATTAAGAGGATATTTTTTAATATCCTATTTGGCAGACTTCGTGTGTGTGTGTGTGTGTGTGCGCGCATGTGCACACGTGCGTGTGTGTCTAGTATTTTGCCAGGAACGAAGATGAGCAATTTGCTACCCTGCCCATCGAGAGGGAAACTAATACAAATTTTCTAGAAAATAATTTAGACACACATTTCAACAACTTTAGTATCACACATGTAATAGACAGAGCCACTCAATTTTTGTGATTAGTGGAGAAGAACTAAATGAAGACTTATAGAGCATAATGACTAGGAAAACTTACTCTATCTGTGAGAATTTGGTGCCTCAGTTTCTTCCATCCTAAAATGGGGCCTATAATCCTTTTTAAAAAAAAACTTTTGTTTTAGGTTTAGGAGCAAATGTGCAGGTTTGTTATAAAGGTAAACTCGTGTCTTGGGGGTTTATTGCACAGATTATTTCATCACCTAAGTGCTAAGCCTAGTACCCAATAGTTACTTTCTCTACTCTTCTCCCTCCTCCCACCCTCCACCCTCAAGTTGGTCCCAGTGCCTGTTGTTCTCTTCTTTGTGTTCATGAGTTCCCATCATTTAGCTCCAACGTATAAGTAAGAACATACAGTATTTGGTTTTCTAGCCCCGCACTGGTTTGCTAAATATATGGCCTCCAGCTCCATCCATGTTCCTGCAAAAGACATGATCTCATTCTTTTTTATGGCTGCATAGTATTCCATGGTGTATATGTGTCACATTTTTTTAAATCTAGTCTCATTGATGGGCATTTAGGTTGATTCCATGTCATTGCTATTGTGAATAAAACTGCAATGAATATTTGCGTACATGTATCTTTATGGTAGAATGATTTACATTCCTTTGGGTATACACTCAGTAATGTGATTGCTGGGTTGAATGGTAATCTTGCTATTAGCTCTTTAAGGAATTACCATACTGCTTTCCATAATGGTTAAATTAATTTCACTCCAACCAACAGTGTATAAGCATTCTCTTTTCTTTGCAACCTCATAGCATCTGTTGTTTTTTGACTTTTACTTTTTAAATTTTGATTTATCTAAAAATATTTTTTTCTGAGACGGAGTCTCACTCTGTCAGACTGGAGTGACAGTGGTGCGATCTTGGCTCATTACAACCTCCGCCTCCCGGGTTCAAGAGATTCTCCTGTCTCAGACTCCCGAGTAGCTAGGACTACAGGTACATGCCATCATGCCCAGCTATTTTTATTTTTTGAGCCAAAGTCTCCTTCTGTTGCTCAGTTTGGAGTGTAATGGCACTATCTCGGCTCACTGCAACCTCTGCCTCCCGAGTTCAAGTGATTCTCCTGCCTCGGCCTCTCAAGTAGCTGGGATTACAAGTTCCTGTCACTATGTCTGCCTCATTTTTGCATTTTTAGTAGAGACAGGGTTTTAGCATGTTGGCCAGGCTGGTCTTGAACTCCTGACCTCAGGTGATCCACTTGCCTCAGCCTCCCAAAGTGCTGGGATTACAGGCGTGAGCCAATGTGCCTGGCCTAATTTTTGTATTTTTAGTAGAGATAGGGTTTTGGCATATTG
>NW_012102565.1:3410403-3413299 GCF_000951045.1 Mandrillus leucophaeus | reverse complement strand
ACTTTTACTTTTTAAATTTTGATTTATCTAAAAATATTTTTTTCTGAGACGGAGTCTCACTCTGTCAGACTGGAGTGACAGTGGTGCGATCTTGGCTCATTACAACCTCCGCCTCCCGGGTTCAAGAGATTCTCCTGTCTCAGACTCCCGAGTAGCTAGGACTACAGGTACATGCCATCATGCCCAGCTATTTTTATTTTTTGAGCCAAAGTCTCCTTCTGTTGCTCAGTTTGGAGTGTAATGGCACTATCTCGGCTCACTGCAACCTCTGCCTCCCGAGTTCAAGTGATTCTCCTGCCTCGGCCTCTCAAGTAGCTGGGATTACAAGTTCCTGTCACTATGTCTGCCTCATTTTTGCATTTTTAGTAGAGACAGGGTTTTAGCATGTTGGCCAGGCTGGTCTTGAACTCCTGACCTCAGGTGATCCACTTGCCTCAGCCTCCCAAAGTGCTGGGATTACAGGCGTGAGCCAATGTGCCTGGCCTAATTTTTGTATTTTTAGTAGAGATAGGGTTTTGGCATATTGGGCAGGCTGATCTGAAACACTTGACCTCAGGTGATCCACCAGCCTCTGCCTCCCAAAGTGTTGGGATTACAGGCATCAGCCACTGTGCCCAGCCTTGACTTTTTATTAATAGCCATTCTGGCTGATGTGAGATGGTATCTGATTGTGCTTTTGATTTGTATTTCTCTAGTAATCAATGATACTGAGCTTTTTTTATATGCTTGTTGACTGCATGTATGTCTTCTTCAGAAAAGTGTCTGTTCATGTCCTTTGCTCACTTTTTAATGGAGTTCTTTGTTTTCTCTTGTAAATTTGTTTAAGAGATACTGGATATTGAAACTTTGTCAGATGCATAGCTTGCGAAGCAAATATTTTCTCCCATTCTGTAGGATGTCTGCTGTGCAGAAGCTCTGAAGTTTAATTAGATTCCATTTGTCAATTTTTCTTTTTGTTGCAATTGTTTTTGGTGTCTGTAATGAAATCTTTGCCCATTTCTATGTACAGGATGGTATTGCCTAGGTTGTCTTCCAGGCAACTGGGGTTTTTAGAGTTTTGGGTTTTACATTTAAGTCTTTAATCTATCTTGAGTTGATTTTTGTATATGGTATAAGGAAGGGGTCCAGTTTTGATCTTCTGCATATAGCTAGCCAGTTATCCCAGCACCATTTATTTAACAGGGAGTCTTTTCCCCATTACTTGTTTTTGTCAGCTTCATAAAAATCAGATGGTTGTAGATGTGCAGCCTTATTGCTGGGCTCTTTATTCTGTTCCATTGGTTTATGTGTCTGTTTTTGTATCAGCACCATGCTGTTTTGGTTACTGTTGCCCTGTAGTGTAGTTTGAAGTTAGGTAACATAATCACCCCAGCTTAGGATTGCCTTGACTATTTGTGCTCTTTTTGGTTCCATATGAATTTTAAAATAGTTTTTCCTAGTTCTGTGAAGAATGTCATTAGTAGTTTATAGGAATAATATTGGATCTATAAATTGCTTTGGACATTATAGCCATTTTAATGATATTGATTCTTCCTATCCATTACCATGGGATGTTTTTCTACTTGTATCATTTCTGATTTCTTTAAGCAGTGGTTTGTAGTTCTTGTAGGTATTTTTCACCTCCCTGGTTAGCTGTATGCCTAGGTATTTTATTCTTTTTTTGGCAACTGTTAATGAGATTGCATTCATGATTTGGCATTCAGTTTGGCTGTTGTTGGTATACATGAATGCTAGTGAGTTTTGTACATTGATTTTGTATTCTGAGACTTTGCTAAAGTTGTTTATCAGCTGAAGGAACTTTTGCGCTGAGATTATGGGGTTTTCTAGATTTAGAATTATGTAATCAGTGAACAGGGATAGTTTGAATTCCTCCTTCCCTATTTGGATGTCCTTCTCTTTCTCCTTCCTTATTGCTGTGGCCAGGACTTTCAATACTATATTGAATAGGAGTGATGAGAGAGGAGCTCCTTGTCTTGTGCCAGTTTTCAAGGGAAATAATTCCAGCCTTTGCCCGTCCACTATGATGTTGACTGTGAGTTAGTCATGGATGGCTCTCATTATTTTGAGATATGTTCATTCAATACCTAGTTTATTGAGAGTTTTTATCATGAAGGATGTTGAATTTTATTTAAAATCTTTTCTGCATCTATTAAGATAATCATGTGCTTTATGTCTTTAGTTCTGTTTATGTGATGAATCACATTTATTGATTTGCATATGTTGAACCAGCCTTGCATGCTGGGGTTGAAGCCTACTTCTTCATGGTAAATTAGCTTTCTGATGTGCTACTGGACTCAGTTTGCAAGTATTTTGTTGATGGTTTTTGCATTGGTATTCATCAAGGATATTGGCCTGAAGTATTTTTGTGTGTGTGTGTGAGTGTCTGCCAGGTTTTGATAACCTTATAGAATGAGTTGAGGAGGAGTCCCTCCTCCTCAATTTTTTGGGATAGTATCAATAAGAATGGTGCCAGAATTCAGAATGCTATTCTTTGTATCTAGTAGAATTCAGCTGTAATTCTCTCTCATCCTGGGCTTTTTTTGTTTGTTTGTTTGGTAGGCTATTTATTACTGATTCAATTTTGGAGCTCATTCTTGTTCTGTTCAGGGAATAATTTTTTTCTGGTTCAGTCCTGGGAGGGTGTTTGTGTGCAGGAATTAATCCATTTCTTCTAGGTGTTTTAGTTTCTGTGCATAGAGGTGTTCATACTAGTTTGTGATGGTTATTTTTATTTCTGTGGGATCAGTGGTAATGTTCCCCTTGTCATTTCTAACTATGCTTATTTGGATCTTCTCTTTTTTTATTAGTCTAGTTTGTGGTCTCTCATAGCATTTTTTGAAAAACAAATTCTTGGATTCATTCATCTTTTGAATTGTTTTTAGTGTATTGATTTCCT
>NW_012102565.1:3404578-3406308 GCF_000951045.1 Mandrillus leucophaeus | reverse complement strand
GTAGGACTGCTGTGGTATGATGGGGGTCCACTTCAGTCCCTAGTCACCTCTGATGTTCCAATACATGGAGGTATCAACGATGAAGCCTGCAATACAGAAAACATGGCAGCCTGTCCCTCCCTCTAGAAGCTCCATCCCAGGGAGACAGACACTTTTGCTGGCCCAAATGCATTGTAGAAGGTGGTTGGAGACCAAGTCAGGAGGCCTGTGAGGAGGAACGGGATGGGGAGCTGCTTAAAACAGTAATCTGGCCACATTTTTGTAGAGAAGCTGTTCTGTGCTAGGAGTCTGCTCAGTCCCCGGTTGCCTCAGGCTCTTCAAAGCCCAAAGACAAGAATAGCTGAGTCAGCCAAATAGCAAAAATGGTGACCTGCCCCTGCCTCTGGGAACTCCGTCCCAGGAAGGTTCAAAACCTCTGTTGGCCAGAAAACCCTGGCAGGGGTAACTGGAGACCTGAGTTGGGAAATCGCACCCAGTGAGGAGGAACAGGGTCGAGGCCCTTTTAGAGAGCAGTCTGCCCATGTTTTCTTAGAGCAGCTGTGCTGTGTGGGGGAGTCCCGGTCACCTTGGACTCTCCAAAGACTGAAAACAAGAATAACTGAGTCAGCCAAATAGCAGCGATGGCAGCCCACCACCCTCCGGGAGCTCCATCCCAGGGAGGTTTGAAACCTGTGTTGGCTGAAAGACACTGGCGGGATGGCTGGAGACCCCATCAGAAGATTTCACCCAGTGAGGAGAAACAGAATTCAGGATCCATGTGAATAAACAATCTGGCCACTTCTCGGCAGAGCTGCTGTGCTGTGGTGGGGGACTTCTCCAGTCCCTTGTTGCCTCGGACTTGCTAGAGCCCTAAGGCAATTGTGGCTGAGGCTGTGAAACAGCAAAGATGGTGGCCCACTCTTCCCCTGGAAACTGTCTCAGGGAGGTGTAATGCTGCCACTGGAGGCTGACTAGGGTTCCAAGCCAGTGGGTTTTATCCTGGGAGGCGCCATGGAAGTGGGGTCTGCAGCTTGTTGCTGCTTATCCCGCTGGATTCAATCCCTTTCCCAGGGATATGCACAGGGTTCTAACCTCTCTCTTTGCCAGAGTTGCAGCTGCTTTTGCAGGGAAGCCCAGGTCTCTAAGGCTCCACGTCTGCCTGAGTGACTGCTCTGCTGAGACTTCAGGTAGCTCTGTATGTCAGACTGAAAGCGCTGGTAGAGTGGGTTCATGAGGGGATCTCCTAACCTGAGGGTTGCAAAGATCTGTGGGAGAAGTGTGAGTCCCCAGACTGGCTCATTCACTCAGTTTCCCTGGCTCCGTGTTGCTTCTGGGTGGACAATCGTCCTGCCTTGCTTTTTCTCTGTTCTCCATGGGTCAAATTGTTTCCTTTATTAGTTCCGATGCATGTACCCGGATGTTTCAGTTGAAGGTGCTGTATTTACTTTCCCCTTCCCTTCCTCTCGGTGAGAGCCACACGTATTAGCTGCTCCTAGTCCGCCATCTTGACCAGCACCGCGGATGATAATCCTAATAGCTCCTTGGTTTGTTGTGGACAGCAAGCAAATTAATTCATGAAGTAGACTGCAGCCTGGCACAGACTAAATTAAATATAGGTCAGCTATTATTCTGATTATTATAGCTCTTTTTACAAAGATGAGTGATTGTAAATAATGCAAATGTCCAACAATGAGAAGTAGCGCCAGAAAACCATGCAGTGGAATACTATCCAGCAAGATTCGCACATTATT
>NW_012102565.1:3393501-3400273 GCF_000951045.1 Mandrillus leucophaeus | reverse complement strand
AAGCCTACTTCTTCATGGTAAATTAGCTTTCTGATGTGCTACTGGACTCAGTTTGCAAGTATTTTGTTGATGGTTTTTGCATTGGTATTCATCAAGGATATTGGCCTGAAGTATTTTTGTGTGTGTGTGTGAGTGTCTGCCAGGTTTTGATAACCTTATAGAATGAGTTGAGGAGGAGTCCCTCCTCCTCAATTTTTTGGGATAGTATCAATAAGAATGGTGCCAGAATTCAGAATGCTATTCTTTGTATCTAGTAGAATTCAGCTGTAATTCTCTCTCATCCTGGGCTGTTTTTGTTTGTTTGTTTGGTAGGCTATTTATTACTGATTCAATTTTGGAGCTCATTCTTGTTCTGTTCAGGGAATAATTTTTTTCTGGTTCAGTCCTGGGAGGGTGTTTGTGTGCAGGAATTAATCCATTTCTTCTAGGTGTTTTAGTTTCTGTGCATAGAGGTGTTCATACTAGTTTGTGATGGTTATTTTTATTTCTGTGGGATCAGTGGTAATGTTCCCCTTGTCATTTCTAACTATGCTTATTTGGATCTTCTCTTTTTTTATTAGTCTAGTTTGTGGTCTCTCATAGCATTTTTTGAAAAACAAATTCTTGGATTCATTCATCTTTTGAATTGTTTTTAGTGTATTGATTTCCTTCAATTCAGCTCTGATTTCTGTGATTTCTTGTCTTCTGCTAGCTTTGGGGTTGGCTTGCTCTTGCTTCTCTTATTCTTTCCATTGTGATGTGAGGTTGTTAATTTGAGATGTTTCTAATTTTTTGATGTGGGCATTTAGTGTGATGAATTTCCCTCTTAACATGGCCTTAGCTTCATCTCACAGATTCTGGTATACTGTATCTTTGTTCTCATTAGTTTCAAAGACCTTCTTGATTTCTGCCTTAATTTTATTATTTACCCAAAAGTCATTCAGGATCAGGTTGTTCAATATCCATGTAACTGCATGGATTTGAACATTTTTGTCAGTCTTGATTTCTGTTTTTAATATGCTTTGATCTGAGAGTGTGTTTGGTATAATTTCAGTTCTTTTGCATTTGCTGAAGATTGTTTTATGTCCAATTATGTCATTGATTTTAGAGTATGTGCTATGTGACAATGAAAGGAATGTATATTCTGTTGTTTTTGAGTGGAGAGTTCTGTAGAAGTCTATCAGGTCCATTTGATCCAATGTTGAGCTCAGGTCCTGAATGTCTTTGTTAGTTTTCCACCTTGATAATCTGTCTAATACTGTCACTGAAGGTTGAAGTCTCCCGCTATTGTTGTGTGGGATTCTAAGTCTCTTTGTAAGTCTCTAAGAACTTGCTTTGTGAATCGGAGTGCTCCTGTGTTGGTTGCATATATATTTAGGATAGTTAAGTCTTCTTGTTGAAGTGAACCCTTTACCATTATGTGATACTCTTCTCTTTTTTGATCTTTGTTGGTTAAAGTCTGTTTTGTCTGAAGTTAGGATTGCAACTCCTGCTTTTTCTGATTTCCATTTGCTTGGTAGATTTTTCTCCATCCCTTTATTTTGGGCCTATTGGTGTCACTACTTGTGAGATGGGTCTCGTGAAGACAGCATACCATTGAGTCTTGCTTTTTCATCTATGTTGTCACTCTGTGCTTTTTAAGTGGGGCATTTAGCCTATTTACATTCAAGGTTAGCATTGATATATGTGGATTTGATCTTGTCATTGTGTTGTTAACTGGTTATTTTGCTGGCTTGTTTGTGTGGTTGCTTTATATTGTCACTAGTTTGTGTATTTAAGTGTGGTTTTTCTTTATTATTATTGATTGAGGTACGGTTTATTTGTGTATGCTTATATATTTCCAAAAATTAATTCAATGTCCTCTTACAGTAATCAAAATTAGTTAACAGGGCAGGCACGGTGGTTCACACCTGTAATCCCAACACTTTGGGAAGCCGAGTTTGGAGTTAGGAGTGAGACCAGCCCGGCCAACATGATGAAACTCTACTGAAAGTACAAAATCAGCCGGCCATGGTGGTGCACGTCTGTAATCCCAGCTCCTTAGGAGGCTGAGGCAGGAAAATTGTTTGAACCTAGGAGGCGGAGGCTGCAGTGAGCTGAGATTGTGCCACTGCACTCCAGCCTCAGCAACACAGCAAAGCTCTATCTCAAAAAAAATTAGTTAACAGTCTGAGATGAACTATTTTAGCAAGGAAACACATTTAACCAAATATGGCAGTAAACTGGAACCTTTCAGTTATTGCTTCGATATGGGAATGTTTCACAAAAATTGTCTGTTTCTTCAATAAATACTAAGATTCTTTTGTCCTAGAGAGCATTCCTGTATTTTGAGTTAATAATCTCATTGCTCTCTTTATAAAATAAAAATAAACAATGTATCTATAAGGCTTAGTTTGCCACTGCATAATTTATTCACATTTAAAACTATATTTTTTATAGTTATATGTCAAAAAATAGTGACTAGGTTTTATGGCTTAAAATATAAATGAGGAAAACAGACATTTGCCATACAAATGGCTGGTTTTAATTTTTTTAGAGGAAATACTATAATTTTAAAAAAAGAGCTCCAAAATATTTAACAGAATTTCCAGCAATGATTATTTCTAAAATGTAAAGATTTGAAACATAATTTATACAAAACTAAAAAACAGAAGGATTCATTCTTGCTTTTTCCTTTTTTAAAAAATCCAGACAATTTGTCACAAGAAAGTTCGGCATGCGATAGCAGCTGTAGCCTCAGTCACCCTCGGAACCGCTGCCCCTCCTCACGGGGACAGAGCACCGCACTGAGGACTGCAACACGTCTTCAATCAGCTTCTTAGGGTTTTCCTCCAGGTCCATCATAATTGCGCCACATTCAGACAGTTTCCATTCCAATTCATCTCTTGTCAGGTTCATGCCGCCAAACACCAGAGGACCAATAAACTGAGCCTTGATATCTCCTTCCAGGTAAACAAATATGGTGGGCAGATTCCTATCCGGATAATTCGGTATGCAGGTTGTTGAAATGGCTTTGATAAATTTGACATCAGGAAACTTCCTGGCAAGTCCACTGAGGTGCTGATTTATCAGGGCACAGAGGGGAATTCCTTGTTTGTAAAGGTGCAAGACGACCCACAAGCCCTCACCAGCTTTGGTAACTTCTTGAACATAATCCTTCCCTGAGATCTCTAAAACTTCTCCAAATTTATTCTTCAGTTTAGTTGCTTTCTACTCAGCTAGTCTCTGCCGTCTGTACATTTCAATAGCATGTTCATCCTCCTCATTAAACTCGTCTTCATGATCCTCCAGCTCTTCCAAAGTCATATCTTCATATGTTTCACCACTGACTGCTGGAGGATGTGCTGCTCCTCATCTGACTCCTCTTCCAGTTCTTTCAGACTTTCCTTGGGGGGTAAGATACCCTTTTTGTGTAAGATGTCATTCCACTCAATGTCTACGTTGGGGTCCTGCATCTTGTTTCCAGTTGCTCAAGCCAGCTGTAAGTGTGTTTTTTTATTTGTCATTAGTAGTCTTTCTTTTCTATATTTAGTGCTCCTTTCAAGATCCCTTGTAAGGCAGGTCTGGTGGTAATGAGATTCCTCAACATTTGCTTATCTAAAATGGATCTTATTTTTCCTTTGCTTAGTTTGACTGGATATGAAAAAAAGCTTAGTTTGACTGGTTATGAAATTCTTGGTTGAAGATATTTTTCTATAAGGATGTTGAATAAAGGCCCTCAATCTCTTCTGGCTTATAGGGGTTCAACTGAGAGGTCCACTGTTAGCCTTATGGAGTTCCCTTTGTAGGTGACCTGCCCTTTCTCTATAGCTGCTTTTAACATTCTTTCTTTTATTTTGACCTTAGAAAATCTGATGATTATGTGTCTTCGGATTGATATTCTTGGTAAAATCTCATAGGGGTTCTTTGTATATCTTGATTTTGACTGCTGGCCTCTCAACCAAGATTGGAGAAGTTTTCATGGATGATATCCTGAAATATGTTTTCCAAGTTGTTTGCTTTCTCCCTATCCCTTTCAGGGATGCCAATGATTCATAGATTTGGCCTCTTTACATAATCCCATACTTCTCAGAAGCTTTGTTCATTCCTCTTTATTCTTTTTTCATTATTTTTGTCTGACTGTCTTATTTTAGAAAGTCAGTCTTCAAGTTCTGAGATCCTTTCCTCAGCTTGATCTATTCTGCTGCTAATACTTGTGATTGCATTGTGAAATTTTTGTAGTGTGTTTTTCAGCTCTGTCAGATTCATTAGGTTCTTTTTTATACTGGCTGTTTTGTCTTTCAGCTTCTGTATCATTTTGTTGTCATTCTTAGTTTCCTTGGATTGGGTTATGCCATTCTCCTGAATCTTGATAATCTTCATTTCTATCCATATTCTTAATTCTATTCCTGAATTTAATAGAATTCAGAATTCAGAATTCAGAATTCAGAATGCATAACCAGCCAGCTCATCCTGGTTAAGAATCCTTGATGGTGAACTGGTGCACTCATTTGGAGGACATAAATACTCTTGCCATTTGAGTTACTGGAGTTCTTGTATTGGTTCTTTCTCACCTCTGTATCTGGGTGTTCCTTTAACTGCTATTAGATTTAGTAGTCAATCGACTTATTTTCTGGATGTTTTCACAGGGCCAAGTCTTTGTGTAGGGTCATTATTTGTAGCTGACTTCTTGTGTTTGTTTTCACAGGAAGGGATGCTGGTGAGGTGTTTTTGGTGTTAAAGCTTTGGAGTGTGGTCTAGTAGGTGGTACTTAGGCATACTGGTCAGTTGCTAGGCTCTTGCTTGGTCATGGGGGTCTCCTATATTTCCTCATAGTTGCAGCTGTGCTCTCTCTCAATGCTTGGAAAATGGGGACTCCTCTCCCACTTGAGTGTTGGCTATAGATCACAGCTTGGCATTCCTGGAGTGTCCACCACAGCTCTGGGGTGATGTCAGGGTTTATGTTCCTTCCCCAGCTTGGAGGCAGCTGAGAAAGGGACCTTAGTAATGGTATGGTAATGGGTCTCTTGTTTTTCTTCTGGGGACTTCACTCCAGAGAGATACAAGTCAGTAATTGCTCAGTGCAATCAGTACTGAGGGGTCTGTTCTGTGCTCAGTGCAATCAGCACTGAGCATGGTGGGTCTGTGCTGTGGGCCCAAGCCAGGGGTTCCCTGTCTGGTGATGAGCCAGAAGTGGGGTGCCCATGGGAGATGGACTAGCCTCCTCTTCTTGGGTTGACTGCAGCTTGTCTGAGGTATAGAGAAGGCTCTTACAGTCTTTGTTCCTTCTTTAGTCTCAGGGTGGAAAGGGCAGTTCCACTGCAGAGGCAGTGGCAGAGAGGCTTTCAGTTGTCCACAAGGGCTTCACCTCCAGGAAATGTGAAGCCATTCTTAGTTGGGGTGTTCAGCCAGTGGGGTGGGATGACTGCACTGCTGGAATGAGTGGGGGTTCCACTTGCTGGGGTGTAGGGGGTCTAAGGCTCACAGGGAGGAGAAATCAATCTCCTCTTTATATGGCAGTGATAGTATGCTATAAGCAGCATGACTGTAGCCTTCAGGCTCTTTGTTTCTTCCCCAGACCAAGGACAGGAGGGACAGAACTCTTACTGTGGCAGTGGCAGAAGGGCTGTTGTATGCCTCTGGGAATCTCTCCCTGGGGAAACTCTAGTCCACTACCAGTGGGTATGCTTAGCCATTGGTGGGGTAACTGTCCTATGTTCCTGAGGCCAGGGGCCCTGCCTGGTGAAGAGTGGGGCTGAGGGTTCCCCCAGAAAAGAGGAGCCGGTCTCCTCTCTGTATGGTCACTGCAGTGTGCTGGAAGTGCCCTTTGTTCCTTCCCAGTCTAAGGGCTGTTAGGGCTCTACCACTGCAACTGTAGTGGCGGAGGGGTTCTGGGTTGACTCTGGGATTTCCTCCTCAGAGAAATTCTGGACTGTCCCTGATTGTGGTGATCAGGTGGGGGCAAGGTGGTTGTGCTGCAGTCCCAGGTCAGGTGATCCTGCCAAGTTAGGAGCAGCAAGTACCAGGATCTGTATGGAGAATAGTCTGGCCATTTTTTCTGTGAAGTAGTTGCTCTCTGCTGTGGGTCTGGACCAGCTCCTGGCCCCCATAGACTTTCCCAAGCCTGGAGACAGCAAGGGCAAGGGCTGAAAGACAGCAAAGATGGCAACCTACTTCTCCCACTGAGAGCTCTGTCTAGGGAGTTGCAGAGCTGCTCCTGGCTTGATAGCCCTAGTGGGGGTGGCTGGAGACCCAGGTCTGGATGACTCACCCAGTGAGGAGATATGGAAATGGGCACCCACATAAAAGTCTGGCCACCTTTTTGTAGGACTGCTGTGGTATGATGGGGGTCCACTTCAGTCCCTAGTCACCTCTGATGTTCCAATACATGGAGGTATCAACGATGAAGCCTGCAATACAGAAAACATGGCAGCCTGTCCCTCTCTCTAGAAGCTCCATCCCAGGGAGACAGACACATTTTGCTGGCCCAAATGCATTGTAGAAGGTGGTTGGAGACCAAGTCAGGAGGCCTGTGAGGAGGAACGGGATGGGGAGCTGCTTAAAACAGTAATCTGGCCACATTTTTGTAGAGAAGCTGTTCTGTGCTAGGAGTCTGCTCAGTCCCCGGTTGCCTCAGGCTCTTCAAAGCCCAAAGACAAGAATAGCTGAGTCAGCCAAATAGCAAAAATGGTGACCTGCCCCTGCCTCTGGGAACTCCGTCCCAGGAAGGTTCAAAACCTCTGTTGGCCAGAAAACCCTGGCAGGGGTAACTGGAGACCTGAGTTGGGAAATCGCACCCAGTGAGGAGGAACAG
>NW_012102565.1:3389819-3392316 GCF_000951045.1 Mandrillus leucophaeus | reverse complement strand
AGACTGCAGCCTGGCACAGACTAAATTAAATATAGGTCAGCTATTATTCTGATTATTATAGCTCTTTTTACAAAGATGAGTGATTGTAAATAATGCAAATGTCCAACAATGAGAAGTAGCGCCAGAAAACCATGCAGTGGAATACTATCCAGCAAGATTCGCACATTATTACAGAACTGCATTTAGTGGCACAAAGGGATGTTGTGTTATAGTTTTGAATAAAAACATGAATTTAGTTAAGAAAAAAATCAAGCTTGAGGTTATAAATCTGTTCTTATATTGCTCTAAAGAAACACCTAAAGCTGGGTAATTTATAAATAAAAGAGGGTAACTGCTTCACAGTTCTGCAGGCTTGTACAGGAAGCATAGTGCCAGCTTCTGCTTGGTTTCTGGTGAAGCGTCAGGGAGCTTACAATCATGGCAGAAGGCAAGCGGGGAGCTGGAGTCTCACATGGCAAGAATAGAAGCAAGAGAGAGAGTGGGGGTGGAAGGTCCCACACACTTAAACAACCAGATCTCACATGAACTCGCTCATCACCAAGGGGATAGCCCTAAGCCATTCATGAGGGATCCACCCGTGTGATGCAAACGCCTCCCGCCAGGCCCGACCTTCAACACTGGGGATTACAGGTCAACATGAGATTTGGCAGGGACACAGATCCAAAACATATCAGGTTATATATTGAAATACATGGTATTTCGGCTACCTCAGGATTGTAGGTTTTGTGGTAGTTTGTTTTCTTCATTAGTTTCTTCATATTTTCTACATTTTACCTGCACAAGCATAAAGATGTGCTTTATTTTTCTAAGTAAGAGATCGCATTTGATAAGATATACTTTCTTGAATCCTCAGCATGGCCCTATGGTTAGTTACCATCGTTATTCTATTTTTACTCACTGAGATTCAGAGTGTAGGAACATGCCTAGTGGTAGCCAAACTGGGATGCATTAGACCCCTGGACAGGCCTTCTGCACGCTGCCCCTGATTGTGTAAATCCAGGGATGTGTCCAACAAGATCTAGTTATACTGGGAAAATACACACCAGGAAATGTAAAAATATTGGTGATAGATGGCAGAAGCAATGCCTCTGACTCCAGTTATCAGAAGATATGGGCCTTGTGGCTTGGGTAAGCTCAGCATTACTAATTTCCAACTACTGGAATATTGAGCCTGGAATGACAAAAAAAATTTAGAATCATTCTTGCACATACGCATGTTATGAGTGCAAAGCACAGGCTCTCCGGTACAATTTTCTGTATCAAGACTTTCTTATGATGGTTGAGCGGGTTTGACTAACTCTTATACAGTCCATTAATCTCCTGGATATCCAGTTTCTGAAATTAATTACCATTTCTTTCAATAAATGTCTATGAATTCCCTAGTCTATGTCAGGCTTTGGTGGGCCACACACTGTGTGCATAAACAGTGTTTCATTCTCTAGTCCTAAGGTGTTTGCTGTTTAGAGAGGCCCTAGGCATGTAGTGAGTTTAAGTAATTACAACAGGAGGAACATATGGCAGCAGTGATGTCCCAGGTGCAATGACTGCAGAGAAGAGCATGGAAGGTAGCAGAGAAGACAGTTTGCGTGCTCCAGCGTGATGTTTTCTCTTCCTGATCAATGCACAAGACCTAGCATTTTAGTATTTCTATTAAGCACGTAACGTTATTCTCAAACTCAGCACCCTCACACCTAAACTCATGATCCTCCTCACCCTCCATCCCAGGGCTCCTCCCTGGGTCTGGGAGGAAGCCCAGGCATCCTCCCCTCTTAGCTGGCTCCTGGACCACTGCCTTGTCTCACGCCTCTCCTCAGTACAGCTCATCATGTGCCCACTGACCAGACTGAGATTCCTGAACAGGCAGCCATGGCTTATTTTCAGATACATCTTGCCTTCTGGGGCCATAAGGATATCTGCAGCAAACCACCATGGCACATGCATAGCTATGTGACACATCTGCACGTTCTGTACATTTATTCCAGAACTTTAAAGCAAAATAAAAATAAATAAATAATAAAATAAAATGAGGTATTAAATTTTCCAAAAAAAAAAAAAAAAAAGAAAGCAAAGAAAAAGAATATCTGTAGCTTTTAGCAAGGAGACAAAAGTGTTTATTTGTAGATTCAAATCCACCTTTCCAGCTTAGGACAGAACTCTACAAATATTTGGACTTTTGGGATACTATATCCTGCTGCCGTGTTCTCTTGGGTTGAATACCCCATGCTGATGGGTGTGCTGCTGTTTGTGAAAGGCTCCCACTATCTCTTGCTGGCAAATTCCCAGTTATCCTGTAAGAAACACTCCACAATCTTGTGTTGTGTTGCTCTGTAATGTAAACCCCCTGAATTGTTACCAATTTTTTGTGTCTCCAACTCGTTTGTCAGCTATGGTCTTCCTAAGCACAAAAGCATCATCAATCTTTATGTCTTAAGTGGCTAGCATAGTTGTGTACATTTAGAAAGCACTTTAAAATTGTTTATTGGCTGAGAATTTTAAG
>NW_012102565.1:3382656-3388349 GCF_000951045.1 Mandrillus leucophaeus | reverse complement strand
GGTAGGCTTTTGCTATTGACCATATACTCCTTTATGCTAGTTGATTAGTTTATGATTTTTATATGTTTTACCTGCACAAGTTAATGCTAAGAGGAGAAACATGCATTTCCTAGCACCTGGTGGAATAAATTTTTTTTTTTTTTTTGGAGACAGGGTTTTGCTCTGTCACCCAGGCTGGAGTGCAGTGGTGCAAACAAGGCTCACTGCAGCCCCAAACTCCTGTGCTCAACAGATCCTCCCACCTCAGTCTCCCAAGTAGCTGGGACCACAAGTATAAGCAATGAACCCCGCTCATTTCTCTTTTTTTCCAGAGACAGGGTCTTGCCATATTGCTCAGGCTGGTCTTGAATGTCTGGGATCAAGAGATTCCCCCACCGCAGCCTCTCAAAGTGCTGGGATTACAGGTGTGAGCCACCACAATCTGCTGCAATGAAAATCGTTATGCACTTGGCTGTTGTACTTGCCTGTTCTGCCCATTCTCTAGAATGCTAGAACTTCTCTATCCTGTTTTCTTGATTAGTTTCAAATCATAAAACACATCCATACAATTTGTCAAAATTTTTCTCAAAACTGCTTGAAGTAATGTAAAAACAACTGTTTTATGTAAACAGTTTAGAGAAAAATTTTAGCATAACAGGAAGTAGTGATAAATCAAATCCAAAATGGTGAAAAACCGTAAGATATACCTCTTTCTGGTAAAATCAATCATTAAAGGCACATTCAGCTAGGCATTTTTAGTTTTGCTCCTGTAAATATGTTATACCTATGACTTTTATTTTTATGTATTGGAAACACATTTTAAAGCGCTATTATTTGTGGTGATATATAATGTCCCTCAAAAATATACAAACACAATACATTCCTTTTAGAATTCAATGCTAGGAATAGTTTACTGGTCATAGAAATGGCTTCATTTTATAAAAAATAAGACAACGAGAAGTATTTGAACAAAAATATTTTCCTTTATGTTTTGGCTGTGAAAGTACCTAAAAGTGGTCAATTTGATATCCAACTATCGTAAGGATATTTCAAGGTGACTGATATATTTATATCCCTTCCTTTACCAAAGTTTTTTATTTTCTCTTTTAACCATGTTGCATATGTATCTTAATGTAAGCCACCTCTGGTATTTTTAGAATATCTGCAGGTTATTTATGTTAAATAAATAAAGATAAGATCATGAAACCTAAAAGGGCTAATTAAATATTTTATTTCTGGAGTCTGAGATTGCAAAAGGGAAAAGGGAGCTCAATTTTATTATTCCTTTTATTTGAACTTGAAACATTATGAAAATCACTCTTATTCTTATCTTAGTATGTCTGCTTCACATTCTGGTACATTCTGGTTAAAACCAAAGAGAAAAAAAGGCAAGAATATTAAAAACATTGAAAAACAATTACACAAACATTTTCAGAAGATTACAGAAAGGTAATACATATATATATATATATATAAACTTAACCAATAATTTCATAAGAGATTTATCTCAAAATAGTATCCTCAGGGATAGTATCCTAAAACTTCAGTCCAAAATAAGGTTCTGCAAAGGGGCTTGGCTGTGTTTACATAAACACACACATGTATGTTCCCTCACACTCACACGTACATACACAGCGGGATGGGAGAGAGGAAGCAAAGTCATGTGCTCAATTTGTCATGTGATAGAACAGGAAGGAAGGGAGGGAAGGGAGCTCAAGCCAAGTGCCAAATGCTTATCTTCTAGTGTTTGAAACTCTAACAGCAGAAATAGGGCATATATTTCCTCAGAGCAGAACTAAGATGAATGTGTGGCAAGTGAGAGAAAAATCTGTAACTTAAATAAAATGTAAACATAATCATTAACACTAACTCAAAACATGAATGTGATTGCCTGTCCAATTGCCATATGGATCTTCATGCTGAGCACTACAAGACCACTAAGGAGTTCTGTAGAGAAGAAAGACAATGAATAGAAAGTACATGAATTGCATGGCCTGAAGTGTCCTCACATTCTGCAATCAATTAACTTAAATGCTAACACCAGGAACATCTCCATGGCCAACATCACACCTTGTCAACTCTCCCTGGACTCAGGTCATTGTTTAACATATGAGATAGGAGATGTATGAGTATCACATTTGACAAAAGATGAGATTGATGCTCAGAATGGTGAAGGGATTTTCTCCGAAACAACCATTAATGGCAAAAATAATACTAATAGGTGGTATTTATTGGTCACTACTCAAGTACTGTTCTATGAGCGTTACATATCCTAAGAAAATCCTTTCAGAGATGGAAAAACTGAGTCCCTAATAAAAATCTTACAGATGCCATTATTATTCCTATTTTGTAGATGAGAAGGCCAAAGCCCAGACAATAGGTAGTAGAGCCTGAGGAAAGCCCAGAAAGGCTAGCTTGATGACTCACGCTCTGTGCCAGAATCTCAGTCCAGGTCCCATAAGGCTTCATAGGTGACCCTTTTCCCTACAGCCTTCTGGGTCTCTGGACTGGCTCTGAGGATTCCTTAATGAATCCATGTTCATGGCACATTCCCACTGACAACCTACTCTCAGTTGAGCTTCTCTAATCAATCAAGGGAAAAACAATAAAATCTACTTCAATCTTTTAAATTGGGGATTTAAATTTTTGTCTATGTCTAAATATTTGGATTATCCTTTATCTTTTGGTCCATGTAATGGGTAAACCTCTTTTGAAAACCAATATTTAATAATTTATAAAAGCACAAAATATTAATTTCTAAAAAACCCTTTGAAACCTCCAAATTTAAAGAAAGAAAAAAATGAAAAGCATGATGGCATGAAAACCCAGGAGGAAAGAAGAAAGGAAGGAAATAAGGAAGGAAGGGAGAAAGGAAAAGGGAAAGAAGAAAGGAAGAACAGATGTTCAATGACTTGATTAGATAATCACTTACATTTTCCAGGAGAAGTTAAATAATGATGACATAAGTACTTAACAAAGTTGAGATGACAGAGTTAAAAGGATCTTTACAGGATTGTGCAATTTAGTAGTTTTCAAGTTTTGGGTTATGAAAGTTCTTTCTTTAAATAAGATATAATGAGAAATCCCCAACCACTGGGACTGTGGCTGAAGGTTGACAGCAAGAACATGAAAACTCTCCTTCTTGCCCATCTCTCTTTCCCAGGGTGGCTCCTACAGCTCGTCTGAATAAAATTTATTCGGAAGGCATCTTCCTTCAGAGGACTGGTGTTCTGAAACCACTACCAACTAGGTATCAAAGCCAATTGGATGAAAGTACTTGCTTGATGCCACCTGCCCAGGTGTGAGTCGGGCTCCATTAGGGAATGCAACCTGCCCTGAATGAGGTGAAAGTTTTGAAGATCCCCTGTGCTTCAGCCATTCCTCTTCCATAGAGAGGAGTGGGTCACTTGAGTTCCTTAGAAGTGCATTGGCGGGGATATCTGGGTATGCAACCCACCCGGAGGGAGATCAGGAAGGAGCATGGAGCTCTCCTGGTGTCTCTAGCCCTTGTTCTCTCTTAACTGTGTCTCCTGGCCTTGAGGTTGAGGAAGAGGAGAAAGGTGGTTTAGGGTGAGTAGACTGGGGATGTTTTCCAGCTCCGCCCTCAGGAATCATGGAGAAAAGCAAGGGATGAGAGGGACTTCCAGGTATTGCCTAAGAGAGCAGCCAGCCACTGGCAAGAACTCACTGCCTGTGAGAACTCTAGAGGTCCAGACTCATGTCTCATGTTTCCAGCATCACTCATTTGTTTGCTCTTGTCCATAGGCTGAATATTCTACAGCAATAGAAACCTTATTTGGAAAAAAATCCTGGGCTTTATTCAGCTATAGTAAAAATAGAGAAGTGTTCAGGTCTGCATCACCCTGGAAAGCTAGAAACCCCAGGAGGATGAACAGCCTGGAATGGTGCCTGGTGGATGGAGAAAATCAAGCTGCAGGAAAGCCAGGTCTGAATAGGGAGGTGACGCTGGACAGCCATCTCTGGGTATTTACTAGCGTGAACATCTGAAAATCAGATTTTTTTCAGCGATATCTCAAAATGAGACATCCTCACAGGGAGGCCTGCCAAATCATATATGTTTGATATTTTAAAAAGAAAAGGAAGAACTAAAATAGTATTTAAAATAACATTAATTTTATATAGACTTTTAAGCTTGGTTTCTAGGAAATCTACTTCAGCACTTATAGTAAATTTAATTTGAGGGTACATCTGAGAGTATTTGTAGAAATTAAAATTGGAACCACATTGTTTGCTTATCATTTATCTAGTCACCTGTGACCTTTGCACCTAAGCGTTTTGAGCTTCCATGCGTCACAGTAAAAGCAAGTCCATAAGTAGTGAGGTACACACATACAGAAACATGAGCATGCATTGTGAGATATGTAACAGGGGGACTGAGCTTAGCACCATGCAACTGTTATCAGCAGCTGAAGACCAGGGCCCACAGCACTTTGTGGGAGGCTACTTGGCCTCTGCCACTACTAATGGGGTCACGGATGGGGTTAGAAGTCTGGTTTGTCAGTTCAGAGTTCCTAGTCCATATTTTGAGGATATAAAGATTTCCTTGGGGTCAAGGAAACCAGCTGCAGGATTGACTTTGTCATGTTTGACCTTGGGGTCAGATTCCCTGGGGCCTGCGGGAAACAAATACAGAGCAAGAGAAGTTTTCTAGACACTTCTGATTTAGCTGCTAAAAAATGGCTGCTGGCCAAAGCTCACCAACCTTTAGCTCTGAGCTGGGCAGTTGCAGTTTGTGGGAAAATAGCAAAGCAGCCCCTGAGCACTGAGAGGCTAAAACAAACTAGGGTTCATTCACCTGCATTAGCTGGTCTTTAACTTGGAATCAGGGGTACTGAGGGTTGAGTGACCCCTCCTTTTAAGAAGAAATTCCTTTGTCCTATGTTTAGATACTTTGGTTTGCTCTTTTCCTCTCTCTGTGTCCTCAAAGCACTTTTAGTCTTTGCTTAGAGGTGGTGCTGAATCAAATGGCATCTCCTGGCCCACTGTGAGTGGACAACTCTGCCCACTAGGACAAGGGTTTTCTGTCCTTTTTCTTCAGGTATGTCCTAAAAAAATTGTGACCAATAATCGATAAAGAGTAAAGCTCAAATTACTAGTATTTCAGTCTATTGAAACAAATTCAAGATGAATGTCTTGATTCTTGCTCACATTCTTTCTGAGGTGCTTAAGTGCCCCCCAACTGTATTGCCAAAGTGCAGAGTCTTCTGTCTCTGTCAGTGTGTCCCAGACTGTCTTCTGTGTAATTCTACATGCCATGCCATGTCCTCATATCCTCTGGAGCAGGCAGAGAACATAATCCTGGTGCTACATCCTGGGATAACACTGTTTAATTATATCACTCTCTTAGAGGACTTATATTGCACACTGTGTATGGAACCCTGGTGGAATTTGTTTATTGCATAATTTCCATGGGAAAATTATTTTTATTGTAGTAGAACATCTTCTAATACCTTGTAGCAGTGTTCCACAGGGCACACAGGTGGAAGCACCGTTCTCTATGAGTTACAGAGGCATCTAAGATTACATCAGTCTTGCCCAAAAATGTAGAGTGGTAAGAAGAATAACTGTAATATCTTTGGAAATTTACTTTGTAATGGGTACCCCACTAGGAAATTTACATGTATTCAATATCCTATTTAAGTCTGATAATGAATTTGAGAAGAAAATAGTATTATCCTCCTTCCACTTTTTTT
>NW_012102565.1:3369873-3382606 GCF_000951045.1 Mandrillus leucophaeus | reverse complement strand
GGGGACTGAGCTTAGCACCATGCAACTGTTATCAGCAGCTGAAGACCAGGGCCCACAGCACTTTGTGGGAGGCTACTTGGCCTCTGCCACTACTAATGGGGTCACGGATGGGGTTAGAAGTCTGGTTTGTCAGTTCAGAGTTCCTAGTCCATATTTTGAGGATATAAAGATTTCCTTGGGGTCAAGGAAACCAGCTGCAGGATTGACTTTGTCATGTTTGACCTTGGGGTCAGATTCCCTGGGGCCTGCGGGAAACAAATACAGAGCAAGATAAGTTTTCTAGACACTTCTGATTTAGCTGCTAAAAAATGGCTGCTGGCCAAAGCTCACCAACCTTTAGCTCTGAGCTGGGCAGTTGCAGTTTGTGGGAAAATAGCAAAGCAGCCCCTGAGCACTGAGAGGCTAAAACAAACTAGGGTTCATTCACCTGCATTAGCTGGTCTTTAACTTGGAATCAGGGGTACTGAGGGTTGAGTGACCCCTCCTTTTAAGAAGAAATTCCTTTGTCCTATGTTTAGATACTTTGGTTTGCTCTTTTCCTCTCTCTGTGTCCTCAAAGCACTTTTAGTCTTTGCTTAGAGGTGGTGCTGAATCAAATGGCATCTCCTGGCCCACTGTGAGTGGACAACTCTGCCCACTAGGACAAGGGTTTTCTGTCCTTTTTCTTCAGGTATGTCCTAAAAAAATTGTGACCAATAATCGATAAAGAGTAAAGCTCAAATTACTAGTATTTCAGTCTATTGAAACAAATTCAAGATGAATGTCTTGATTCTTGCTCACATTCTTTCTGAGGTGCTTAAGTGCCCCCCAACTGTATTGCCAAAGTGCAGAGTCTTCTGTCTCTGTCAGTGTGTCCCAGACTGTCTTCTGTGTAATTCTACATGCCATGCCATGTCCTCAAATCCTCTGGAGCAGGCAGAGAACATAATCCTGGTGCTACATCCTGGGATAACACTGTTTAATTATATCACTCTCTTAGAGGACTTATATTGCACACTGTGTATGGAACCCTGGTGGAATTTGTTTATTGCATAATTTCCATGGGAAAATTATTTTTATTGTAGTAGAACATCTTCTAATACCTTGTAGCAGTGTTCCACAGGGCACACAGGTGGAAGCACCGTTCTCTATGAGTTACAGAGGCATCTAAGATTACATCAGTCTTGCCCAAAAATGTAGAGTGGTAAGAAGAATAACTGTAATATCTTTGGAAATTTACTTTGTAATGGGTACCCCACTAGGAAATTTACATGTATTCAATATCCTATTTAAGTCTGATAATGAATTTGAGAAGAAAATAGTATTATCCTCCTTCCACTTTTTTTTGTGGCTCGGGATAGCAGTTTAGGTGATTTAAAATCAGACCTGTCTGACTATAAAGCCAGCAAGGCAAACTGGATGAAATTGATGTATAAACTGTACCCAGTTCTCAGAAGGCAAACACATCATCGAATTTCAGCCCGCTCCTTCCTTTGGTTTATATTTGAAGAAACAGAGGCACCTGAAGTCATATATTTCTCTGATAAATCATTTGCCAAATTGTCCTCACATTAGCACATGAGTCAAATGCACCAAGATAGAAACCGGCCCTCGTGCATGAGAAGGTCTGGCGCCTGGCTGAGGTACAATGTGCTCAGTGAAGAAATAGTGGAACAATTGGCAGTAGATCTGTGACCCTCTGTCCCTTCACACACACCCTTAGATTAAAAGGATCATGGAGTCTCAGATTCTGAAAAGAAAGCAGTAACTATGTAGCCATCCATTTCATCTACCACTCTGAAGTGCAGTCTCTTACCACAACATCCTTTGAACATGGTAGTGTTCATCTCAGCGGGCACCTCTCCAATGGTGGGAAATACAGAGTCTCCCAACGCAGGCAGATATGTGTTCCAGTGACCTGGCTACATGGGAGAAACCAGTGCAGACTTCAGAGGTGAAAGGCCAGCATTTGCAATCTGGCTGTACCACCATTTGCCTTTGTATTTTGAGGCAAGTTTCTTAGTATGCCTGAAAACATATTAGAGGAATTATTTCTTTGATGTTCAGCTGTAACTAAAAGGAAATTATCTTTGAAATAGAAATTATGGGAAGCATTTCCATGGTTTGGGGAAGACTGAATGGTATACACAGATAGTAGCTCTCAACAAATCTATAAGGGATGTTGTGGAAGGAAGTTCTAATTACTAAGATGCATGGGGGGTAATCTTCATCAATATCCCTTCAATGTTAAGATTATTTCATTTTTAGTCATGAATGGCAGGTATAATTTCATGTGCTACCTAAGACAATTCTCTAGAAGCTTCTTAGTCACATCTATACTCAATGACAAAGTTGTGATGATTAATGGAACTATTTAAACAGATGGGAGATTTTATATTAGGAAGGTTACAAAAAACAAGGTTAAATATCTTCTGAAGTTGGTTTTCCATTTTGAGACTCTGATTCTGTGAATCCAAGGATTGCCATTAAGAAAGTTTTAAAGCAGTATCCATGTCAGAAAAAAGGCAAGCTATTTCTAATGCTGAAATAGTTTTGCACTTATTTTTGGTTAATTGGTTGCTTTTCTTCCCTTAAAATTCAGTGTAACTATCATCTCCATAGTGACATTTAAAACAATAGTAAGGAAACAAGCAGGACATTTAATATACTTTGAAATAGTTTCATGTTTTCCTGTGCCAGGGGTGGTCTTTCTCAAAAAACTTTGATGCTGCAGCAAAAATATAAAAATCTGTCAAAGGAACGGCCATCTATGCTTAAAAATATGTATCAAACAACTTATGTCCAGCGTTTTAATAGTGCCTGATGGTTGCATGTTTTAGTCTGTTAACACGAGTGATCAGTAAACAAAATAAAGTTCACAAAGTTTAGTATTATTAAACTGCTCTCTAAACATTCTTATTTACAGCAAATTGCTAATCTGCCAAGCATTTATTGTACAATACACAGAGTTTAAAAATGTCCGTCACAGTGTCATCTGAAAGAAATAACTGCCTAAAATATATTAGGGGGGACTTTTATTATTATTATTATTTTTGATGTTCAACTGTAACTAAAAGAATACTGAATCACAAATGCTTAAGAAGGTTTTAGAACAATTATAGAAGTTGTCAGGACCAACATTTAAATTTTTTCCAAACATACCTTTTAATTTAGAAACATGATGTTGCTTCCTGATTCTGCTTTGTTGCTCAATTATAAATTCATGGTCCTCATTATATTATCCAAGTTGCACAATGAGCTTCTTTCCTTGAGGCTTCATTTCCAAAGGCAACTCACACATCAGTGGAAATTATCTTCCTGTCTCTGAATGTCATCCATAAATGAGAGATTTGAACAAGAAATCTCTGCGAGTTTCAACACTTCTCAAGGTCTTTCTCAGTGACACAAATTTATGAACATTTTAGCTTGGAATGAGTGTATATATTATATATATATTATAATATATATATATTTTTTATATATATATATATTCTCTACCTCCCACATTCAAAGCCTTCTTAGGATGCTAACTCCAGCTCAGATTTCTTCTAATTGTACTATTTGAGGAGCCCCAAACTAGGCTTCCTGCTTTCACGTTCAGACCCATACATCCACCCCATACTAAGCAGCTGAAGAAATTTATGCAAATTGTAAATCTGACCATTCCTTCCTGTAATGAAAAAAGCCCCAAGGCTGACCTGGTCCATAGGATCAAGGCCATGCTCTGGGAACTGGTCCACAGATAGTGTCACCTTCATTCACTATATGGTTGTCTTGTTTCTGTGTGGCCTCATTATAAGGTCATTGCTGCTTCTGCTGGATTATAAGGATAAATAAAAAGAACGGTCAAAACATGAGAATATGAGATATGATTTTTCTAGTTGCTTTACACATTACCTTTACAAAAAAGCATATGTAATAAAACCCGAATAGTTATTGCATGGTTGCAAATGAGCAGTAGGTGGTACACTGGAACTTGAGAATGCAGATTTAAATACAGACTTACCAACCTACTCGCTGTGTGGTTTTTGACAAATTGTTTATCAACCCTCAGTGTGAGTTTCTATACCCATACAGTGATGATAACACCAGCACATATCTCCAAAGATTGGTGAAAGGATTAGATATGGGCAATGCCTGGTACAAATTGAACACTCAACAAATGTGGACTCTCACTATGCTGCTGTTTTTCTTCTGTGATTATGATTTAAAAATGCAAGCTAAGGAAAGCCTTTGAGACTAAATATAGAAGTGTTGACAATTCAAGTAGACAGCCCAAAGCAGAAGAAATAGAAGTTATGTTGTTCTTGGTGTTTAGTTGAATTTACAGGAGAAGGAGCTCTCAATAGAAAATACCCATATCAGCAGCTTTTATAGAAAATGCAGAGATGTTCTGCAAATATATCTGTTTCCTTTAATTCATGATTAAAACCTAAGACTTCATAAACTGTAGAAGTGAGAAGGTGGTTTTGGGGGCTGACATAGGATGGTCTGGACAAACTAACATGCTATTGCCCCCATAGCTTTCCACTGCTTTATATTGATCCATGGATAACATTTTGAGCTATGCAAAGGAGACTAAGAAGCAATGAACATCCAATGTGTGACCTCCAACAAATGCAGGCTGCCTAACCCTGACCCACAGGAAATTTTTTTAGCATATGTTTTTCTCTAAGAGGATAATATATCTATTCTATTGCTTATTGAGATTTGCCGAGACCAGCTCGGTGGGGGAGACCCTAACCCAGCAGCGCTAGAGGAATTAAAGACACACACACAGAAATATAGAGGTGTGGAGTGGGAAATCAGGGGTCTCGTAGCCTTCAGAGCTGACAGCCTCAAACAGAGATTTACCCGCGTGTTTATTAGCAGCAAGCCAATGATAAGCATTGTTTCTATGGATTACAGATTAACTAAAAGTATTCCTTATGGGAAATGCAGGGATGGGCCGAAATAAAGGGATGGGTTTGGCTCCTGCAGTGGGAGCATGTCCTTAAGGCACAGATCGCTTATGCTATTGTTTGTGGTTTAAGAATGCCTTTAAGCGGTTTTCCACCCTGGGTAGGCCGGGTGTTCCTTGCCCTCATTCCAGTAAACCCACAACCTTCCAGTGTGGGTGTCATGGCCATCACGGACCTGTCACAGTGCTGCAGAGATTTTGTTTGTGGCCAGTTTTGGGGTCAGTTTATGGCCAGATTTGGGGGGGCCTGGGTCCCCCTTCTTTGATTTGCAAAGTGATAAAAGCAAAGGCAGCTTTGTCACGGTGAGCTATTTCTTGCGGGAGTCAGGATCTGCATCTGCAGACTATACAAAGACCAACAATGCAGATTAAAAGCATAATCATCATTGAAATCACAGAGCTTCCAAGTGTTTTTATCTATTTTAATGGGTTACAAGTTGCTAATCTGTCTGCAGCTCCTTCAAGCACTCCAGTTCCTGGCATGAAGGTCAGGTGTGCCTGGGATGCTTTAAATATTTGTTCTTTTAATTTTGCAGTATCCAAAGACAAGTTTGTAGAGTGTCCTTCTAGATGCTTTTTTATTCTTTCCCAAATTTTGATGTTATTAAGAGTTATTAATAGTTTCCACAAATCCTTATATTTAGCTCCTACGAAGGGCCATATCATTTGAGGTTGAGGTGCCACTATACCGCCACCATGGCTCCCGATAATAGGAACTCTTGCCATACTTCTTACTATTTCTACCATATGACCGTTTTGTTCAGACCAGCTGAACATAGTGTGGCGATGGCACCACAGAAAAGTGGTTTTCTGCCCTGGGTGGGCCAGGTGTTCCTTGCCCTCATTCCAGTAAACCCACAACCTTCCAGGGTGGGCATCACAGCCATCATGAAGCTGTCACAGTGCTGCAGAGATTTTGTTTATGGCCAGTTTTGGGGCCAGTTTATGGCCAGATTTTGGGGGGCCTGATCCCAACAGAGATTAAATCATTTTCCTGTAACTAATACAATGTGAGTGTGTGTGTGTGTGAGAGTGGGAGAGAATGTATAAGTGTGTATGTAACTGTGGCCAGAAATTATCCTGGCAGTCCATAATCCATCATTATAATTGCAGTTTATTTCACCATATACATTTAATTCTGCTAACATGACATCATCAAAGTGCAGCTTGAAGAAGGAAAACAGTCATGTTAGATGCAGTTGTCATGTCAGCTGCAGTTCTCATTGTCATGTCATGTTGGATGCAGTTCTCAACCTCCAAAACTTAACACTAATATCTCAACAACATTTCTGTAGCCACATATCTATAGGATTCTGCTTCCCCAAGAAAACTCTTGGACAAACCCCTGACAAATGCCCCCTGAGATGAGGCAGCCCAATCATTCTAATCAAATGCGAAACCACCTAGACATCCCCTTCAGCAGAAGACAGATGGGCTCAGTGGCTACTGAAACATTGAGAATAATTAATACAATAATTGAAAATAAATAGTGCTTTGCCAGCTATCTTGGTATCCCTTAATCAAGTCAAGCTGACACCTCAAATCATCCATCATCCCTGTTTTACAATGATACATCTTTGTGGCCATATCAGTCAAATCTCTGCCTTCTTGGTCACATTGTTCCTCTTCTTCTTTGCATAATCTTTCTCTGCATATCTCTTATATGTAGAAAGAATTTATACATGGAATACGTGTATACCATACACAGATTATACACAGAAGATTATGTCTCTCTTGTAAGGGCATTCATGATTGAATTTAGTACCCGTTGGAAAATCCAGGATAACCTGAAGGTCCTTAATTTAATCACGCCTGCAAAGACTCTTTTCCTTATAAGGTAATATCTACAGATTCCAGGGATCACTACCTAATTTTGTTGGCTGGCCATTATTTTATCTTTTTACTTTCAAACTTTCATTCTTGCATCTATGGTCTGTCTCAATGTATTTCCATCTTTTTACTTTCAAACTTGCATTCTTGCTTATATGGTCTGTCTCTTGGAAATAGCATAGAGTTGAATGTTCTCATTTTTTTCACTGAGTCTGAAAATCTCTGCCTATTCCCTGTGGTTGTTAGGTTGTTCACATTCAATGTAAATGTTCACATTCAATGTAAATGATTGGATTTACATTTTCCATTTTACTATTTGTTTTCTGTGTCTACATTTGTTTCTCTGTTTCTCCTTCTTTAGGCTTCTTTTGTGTTATATAATTTTTAATGTATAATTTTAATCTTTTCTCTTTAAAATTATATTTCCATATGTTTAAATTATTTTCTTAGAGGTAGCCCTGGCATAACAATATGAATCCTAACATCTTATAATTGACCTCAAATTAATACTAACCTAATTCTGGTAGAATATAGAAATTTTAATATAGTTCCAGTTTTGTATCTTCCTTTGTGGTATTATTATATATGATATTATGGAGAATACATCTGGCCTTTGTCCCTGGTTCCTGACACATATCACCAAAAGTCCTTGGGAATTCCCAAGTCACAGAAGTGTCTTTGTTATGCTAATGAAGTGACTTAGCCCTGAAAAGCTTCAGGATGTGGCTGCACACCAGAAAAATCAACCACATCATTAGAGGACTGGAAATTTTGAGCCACCCCAATTTCCATGGACAAGAATGAGACTGGAGTTTGAGTTGAATTACATGACCAATGATTTAAGCAATCATGGCTACCTAGTGAAACCCCAGTAAAATATCTGGACACTGAGGCTTGGAGGAGCTTCCTGGTTGGCGAATCCATTGATATGCTGGGAGGGTGATGCACCTGGACTCCATGAGGAGAGGGCAAACAAGTTCTGTACCCTGTCTCTGTCCCCCTAAGACCTTGCCCAATGAATTTCCCTTTTTGCTGTTTCTGAATTGTATTCTTTAAATAAAATAATAAGCAAATTATAGCACTTCTCTGAGTTTTATGAGTCATTCTAACAAATTAGTGGACTTGAATTTTGTATCAAAATTTTGGAAAGTTTTTACCAGAAAAGATTTCTGTAGTTACCAAAATTTTAGAATTTGTTTGTCTTTGGTTAATATCCAGAATAACGCTGAAACGTTTTATATATTTATTTTTAAAATTTTTTCAAGTTGAGTTTTGGAGGCTAGAGAAATCATCAGTCTCATGTAGCCATAATCAGTAGTCCTCCTTTCTTTTTGAATTTTTTTTTTTTTTACTTTTAAAATTATCCTTTCCCCTCCATCTTTTATTTCTATTAAGTCTTATGGCATTATTCACGGGTTTATTTGTTCTATTTTCTGTATTTTATGAAATTCTGTATTTTATGAAAGATGTCTAAGACATCTTTGCTGCTTCCTCTTTTCATTAATTTCTCCTCTCCATATGTCACATTTAGAGAGGCCTTACCTAGTCAGTGTACTTAATTATTACTCCCTGCTCATTCTGTTTCCATAAGCGTCTTTCCCCCATTGTATTTATCATCACTCATTGGAATGCAAATTAAATTTAATATATAAATATAAAAATAAATCATAAAATCTCTATGAGATCAAAGATACTGTTTCATATACTTCTGTGTCAACAACATTAAGAACAGTTACTTCCATAGTGTAGATTTTAATGAAGACTGTTTATGTGAATGACTAAATGAAAGAAAACATCAGTTACTAGCCTGTATTGATAACATACCAGTGATGTTCACACCATGCATACTGAAGTCTGTCCTAATGGTCACAGAAAATTAGCATATGTGAATAGAGATTAAAATGATATTGGTCATCCCCCTCGCAGGGTTGACTGGAGAAGAGGCGTGTGTCCAAGGACCTATGATATTGCCAAAGCTCAGGTTTTATAGTGCTTTTTTTGTAAAGAAAGATGAGCCCTTTTACTTCACACCAGTGACTGATTTGGGCAGTGTAACTGGTGGTCCCATTCTTACTGTCTCCTTATATCTTCCAAACTAGAGGTCAGAGTTAAGTTTGAAGCTAGGGTTCATCTAGGATGCACTTTACTTATCTTTGAACGGCAGATTTTCACACATTTTGGCAATGTGTAATGAGTATATAAATTCAGTAATGTTAAGGGTAAAAGTGGAGGTTATTGATGTGTACCAATTGATTTAACTCAAAGCCTTAGGCAATACTGCCTGGATAACACTGGTTTCTTTTCATTTTTATTCTTTTTGCATGTCTGGTTTCCAGTACCTGTATCCATTTTCGATGGGACGTGCAGGCAATGAGCTGAGAACCCACATCTGTAAGCTGCTTCTGTGAAGATTTTCTATAAATGCCTGACATTACAGTAGCTTTGGAGTGAAACCAGAAGTTTCCTAAAGTAAATCCAAATAAGTTTAAGCAGAATACTGATGAACATTTATTTATAGTTATTATTACCGTTAGCTTTGTTTTCTCCTATAACTTTTAAAGAAAATTTAAAATTAAATACCATCATTTTACTCAAATTGGTATCTTCTTGTAAATTAGTTGGATTTCTTTAAACTCTTTCATTTGACCTAGAAACTGATTTACTGCTGGTCACAAGTTGTGCCTCAAAATCCCCTGGAACTGCCCCAAATGCTTAATGAACCCAAAATAAGTTATTCTTAAATTCATATTTAAACTCAAAATAAGTTATTCTTAAACTCATCCTCAGGGAACAGGTTTTCCATGAGGCACTGCTCTAATATATTATATGTTATTTGGTAATAATTGCAAAATTAAATATCATTTAAGTTTCATTATTAGGGCAGAAAATAATGCCAGACATCCATGGTTGTTGGGGTCAGAGAAATGTCCCCAGGTTCCTAGAAAGCAAAAGTGAATGATGGCCACCACCGCAGCAACCCTGGGAAAGCAGTATCACCCATGACAGAACGACTCTGGTTTTAAACACACTCTGCATTACAATTTTACACATATAAATGCTTATTTTTCATCAACAGTTTTTAGCTTTACCAATATATTCCAAGATTTATTTGCTTGCTAGCTGTTTTTGCATTCTGCTTTTTCACTTTAGGACTAATTTCCATCTCACTGAAGTACATCATCTTGTAAAACTGCCTATCAACAACGTTACACTTGCTCAGTTATTTTTTTTTTAAAGGAAAGTATTTATTTCGTCCTTATCCTGGAATGATTATTTAGTTGTCACCAGCTGTTTCCTCCCAGCACTTTGAAACAAGGGTTTTGTTGTCTTCTAAAATTTATTTTTGCTTGAAGAGAGATCTGCTCTCATCCTAATCATTATCTTTGGGGAGAAGGAGGAGATTATCTGCTTTTTCTCTGTGCTGCTTTTTGAGTTATTGCTTTGGCTCTGATATTCTGTAGTTTACACCAACATGCACATTCATGTACAAATCTACACATATGTGCAGGCATACATAAATAAGCACACACACATAGCACACACATATACGATGCACATGCATGTATATATGTGCATATGTATACCTGTGTATATATATACTTTTATTTAGGTTTTTTTTTTTTATTATTTATCCTGATCATGTCTTATTCATTCATTCAGATATTTTTTGATCATCTAACATGTGCCAGATTCTATTTGCTATACCATGTGTTTGTTAATTTAGAAACACATATATTTGAATAGGCAAAATTCTCAAAAATTTTCTTTACTTTCTCTTCTCCTCATTCTTTCTCATGTCTCCTACTATTTCTCCTTTTACATGTACACAAACCTTGTTCTTTAATAGTAGTAGCTATCATTTATTAAACACCAACTATGCACTTTTCCAAGTGATATATTGTATGTTACACATTATGGTGTTTTTTTTGCGTGTTTTTTTCTTTTTTTTGGAAACAGTCTTGCTCTGTTGCCCAGGCTGGAGTGTAGTGGTGCAATCTTGGCTCACTGCAATCTCCGCCTCCCAGATTCAAGCAATTTTACTGCCTCAACCTCTGAGTAGCTGGGATTACAGGTGCCCACCACATGCCCAGTTAATTTTAGTATTTTTAGTAGAGATGAAATTTTGTCATGTGGGCTCGGCTGGTCTCGAACTCCTAACCTCAGGTGATTCACCTGTCTTGGCCTCCCAAAGTGTTGAGATTACAGGCATGAGCCACCTCGCCCTGCCTCATTATCATGTTTTTAACTGCTTTAGCAATCTCATCAACCCTGTGCAGTAGTTTCTATCATCTCTATTTATAGCTGAGGAACCTGAAGCATAGAGAGGTTGAGTCACATACCCAAGTTCACACAGCCAGCAAACAGTCACTACCGGATTTGATCTAAGTAATCTTTGAAGAATGTCTACATTCTCAACATTACAGCCTTGTATATACATAGCATTGATTTAAAAACATCTTTTTCTTTAATGTGGATTATATTTATTTTGATCTCATACACACAGTTTTTCGTCTGATTACTCTTAAATGTTCTATTCTTGGAGTCATGACCCACATGTTTGTTCCAGCCCCCAAGTCTTCTTTGCAATGTTCTGTTTCTTCATGAGTTTTTATCATTTTGGATTATGAATGCATGGTTGGAGGTACAGTTTGTTTGCAAGAAACCTTTGTGCCCCAGGCTGTTTAAAATGTTCTGTGGAGCAAACCTGCCTTTGCTACTTCATGCCACCGAGCAGTTTTCACATCCTGGATGAGATTATTTGTTAATTCTTTGGCTTAATGGTTATATTCCAGGAGAGTTTGTGTAAATTTGAATTCCTGTCCAGGTGGTGGCACAAGCCTTGAATTTCTGCTTCTAATGTCTGATTACTTATTTTTTTACTTCCTGAGACTGTAAAGAAGTTTGGACTTCTTGTACTTTCTTTGTTCTGTGAGAGTAATTCTGTTCCACTTCTCACTGAGAGAAAGCAGGTTAAGCCTGCCTCGGGTGTGTGTTTCCCACATCTGTAGCCCTTGGCAATGTTCTCTTCCCTGAAAGGAGTAGTACACCCCGTGCAGGTCTGTCTCAGAGAAGGCCCTCTCTGTGAACTCCCACATGAATGATGAATGCATGCTCACCTCCTGATTCTCATCCCTCTTTCTTTCTCTCTCCTATACCTGAGTTTTCATTTTGACTTATTTTAGGCTCAGTTATAAATTGATGTCTAGCTCTAATGTGGGAAGCATTTCTGTGTGCCCTACTGAGAGAAGCCATTCCCCATTAGCTTAGCTCACTCTGTTGCTCCAAGTTCTCAAATATGTATACCTTGCTCATTTATTATTTTCAAATGTTGTGATTTTTTTTCTATATTAAAGACACTTGGGTGGGTGTAGTGGCTCACACTGTAATCACAGCACTTTGGGAAGCCAAAGTGGGCAGATCACTTGAGGTCAGCAGTTGGAGACTAGCCTGGCCAATATAGCAAAACTCTGTCTGTAGTAAAAATACAAAAATTAGCAGGGCATGGTGGCCATGTCTGTAATCCCAGCCACTCAGGAGGCTGAGGCAGGAGAATTGCTTGAACCCAGGAGGCAGAGGTTGCAATGAGCCAAGATTGTGCCACTGCACTCCAATCTGAGCAACAGAGCAAGATTCTGTCTAAAAAAAATTTAAAAAAAAAACAACTTTATAAATAGTAGATATTAACATATTTTTGTTTGTGTCTCCTTTATTTAAAAAAGTATGTTACATTTAAAAAATATTAATCATATCATTTGTAGAAGAGCTTTAGGTTTACAAAAAAAATGAGCAGAAAGCTTATAGAGTTCCCATAGCTCTCCCTTCTGCACACAAAATTTCTCTATTAATAACATTTTGCATTGGTGTATTAGGGTTCCCCAGAGAAACAGCACCTATGAGATGTATATATGTATAGATAGAGATTTATGGTAAGAAATTGGCAGCCGGGTATGGTGGCTTATGCCT
>NW_012102565.1:3365311-3368893 GCF_000951045.1 Mandrillus leucophaeus | reverse complement strand
TTCATTCACCTACTGAAGAACATCTTGGTTGCTTTCATGTTTGGGCAATTATGAATATCCTTGTAAGGTTTCTCTGTGGACGCAGGTTTTTCACCTCATTTGGATAAATACCAAGGAGTGTAATTGCTGCATTGTGTGATAAGAATATGTTTGGTTTTTAAGAAACGGTCAAACTGTTTTCTGAAGTGGCTGGACCATCCTTCATTTCCACCAGCAATGAATGAGAGTTCCTGTTCCTTTACAACCTTGCCAGTATTTGGTGTTTGCTGTTATTTGGGTTTTTGCCATTCTCATAGGTGTGTAATGGTTTCTCATTATAGTTTTGGTTTGCAATTCTATAATGATACATGATGTTTGACATCTTTTCATATGCTTAATTGCCATCAGCATATCCTCTTTGGTTTCTGTTCATTTTTTTTTTCATTTTTTATTGACTTGTTTGCTTTCTTACTCTTGAGTTTTAAGAACTTTTCATATATTTTGGATGCAAATTCTTTATTAATAAGTGTTTTACAAATATTTTCTCTCAGTCTGTGGCTTGTCTTCTCATTCCATTGACATTATCTTTCACAGAGTAGAGATTTTTAACTTGAATGAAGTCCACCTTGCCATTTTGTTTTCCTTCATGAAATGTAACGTTGTATCTAAAAAGCTGTCACCAAATCCAAGGGCACCTGCATTTTTCCTACGTTATGTTCTAGAAGTTCTATAATTTTGCACTTTACATTCAGATCTATGATACATTTTGAGTTAATTTTGAAAAAGGTGCAGTCTGTATCTAAGTTTTTTTTTTTTTGTATATAGATAACTAGTTTTTCCAGGACCATTTGTTCAATTTGTTGAATCCTCTCTGCATTCAATTACCTTTACCCTTTTGTAAAAGATTAGTTGAATGTATTTGTATAAGTCAATTCCTGAGCACTGTATTCTGTTACATTGATCTATTTGTTTACTATTTCACCAATATCACACTGCCTTGATTATCATTGTTTTTAGTTAGTCTTAAAGTTGGGGAGTGTCAGGCTTCCAATTTTGTACTTCTTCAGCATTTTATTGGTGATTCTGGGTCTTTTGCCTTTTCATATAAGCTTTAGAATCACTTTGTTAATAGACACAAAAAACCTTTTAAATTTGGTTGAAATTACAATGAATATATAGATCAACTTGGCAAGAACTTATATATTGACAACATTAAGTTTTTCTATCTCTCAAAATGGACTATCTCTCCATTTATTTAAAGTTTTGATTTCTTTCATCAGAGCTTTATAGTATCCTCATATGGATATTATAGATAGTTCTTTAGATTAATACTCAGGGATTTCATTTATTTGTGCTAGTGTAAGTTCTGTTGTAGTTTAAAATTTTAAATATCAATTATCTTTGAAATGAATTGACTTTTGTATATTAATATTGTACCTACAAACTTACTATAATTACTTATTAGTTCTAGGTTGGTTTTTCATTTTTTGAGATTTTGTACATAAACAATTATGTCATCTGCAAACAAAGATGGTATTATTTTTTTCTTTCCTGTTCTATATACCTTTGATTTATTTTTATTTCTTGTTTCACTAAGTAGGATTTCCAGTATGATGTTGACTAAGATCAATGAAAGGGCACATCCTTGCTTTAGCCTGATCTTATGAGGAAAGCATCTGGTGTCTCACCATTAAGTATGATGTTAGTTGTAAGTTTTTCTGAATGTTCTTTATTAAGTTGAGGCAATTTACCTCTATTTCTAACTTACTGAGTTTTTTATCATGGATTAATATTGGATTTTGTCAAATGCTTTTTTTGCATTGTTTTTATAATGAATATATGTTTTATCATTTAGTATATTGATGTTATTAAATTGATTGATTTCCTAATGTTCAAAGGACTTTTCAAACCAAATTCCACTTGGTTATGGTGTATAAGCTGTTGCATTCAATTTGCTAATGTTTTGTTATCTATGTTCTATCAATTTATGGGTTTTTATATTTATGCTCATGATAAATACTGGCTTATAGCTTTCCTTTTCTGTAATGTCTCTGCTTGATTTTGCTTCCAGACTAATGCTGTCTTCATAGAATTAATTACTAAGAAAATTACTCTCGTATTTTTTAAAAGAGATTGAATAGTATTGGTATAATTTATTGGTGAGTATTTCATGTGAGATTGAGAAGAGTCTGTACTATGCTGTTGTTGAAAGAAGTGTCCTATAGATATCAATTAGATTCAATTGATGGGTGGTGTTGTTCATTTAAACTCTGTCCTTACATATTTGCAGCTTGCTGGGTCTGTTAATTATAAATGGAGAGTCATCGAAGATTTAACCATAACAGTAGAGTTGTCTTTGCAGTTCTGTTTACACTTCAAATATTTTGAGGCTATGTTCTTAGGTGCATACACATTGAGGATTGTTATGACTTGTTGGGAAATTGACCACTATATTTGTTTTCACACTGCTATAAAAAAACTACCTGAGACTGGGTAATTTATTGAGAAAAGAGATTTAATTGACTCACAGTTCCACAGGCTTAACAGGAAACATGACTGGAAGGCCTCAGGAGACTTACAATCATGGTGGAAGGTGAAGAGGAAACAAGCACATCTTACCATGGTGGAGCAGGAGGGAGAGAGAGAGAGTGAGAGGGGAACTGCCACACACTTTTAAACCATCAAATCTCATAAGAACTCACTATCATGATAACAGCATGGAGTAAACTGCCCCCATGATCCAATCACCTCCCACCAGATCCCCTTGATCCCCCACAAGTGGATATTACAGTTCAAGACGAGATTTTTGTGGGGACACAGAGTCAAACCATGTCAACTACTTTATCACTATGTAATGTCCCTCTTCATTTCTGATCATTTTCCTTACTCTGAAGTCTGCTTTGTTTGAGACTTATAGAGCTACTCATGATTTCTTTTGATTATTGTAATCATAGTATGTTTTTCCTTATGCCTTTACTTTTAACTCTTTTGTGGCTTTATATACTTATGGACAACACATAGCTGGCTTTTGTTTTTCTATTCACTTTGAAAGTTTCTGCCTTTTAGTTGGTATATTTAGTTGACATATTAGACCATTCATATTTACTATGATTAATGATATAGTTGGATTAATATCTACATTACCTGTAATTGTTTTCTATTTGTTGCCATTGTTCTTTGTTTGTTTCTTATTTTTTGGTCTTCTATTCTTTTCTTCTGCCTTTTTTGGTTTTACTTGAGTGTTTCATATGACTCCATTATCGATTCTCTTTTACCATACTAATTATAATTTAATTTAATTTATTATTTTATTTTGTTTACTTTATATTTCATTTTACTTGTTGCCTTAGCATTTGCAATATACATTTATAATCAATCTAACTCCACTCTCAAATAATGCTATAATTTGAGAGCATGCATTATGTACTGATAATTAATGCTGCATTATCTACTGATAATTAATGCTGCATTATCTACTGATGTTTAGATAATGCAGCTAACCTGTAACTGCATATTCCTAAATTTTTCTCCTGTTCCTTATAGTATTTCCATCACTCATTTTACTTATCTATGTGATAACTAGATAGTACATTGTTGCTAATA
>NW_012102565.1:3362326-3363865 GCF_000951045.1 Mandrillus leucophaeus | reverse complement strand
CCAGTTACTCTGGAGCCTGAAACAGGAGAATCACTTGAACCTGGGAGGGAGAGATTACAGTGAGCTGATACCGTGCCACTGCACTCCAGCCTGAGTGACAGAGCAAGGCTCTGTCTCAACAAAAGAAAAAGAAAGAAAGAAATTGGTTTAAGTGATTATGACGATTATGGAAGTAAAGAAGTCCCAAGATATATACCAGGCAAGTTGGAGACAAAGAAAAGTGATGGTGTAATTCTAGTCTGAATCTGGCAGCCTGAACCAGGAGAGCCAGTGTGGTTCTAGCCCAAGTCCAAAGGCCCGAGAACCAGAGGAGGTGAGGGTATAAGTTGTAGTCCAAAAGCCTATGACTCAAACCTAAAAAGAACCCATGTTTCAGTTTAAGTCAGGAAAAGACCAATGTCCTGGCTAAGGCAGCCAGGCAGGAGGAATCTCTTCTTGCTCAGTCTTTTTGTTCTATTCAGATCTTCAATTGATTGGATGCGGGTCATCCCCAGAGGGGAGGGCAATGTACTTTATTCGGTCTACCAACACATATGTTCTCATCTAGAGCACCTTCAGATATACACCCAGAACAACATTTGACCAAATAACTGGACACGCAGTGTCTCAGTCAGGTTGACACAAAATTGACCACCGCAACTATTATAGTTTAACATTTGTTAAAATTAATGAACCAATATCATTACATTGTTATTAACTTAAGTTTGTTATTAACTTAGGTTTATAATTTATATTAGGGTTTAGTCTTCCTATTGTGCAGTCCAAAAAGTTTTGGCAAAATTATAATGACATGTACCTACCACTGTAGTATCATACATGATAATTTTACTGCCCTAAAATGGAATTGTATAGTATGTAGACTTTTCAGACTGATTTATTTCACCTAGTAATAGCCATTTAAGTTACTTCTTATTTTTTCATGACTTGCTAGCTTATTTATTCTCATCACTGAATAATATTCAATATACAGATGTAACACAGATTTTTCATTCACCTACTGAAGAACATCTTGGTTGCTTTCATGTTTGGGCAATTATGAATATCCTTGTAAGGTTTCTCTGTGGACGCAGGTTTTTCACCTCATTTGGATAAATACCAAGGAGTGTAATTGCTGCATTGTGTGATAAGAATATGTTTGGTTTTTAAGAAACGGTCAAACTGTTTTCTGAAGTGGCTGGACCATCCTTCATTTCCACCAGCAATGAATGAGAGTTCCTGTTCCTTTACAACCTTGCCAGTATTTGGTGTTTGCTGTTATTTGGGTTTTTGCCATTCTCATAGGTGTGTAATGGTTTCTCATTATAGTTTTGGTTTGCAATTCTATAATGATACATGATGTTTGACATCTTTTCATATGCTTAATTGCCATCAGCATATCCTCTTTGGTTTCTGTTCATTTTTTTTTTTTCATTTTCTATTGACTTGTTTGCTTTCTTACTCTTGAGTTTTAAGAACTTTTCATATATTTTGGATGCAAATTCTTTATTAATAAGTGTTTTACAAATATTTTCTCTCAGTCTGTGGCTTGTCTTCTCATTC
>NW_012102565.1:3340689-3358086 GCF_000951045.1 Mandrillus leucophaeus | reverse complement strand
GCCCTCGTGATCCGCCCGCCTCAGCCTCCCAAAGTGCTGGGATTACCCGGCCTAACCTTGTGGTCGTTTTATCTGTAATTCCCTGTTATTATACAAAAGGCTAACTGATGTGGAGGCGGTGAGGGGGATGTCTCCTGTAATACCATCATTCAATCTTACTCTCTTAGTGAGATCAGTGCCTCTAGGCTGTGACCTGTAGAATTACTTCCTAGTTCCCTCCCACCTCCATTTAGGTAAGAAAAGAAGGCTAGAAATGACTAGATTTTGGTATTTTCCTTTCCCCAAATCAAAAGCTAGCAGGGATTGAGATGGATATTTTTATTCCCCCATATTTGTAAGGCTAGTAAGACCCAAGTCAGTTGTTGGTCTTGAGTGAAATAGTTTGTCTGTGGGCTGGACTTTGTTAAGGAAAAAAGAATTCTTTGAGCATATTTCACAATGGTTACTTTTCCTCCCCTCTGCTGGAAGCTTGGGGGAATTTTTCTGTAATAATTCTGAGAACCTGGTGGGGCTCCTGGAGGTAAAACGCAAGAAAGTGTGTGGATTCCTCTAATATTCGGTCCCCTGGTGTTTTTAACTTTCAAGCTATTCCACTTTGGGTCGCCAGTATTTGCTAATTGCAGTTCAAGTATTAGCTCAGCTGTGAGCCTCTGCCCCAGCAGGCCGTGATTCTTGGTACCTGCCTCTCCAGTTTTTCAGGCAGTGTGCCCTATGGCCTCTATTATCTGATGGATCTAAAAAACATTATTGATTTTCAGTTTGTTCAGCTTTGTTCTAGTTGCGTGGGTATGAGTGGTGGCTTCTAAACTCCTTTCTTATTAGACTAGAAACTGAAAGTTTATATATTACTTTTTAAGTTTTATGTTAAAGTATAGAATTATTATCTTTTGTGATTTCTTCTATTTTTTAAATGTAAGGATCTTTTTCTATTGAAAATATTCAATATCTATAGAATATTTTTCCTTTTTAAAAATAAGATTTTTATGCTTTTATTTTTCATATTTAATTTTAAGTCATGTCGAAGATAAAGTATTAGGAGAGAGAAAATAATTTGATTTTAATTACTAATTGGAAATGCAGTTTGGGAAGAAGCTTCATAAATTTTAAAAACATTTGTTACATTACTATATGGAAATATGATTGAAGGGGTTGATACTTAGAATTTCATTAAAAACACAACAAAGTTTGAGAAGGTTGAAAGAGGCACAATTTACTTCACTTATCTAAAAATTCTCTCCTATTATTATTCACCATTTCTGGTGCATCCCTTCCCATTCTACCTTGAGCTGCTTGCTGGTGAGTATCTGTCTTTTACTTTTACTGTCTGTTGTTAGTGTGGAAATTAATGGTCAGGAAAATAATTACAAATTTCTAGTGCTAAGTTAAGTTTTTGATATTGCTACGTTTCCACAAATTGTTGTTAAACATGTTAAATTTCTCTCTAAATATTTCTTTGCTTCTTAAAACTTGTATCAAAAAACTAAATGTGAGGTTTTAATACAATGACACAGAACTTTTCTCCATGAGCTTGTTTGAGATATTTGGTTTAATTCATTTGTATTTTCTGTTGTTTTAATGACCAGTTAATAAACACTAGAATGAAAGGCCCCAAACCTTGCCAGTGTGTTTGAGAAATTGTTGAAATAACTGTGCTACTTATTTGTGTTCAGTTCAGTTCTTTTGACCCTTCAAAGAGATCACGTGACCGCTGATCTTCCTCTTTACTAATCAATTTGAAATGAGGTAGAATAGAAAATGCATTGTTTTCTTTTTCTTTCTTTTTTTTTTTTTTTGAGACGGAGTCTTGCTCTGTCGCCCAGGCTGGAGTGCAGTGGCCGGATCTCAGCTCACTGCAAGCTCCGCATTCCGGTTTATGCCTCCTGCCTCAGCCTCCTGAGTAGCTGGGTCTACAGGCGCCCGCCACCTCTCCCGGCTAGCTTTTTTTGTATTTTTTTAGTAGAGATGAGGTTTCACCGTGTGAGCCAGGATGGTCTCGATCTCCTGACCTCGTGATCCGCCCGTCTCGGCCTCCCAAAGTGCTGGGATTACAGGCTTGAGCCACCGCGCCCGGCCAAAATGCGTTGTTTTCTAAAAGTAATTCTGATTTGTTCATCATAGCAAATTAAAAAAGCATAGTAGAAAAAGATTAGAATCAAAAGTGATTCCTCCTGCTTTGTCCCACCTGCCCTGGACACCTTAGTCCCCAAGCCACACACATGCAAGAGGACACACAGGCATGAACTTAGAGGTTTTAGTAAGCTCTGGGGGAACTCTAGCCTAGTCTCCTCAGCTGTAGTGTCATGTGCTGTGAGGAGTTGTTGAGATGACTTAGGTGCAATTACAGAGTTGGCCCGCAATGTTTTTTATCTCTCTTTCTGTCTGAGTGCTGTGCATCTAGCCTTGTGCTCATCTATTATTTAGGGAATATCTTAAAAGTGTTTCTCTGCCCAGGGAGAAGACAGAATTTCATCTGATGTCAGTAACGTCTATAAGGTTTAAATATAGCAAAGAAAATCTGCATTAAAGACTGCAAACTAAGGGCTTACATTTTGGCAGTTACTAAGCCTAACAGAAAGAACATGACCTAGGGATTTGGTGGTCTAATTTCACATTTTGGACCAGTCATTTTTCTGGCTGTGTATACTTGAGCTAATTTCTTACGTTGTTCACTTTAATTTCCTCATATATAAATTCAGTTAACTTTCCTCCCTATGTTCCCACTAGAATTACAGAAAACCATACCTGCCTGGAATTGGTACAGTAAGTAGCTCATACTAAATACTGACAATATTTGTCTTATTATTAAAGTTGCTAAAAGAAGCAATGATAATAATTATCATGTCTTTCTGATAATAAAGAAGAGCATGGAAATTACCCATCAAACTTTTTTTCTGTAAAGAACTGGAATGACAATCTTATATTTTGTAAAATTCCCAAAGCTGTATAAGAAAGATAATTTAATCATAGAGAGTCAAATTTGGCAGAAATATACTAAAATGTAAATTTTTAATCACTTTATCATGATGCATTAGAATACATTCTTTTCTATTTAAAACAATCTTACTTGCTAGAACACTTTGACAAAGTTGTTTCTACTTCTGAACACAAAGCTGCTGTGGATAGGTCTAAAGCAATACTTAGATTTTGAGTTTATAATAGAAATTTGGGTAGTCCAGTTTCTAGTCTTATCTAGACCCATGGCAAGCCATTTCAACTTTGATGGAAAAGATTTGATGTATTTACTTCATAGAAGGGCTTTAGAGAGACAAAAAGAGGAAGCATGCTATAATTCTTATGTTTTCAGACTCTGCTGTTAGGTACAGAGCAGAATTTTGAAGATGCATTAATTCTTTCAAGTCATGAAGGCAGTGTATAAAAGAGCAAGTTACAAAATGGCGGCCTGAGACCAAAAGAACCAATGAATTATCCTACAGAGACTTGCTTGCTTTGCTTCCTCTTTTCACAGTGAGTTATCTCTGTTGTCCTATTTTTAAGTTTACTGATTATTTCTTCTGTCTACTCAAATCTGCTGTTGAACCCTTCTGGTGAATTTTTCATTTCAGTCATTATACTTTTTAGTATCCAAATTTCAATTTTGTTTGTTTTTATACCGTATCTTTATTGATATCCTTCACTTGTTTATATATTATTCTCCTAGTTTTCTTCAGTTCTTTATTGTTTTTTCTTGGTGTTTGCACGTATTTCAGATGGTTGATTTAAAGTGTCTAGTAAGTTAAATGCCTGAGTTTCCTTGGATACAGTTTCTGTAAATTTCTTTTCTTTTTTTTTCTTGTGAATGATCCATAATTTTAATTTTAATTTTTATTTTTTTGAGATGGAGTCTCGCTCTGTTGCCCAGGTTGGAGTGCAGTGGCACAATCTCGACTCACTGCAACCTCTGCCTCCTGGGTTCAAATGATTCTCCTGCCTCAGCCTCCTGAGTAGCTGGTACTACAGGTGTGTGCCACCACACCTGGCTAATTATTGTATTTTTAGTAGAGGTGGGGTTTCACCATGTTGGCCAGGCTGATCTTGAACTACTTACCTCAAGTGATCCACCTGCCTCAGTCTCCCGAAGTGCTGGGATTACAGGCATGAGCCACCATGTCCAGCCTCCAATTTTTTTATATGTCTTATAATTTTTGGTTGAAATTTGGCACTTTGAATGTAGTAATACTAGAAATTAGTCTTTCCTCCACTTCAGAATTTGCTATTGTGTATTGTTGAGGTTTGCAGTAATCTATTTGTTCAGTGACTTTTCCAGACTACTTTTGCAAATATTATATTTCTTCTCATATATTGCCACCAAAGTTTCTATTCTATTATCTCATCAGTTAGCCAGTTACCTGAGAGAGAGTCGATGAAATGCTTGGAGTCTAAAAGAAAAAAAACGGTCTCCCAATCTTTGAAGACAGGCTTTGAGCTGAGGTAATCCTTTAGGTCAAGCCATGTGTGACTCTGCCTTAGCCTTCACTTTCTGTTTACATGAAGCCCAATATTAGACTTACAATACTAGGGTACTCTTAGATTTTTTCTGAGTGTATGACCAGTCCTGAGCATAAATAGTATACTTCATATTTCCTGTTACATCTGGAAACCCTTCAAAGTATGTTTCCCCAAAGAAGCTTCCTTCTCAGCCTCCTTCTTCCCAGGCTTGTGGTAATCTCTGTTGCTTGCCTCATCTATGATCCCATGCCCCAGAGCTCTATAAATAGCTACTATATGTCTTAAATTCTTTAATCAGATGCTTCCCGCAAAGCCACTCCAGACTGAGGGGCACTGCCATGAGCCTAGGGATTAGGGAAAGTTAGATAGGTAAACAAAACGGACATAACTATATCTTAATGAGACTTTGAAACCTCTTTCTTCACTAAACACTCCCTTGGTATTGTGAGGTTTCCATGAGATCTGAGAATTTTGAAAGAGCTGATATGGTCAGTTTCTTGTCAGCTTCAAGATTGTTTCCATGGAGAAATCAATTGATGGGGCTTCTTATTTTATCGTTTCCATGAAGTTAACTTCCTCATTCACTTTCAACTACTAGTTTATTGCTGGGAAATCTGATTCTGCAATTAATCCGAATTATGAAATAACAGTAATTGTGATTTTCCAGACCCTATTAAAACACATTTTATATCTTTCTATCCAGTGGTACAAAATATATAAAGTTATAATTTATATATTAATGAAAAGTTTGAGCAGAACAGAATATTAGAATCCTTATTATCTGAATGAAGTTATTTTCAAGATGAAAAAGCAGCTAAGAACTGGAAGGAAGGTAAAACATCTTCTTTGAGCCAATAATGATGTTAATACCCAGGCCACCTCCCTTGTGAGGTCGTGTCCTCTGCCAACTATTCCAGTGGCATATAACATAGATCATGAGAAACGTTTATGGTAGCATTTTACCTTACTCAGTAAATGAAGGCAAACTAAGGTAACTGATGGCATGAAAGCAGAGGAAAATAAGTAGTGTACCTCAGAAGCCCTGCAAATAATCCTGTACAGTGATGGTGACCAAAAGTGATGGCAACAGTTTTCAAAGGTTTATTAAGTTGTTCATCTTGATTTTTCCAAATGTGGCATATTGTCACAGTAGGAGAAAACTCCTCTTGTGTTAACTCTTTGAAGCATGGGTACATGGCTTTTATAATTGTCTATGGTAGCAATAAATCATAATTTTAAAGCAATAATTTTGAATTAATTCATTTATTTACTAAGAAATGGCTGTAACATCATACAAAAGGAAACTATAACTCAGAGAGCAAAATAAATCCCCCTTCTGCTGCTTAAATGTGGTATAATTAAAATTATTAACATCTTTTTTAAAAGAGATCTTATTTTTCTAAACAGCTGTTTCAGCCTACAGAGTTATCTCTATCACTTACAGAGTGATATCACTCACAACTGTTAATTTAAAAAAAGTATGCGTGTGTGGGATGGAGATGTTTATATAGTTTTAATGATGCAAATATGAAGACTTGTAATTAGTGATTTTGGCAAAATAACAAGGATATTATGTGGAGCTGAGGATAGACTCTAGGTCTTCTGCTATACTTTTAAGTTTGATTTATTTGTTCATTTATTGAAGATTTGCTAAGCACTATGCTGGGAATTTCAAATCAAAGAATATGTAAGATGCCATCCCCATCCAAGGTAAGTCTACAAATCCAGTTAATAAAATTACAAAAGTCGAGATGATGTCTTTGAAGCAAAGGTGATGTGCTAAATTGCATTCTGTAGACCGGCCCTGCCACGACCCTTTCTGTATGCCAAAAACAAGTTGGGAACTGCATTGCCCAATATCCCTTCTACCCGCAGTTCCACATTTGAGTGGACCAATGAGAGGCACTCCCCCAGGTGTGAAAAGAGCAGTCATTCTCGGGAACAATATGCAGGGCTGTGTGGCTGGCCAGCATGGCTCTGAGGGCCATGTGCCTGAGGCTGTAGCTTGAGTGAGCTGGTAAGAGCTCCCACCAGTTATGGGGATTCTCACAGTCCACATCCACAGAGAGCTCATGAGAACCAACTGCCTTGGTGCTTTCAGTCTGAGGCCCTCAGGTCAGCCTCCCTAACTTTTGATGGGTACTCTTCTGACCTTCCCATTCCCAGATGTCCTAGGGCTTCTGAAACCTTAAATCTTTTAGTCCTTCTGACTCAGCACTGATGATGCATTTCTGTTCATAGACAAGAAGACAGAGTTTATTAATTTTTAAAAAATTACTATTTGAGCTTTGGAGAGCCAGCCAAGGAATCATGGATGTATGATATTTGACCTAGATTTTGAAGACAGTTTCTACAAAGAGAAAAGTGAGCAATGGCCACTCAAGTGAGAAGACAGTCTTCGAGAAGATGGAGAAACACAGAAACATATGAACTGCTCAAAAGTACAAGAGATTTTGCGTGACTAAAAATGGTGTGGGAGGGGCATCCTGGAGAAAGAAGATGCAAAGTTGAGCTGACAGCAGACCTATAAGCACCTCAAATTCCAGGACAACCAGAGGTCTTTTCTTAAGCAAGAAGCAGCCCTTGAAACATGTGATCAGAAATGCGTTTTGGATACTTTTGCAAGAGTTCATGTAAGATATATTGGTTACCAGAATTAACAAATAAAAATACAAGATACCTAGTTAAATTCGAATTTCAGTTAAAGATATATTTTTCTAGTGAAAGTGGGTTCCATGCAATATTTATAACATAGTTATGTTAAACTTATTTGTTGTTTATTTGAAATTCAAATATTATTGGATATCCTTGCAACCCTTAGCATAATCAGGGCCTTTACTTCACCTGGATTTCCTGATACCAGGGGCTAACAGAGTCTTTAAGTGTCAGCTGTCATTATATATCATGTTCAGCAGTCATTTTGGGCCTTTCCGTCTTTTCTCCATAGACCTAAAGTTCAGAAAAAAGACATATTTGCAGGTTGGTGTGGAAAGCACTGGCTAGAACTGAAGCTCACTGCAATAACTTTTGAAGTAGCAGAAATGGACTTAGGGTCCATCTGCAGGCACATTGCACCTTTACCTAATCTTCAGACACTGCTTATGGCTTGGATTGCTTAGGGCATAGACTGATTATTAATCTTTAGGTAGGCCCAGTGTGGTGACTCATACCTGTAGTCCCAGCCTCTCTGGTGGCTGCCCAGGACCTTGGGACCCCACCTCCCCACACTGTTGCATCAACATTCCTGGATATGAGACCTGGAGTCAAAGGAGATTGCTTTGGAGCTTTAAGACTTAATGACTGCCCTGCTGAGTTTCGCACTTGCATGGAGTCCGTAGTCCCTTTGTTTTGGCCAATTTCTCACATTTGGAATGGGAACATTTACCCAATGCCTGTATCCCCATTGTATCTTGGAAGTAATTAACGTGTTTTTGATTTTACAGAATCATAGGCGGAAAGGACTTTCCTTATCTCAGATGAGACTTGGGACTTGGACTTTTCAGTTGACACTGGAATGAGTTAAGACTTTGGGGGACTGTTGGGAAGGCATGATTGTTTTTGAAATGTGAAAAGGGCATGAGATTTGTGAAGGGCAAGGAGTGGGATGATATGATTTGGCTCTGTGTCCCCATCCAAATCTCATGTTAAATTGTAATCCCCATGTGTCAGGGAAGGGACCTGAAGGGAGGAGATTAGATTGTGGGAGTGGATTTCCTCCATGCTGTTCTCATGATAGTGAGTGAGTTTTCACGATATCTGATGGTTTAAAAGTGTGTGGCAGTTCCCCACTTGCTTGCTCTCTCTCTTCTCTTCCACCATGGTAATATGTGCTTGCTTCTCCTTTGCCTTCCACCATGATTGTAAGTTTCCTGAGGCTTCCTAGTCATGCTTCCTGTTAAGCCCGTGGAACCGTGAATCAATTAAAAATTTTTAATTCATAAATACCCAGTATCAGATAGTTCTTTATAGCAGGATGAAAACAGACTAATACAGATGATGTAGAACAAAACTGTACATAATTAATGTATACAATTTGATGAGTTTGGACATATGCATAGACCTGTGAAGCTATCACCAAAATCAAGGAAAAAAACCTATCCAGTATCTCCAAAAATTTCCCCATGTCCTTATGATTGTTTGTATGTGTGTGCATATATGTGTGTTCATGCATATATGTGTGTGTTTGTGTCCATGTGGCAAGAACACTACATGAGATCTTCCCTCTTAGTAACATTTTAAAGTGCACAATGTTAAATGTAGGCACTATGTTGTACAGAAGATCTCTAGAATGCATTCATCTTGAATAATTGAATCTTTATACTCATTGAACAAATCCTCAATTCCCCATCTCTTCAGCCTGTGGCTTTTTCCATTTAGCATAATTCCCTCCAGGTTTTTTTTTTTAATAGATAACAAAACATTCTTTTTTTAAGGCTGAATATTATTGCATCACATGTATATACCACATTTTCTTTTTCCATTCATCAGTCAATAAACATTTAGGTTGTTTCCATATTTTCCTGTTGTGAATAAAGCTACAATAAACATGGAAGGGCAGATATCTCTACAATATATTTATTTTAATTATTTTGGATATGTACCCAACAGCAGAATTCTTGGATTATACAGTACTTTTTTATATACATATATATATATAGAGAGAGAGAGAGAGAGATGGAGTTTAGCTCTTGTCACCCAGGCTGGAGGGCAATGGCACAATCTCTGCTCAGTGCAACCTCCGCCTCCTGGGTTCAAGCGATTCTCCTGCCTCAGCCTCCCAAGTAGCTTGTATTACAGGCACCTGCCACCACACCCGGCTAATTTTTGTATTTTTAGTAGAGACGGTGTTTCACCATGTTGGCCAGGCTGGTCTCAAACTCCTGACCTGTCTTGGCCTCCCAAAGTGCTGGGATTATAGGCGTAAGCCACTGCACCCTGCAGTAGTTCTATTTTAATTTTTTGAGGAGCTTCTATGTTGTTTTCCATAATGGCTGTACCATTTTGCATTCCCACCAATAGTGTACAAGGTTTCCAGTTTCTCCATATCCTTGCCAACACTTATCTATTTTTTTGATAACCATTTTAATAGATGTGAGATAATATTCATTGTTCTTTTTTAATCAAGATTGATTTGGCTATTTGTGGTCTTTTGTGGTCCCACATGAATTTTAGAATTGCTTTTGTCCTTTTTCTATAGAAAATGTTTTTGGAATTTTGATGGGGATAGCAATAATTCTGTAGAACACTTTGGGCAGTAGAGACACTTTAACAATATTAAGTCTTTCATATGTGTATATATATATGAAAAAATATATATATTTTTATAAATGTTTTATTGTTTTCAATATACATCCTTCATCTTCTCCGTTGAGTTTATCCCTAGATATTTTATTCTTTTTGGTGCTATAGAAATGGGATTGTTTTCTTAATTTCCTTTTTGGATAGTTTATTGTTAGTGTATAAAAACTCAAATGATTTTTGTATGTTGATCTTAAATCTTGCAATTTTACCTAATTTGTTTATAATTAACAGATTTTTAGTGGTGTCATTAGGGTTGCCTACATATAAGATAATTTTATTTTTTCATTTCTCAACAGATAATTTTACTTTTTCTTTCCTGATTTAGATGCCTCTTATTTATTTTTCTTATCTAATTTCCCTGGCTAGGACTTCTAATACTATGTTGAATAGAAATAGCAAGAGTGGGCATCCTTGTCTCATTCTATCTTAAATAAAATGTTTTTCTGTTTTTCAGCATTAAAGATAATGTTAGCTGCAGGATTCTCATATATGGCCTTTATTGTATTGCAGTAAATTTCTTCTAGACCTAGTTCATTGAGTTTTTATTGTGAAAGTGTATTAAATTTTGTCAAGTGCATTTTATGTATATATTGAGATGATTGATTATGTGATTTGTATCCTTCATTCTATTAATGTGGTATATCACATTAATTGATTTGCACATGTTGAACCATCCTTGCATCCCAGGAGCAAATCTTACTTGGTAATGGTGTATGATATTTTCAATATGTTGAATTGGTGTGCTCATATTTTGTTGAAAATTTTTGCGTCTGTGTTCATGATGGATATTAACCTGTGGTTTTATTTTCTTGTAGTGTTAAATGATTATTTTAAAAACCACAAATGTATTTAAAGGCATTATTTCCAAAAAGATTCACTTAAACTTCAAATGTGTCATTTTTCCTGTTTCTAAAAATGTTTCAAGAGGACTATATAGCATAGCTAGATATATTAAAGTTCACTTTAAATTTTAAAATCGAAGAATGAATAATACTATTTGATTATTTAAAAAATTGCTACTAAATTTCTACTATGGTCAAGGCTCTGTGCTGGCTGCTGCAGTTATCAGGTTGTTCAAAGCAGATCAACTTTGCAACACTACCTGTAATATCACAGTAAAAGGTCAGGGAATGGGTTATGTTGGAAGACTGGAGAAAAACATCTGCAGAAAATGCAGTTTTATAAATTTACATGAGAGTAGTAGTTCAGGCCATTCAGAAAATTCTAGGTTACACCTGGGGGCAAGAGACTGGACCTTTCCTTTACAAACATTTTGTTTGAGGTGTGTGGGTAGAAAACTACTGCCCGCTAAAGACATCCATGCTTTGGGAAGAGATGAGGCTATATTAGTCCCCATACAGGTGGGCGTGACCAAGTCCTAGGAGAGAATTTGTACAGCATTATCTTCTTAGATTAATCACACGGGTAGATCCTGATCCATCTCAAGTTCCATGACTGGCTCTGATTACAAGAAATTATCCTGTTTAAGTTAATGAAATAGTACCTTATGCAGGCCCAAGGGCTACAACATTTTCAGTCTTTCTTTAACTTAATCGTGTTTTTCTCTCTTTAACGTAGCCTGGGAAATTATAACAAGCAACACATTCTCCTAACATGCATAACTATCGCATGCTTCCATACAATGAAAAAAAGAAACTATTTTTAAATTTCATAAAAAGACAGCACAAAATCTGTTTTAATTTTTTTGTTTGTTTTCTATAACAAGCTGAAAAAAATCAACTACAACAGAATTATTTGATCATGTCCTAGCCTGGCACACAGTATTTACAAATGCTTGTACTCCCATCCTTCTAACCTACCCTGCCAATTTTTTTAAATGGAGGAGAGAAAGAAGAAAGGAAATAAAATTGTCCCATTCTGTTTTAATATTTAAATTACAATACAAAAACAACCTTTAGCAATTTTGAGAACACTGGAATAGTAAAGCTTTGGGGTGTTCATATCCAAATTCAAAGACAAACAGATAAGTGATTTTCAGACAGAGGCTTTACTGAAAAATCTTGAAGTGATCAAGCATGTTGGAGCATTTTACTAATGTCAAATGACTGACGATAGCAATTTTGAAGCTGATCTGTGTTTAGGAGCAGTTGCATTCCCCAGGGATATTTTTGAACACTGGGCATGTGATTACTGGGATGATTGAGTTGAGGTTGAACTTGAATATTTCAGTGAATATATGAAGTATGTGGCTGAGTCTATAAGACTTGAGGCTAATTAGATGTTTCTGAAGTGACTTCTTTTTCCTCCCTCTCAAATCAAAACCGGGACACACGCTCTGAGAAAGTACTTTTGTGATAATTCTGGTTAAAAGAGGCAAGTGTAATTGAGATGCTAATATACTGGAAGTCCTGACATGATTTGATAACGTTTAGATGCAGAGGAAACACATGTTAAAACTATTAAAGCTAAACCTTGGAAAAGTCAGGCAGAGTTCTTGGGAGATGATTCTCCAGGGTCATTCATATTTCTGCTCATCTTGTGAGCACCGATAGCTTTGATTCTAGACTGCCTTCTCACAGAGGGTTGCATAGGCGACAGCCTCTGAAGATAGACACAGAGTATCCCTCCGAAGCAAAGGGCTGGTTTGCTTACTGTCCGGGATAATAAGTATAATGTCCTATCCCAGCACTGGGGGTAAGTTTGTTTCTAGCCCAGTTTTGAAAGTAGGGTTCCCCGAGCTTGGGACTCCTCAGCTATGATGCGAACAGGCTTGTGTTTTGCATCACAGGAACTGTTGGCCTCCACTCCATGCGACTTGTGAGGGAATGAAGGGAACAACTGCATCCCACATCACAGGGAAGATATTCCAAGCCTGGTCATAGCATCCTGAAGTTTGCAGGCTGTTAGGATGCTTGTTCCAGGAGCATCCAGGAGGAGTCAGTGCTTATGACAAAGACGTGGTCTGACACATCTTCAAAGTTCTATAGGGGAGACATTTTGGAAATGAATTTTCCAGATCCCAGAAAATCCCAATACCAAAATATTATGCTGCTGGACCAAACTCCTTATCCTTTTCTCAGAGAGGCAAGCTTAGGCATACTTACCTACATCTGGTCCCCAGCCCAGCGTTTGTTGGGCTGAGTAGAAAGTCTGTGGCTAATGGGTAACGTTAATGAAATAGTACCTTATGCAGGCCCAAGGGCTACAACATTTTCAGTCTTTCTTTAACTTAATCGTGTTTTTCTCTCTTTAACGTAGCCTGATATATTGAGATGATTGATTATATGATTTGTATCCTTCATTCTATTAATGTGGTATATCACATTAATTGATTTGCACATGTTGAACCATCCTTGCATCCCAGGAGCAAATCTTACTTGGTAATGGTGTATGATATTTTCAATATGTTGAATTGGTGTGCTCATATTTTGTTGAAAATTTTTGCGTCTGTGTTCATGATGGATATTAACCTGTGGTTTTATTTTCTTGTAGTGTTAAATGATTATTTTAAAAACCACAAATGTATTTAAAGGCATTATTTCCAAAAAGATTCACTTAAACTTCAAATGTGTCATTTTTCCTGTTTCTAAAAATGTTTCAAGAGGACTATATAGCATAGCTAGATATATTAAAGTTCACTTTAAATTTTAAAATCGAAGAATGAATAATACTATTTGATTATTTAAAAAATTGCTACTAAATTTCTACTATGGTCAAGGCTCTGTGCTGGCTGCTGCAGTTATCAGGTTGTTCAAAGCAGATCAACTTTGCAACACTACCTGTAATATCACAGTAAAAGGTCAGGGAATGGGTTATGTTGGAAGACTGGAGAAAAACATCTGCAGAAAATGCAGTTTTATAAATTTACATGAGAGTAGTAGTTCAGGCCATTCAGAAAATTCTAGGTTACACCTGGGGGCAAGAGACTGGACCTTTCCTTTACAAACATTTTGTTTGAGGTGTGTGGGTAGAAAACTACTGCCCGCTAAAGACATCCATGCTTTGGGAAGAGATGAGGCTATATTAGTCCCCATACAGGTGGGCGTGACCAAGTCCTAGGAGAGAATTTGTACAGCATTATCTTCTTAGATTAATCACACGGGTAGATCCTGATCCATCTCAAGTTCCATGACTGGCTCTGATTACAAGAAATTATCCTGTTTAAGTTAATGAAATAGTACCTTATGCAGGCCCAAGGGCTACAACATTTTCAGTCTTTCTTTAACTTAATCGTGTTTTTCTCTCTTTAACGTAGCCTGGGAAATTATAACAAGCAACACATTCTCCTAACATGCATAACTATCGCATGCTTCCATACAATGAAAAAAAGAAACTATTTTTAAATTTCATAAAAAGACAGCACAAAATCTGTTTTAATTTTTTTGTTTGTTTTCTATAACAAGCTGAAAAAAATCAACTACAACAGAATTATTTGATCATGTCCTAGCCTGGCACACAGTATTTACAAATGCTTGTACTCCCATCCTTCTAACCTACCCTGCCAATTTTTTTAAATGGAGGAGAGAAAGAAGAAAGGAAATAAAATTGTCCCATTCTGTTTTAATATTTAAATTACAATACAAAAACAACCTTTAGCAATTTTGAGAACACTGGAATAGTAAAGCTTTGGGGTGTTCATATCCAAATTCAAAGACAAACAGATAAGTGATTTTCAGACAGAGGCTTTACTGAAAAATCTTGAAGTGATCAAGCATGTTGGAGCATTTTACTAATGTCAAATGACTGACGATAGCAATTTTGAAGCTGATCTGTGTTTAGGAGCAGTTGCATTCCCCAGGGATATTTTTGAACACTGGGCATGTGATTACTGGGATGATTGAGTTGAGGTTGAACTTGAATATTTCAGTGAATATATGAAGTATGTGGCTGAGTCTATAAGACTTGAGGCTAATTAGATGTTTCTGAAGTGACTTCTTTTTCCTCCCTCTCAAATCAAAACCGGGACACATGCTCTGAGAAAGTACTTTTGTGATAATTCTGGTTAAAAGAGGCAAGTGTAATTGAGATGCTAATATACTGGAAGTCCTGACATGATTTGATAACGTTTAGATGCAGAGGAAACACATGTTAAAACTATTAAAGCTAAACCTTGGAAAAGTCAGGCAGAGTTCTTGGGAGATGATTCTCCAGGGTCATTCATATTTCTGCTCATCTTGTGAGCACCGATAGCTTTGATTCTAGACTGCCTTCTCACAGAGGGTTGCATAGGCGACAGCCTCTGAAGATAGACACAGAGTATCCCTCCGAAGCAAAGGGCTGGTTTGCTTACTGTCCGGGATAATAAGTATAATGTCCTATCCCAGCACTGGGGGTAAGTTTGTTTCTAGCCCAGTTTTGAAAGTAGGGTTCCCCGAGCTTGGGACTCCTCAGCTATGATGCGAACAGGCTTGTGTTTTGCATCACAGGAACTGTTGGCCTCCACTCCATGCGACTTGTGAGGGAATGAAGGGAACAACTGCATCCCACATCACAGGGAAGATATTCCAAGCCTGGTCATAGCATCCTGAAGTTTGCAGGCTGTTAGGATGCTTGTTCCAGGAGCATCCAGGAGGAGTCAGTGCTTATGACAAAGACGTGGTCTGACACATCTTCAAAGTTCTATAGGGGAGACATTTTGGAAATGAATTTTCCAGATCCCAGAAAATCCCAATACCAAAATATTATGCTGCTGGACCAAACTCCTTATCCTTTTCTCAGAGAGGCAAGCTTAGGCATACTTACCTACATCTGGTCCCCAGCCCAGCGTTTGTTGGGCTGAGTAGAAAGTCTGTGGCTAATGGGTAACCTAGGGTAGTGTAATGTGGTCGAAGAGCTCTGCTCTGCAGTTTGGGGAAGCTATGACCATCTGCCACTAACACTCAGATAAAGCACATAAGTTTTGAATTTGGGGGAATCCTTTCAAATCACTGGGTTTTTGTTTCCATCTGAGAGTATCTGTGAGATCCATGGTTTTCAACACCATCTTTAGTAGCAGAATTATTTATTCAAGCTAAATTGTATGTTGCTATGTGACCACAACAGAAGTGATGAATACAACCCGTCAGGCGTGTGTGGCCCCAGTTCTCCCCTATCCTGTCTCTGCGTGGCCCCAGCTCTCCCCTATCCTGTCTCTGCGTGGCCCTGGCGTCTCCTCATGACACAGACCCTAGGGAGACTGTTGGAGCACCAAAATGCAAGATCACTCAGAGCAAAGCTCAGAAGGACTGGACATCCTCAGAGGGACCTTCTTGCTCTGATAGTCTCTGATTTCTAGATGCATGAACCTCATGGAAAATAAAAGCCACGGTCAGTCTGGCAGGCATTCGTGGTCTTTAAGACAAAAGGCCAACACCCATTAGGCTGCAAAACAGCAAGTTCAAACCATGAGTCATCTATGGGTCCAAGCTCTAATTTGGGCTCAGGCTAGTAGTCTTTCTCACTTTTGCAAGTGGTACTATTTAAAATGTTATTTTTCTGACTTTGCACGCTTCAGTAAGTTTCTTTCCTTGTACAGTAGAGCCCTTCCCCTAACCAGACACGAGGGATAATTCCTTGAGGGGGGAAGTAGTCATCACAAATAAGAGGGCAGATGGAACAGATTTTAGGAATTTATACTGAAGGGTCTTGATCCATGTAAAGTTTTGAAGAATATAAGATATAATTTTTTTTCCTCTTTCCAATAAATAAAAATTTTACAAGCTAAGGGAAGGAGACAGAATAGCCGAGGCTTGTATAGACACTACTCGTTGTAGCAAGCTTGGAAGCTATCTCTGTCTCACAGACATGGTACCCATCTGTCCCCAGAGTTTGTGCTCTGTGCCTAAATTGCCCACCTTACAAGGAAATCTGGGTTCAATGGACGAATGCAATCACATGCCCTAGGAATGGTGTGTCTCTACCCTGTGCAAGAGGGAAGGTACCGCGAGAAGGTGCAGACTCTGTCCAGTAGGGGCATGGCAGAGCTGAGTAGGTGGAAGGAGCCTACACCTCCTCGCTGGCCCTCACATTGCCATGGGGCGTGCCTGGCATTAGAGACTTCATTTTCCCTAGATGCTCACCATCATTATCCTGGCTGGAGAACATCCTTCTCTGTCCTGCCTCTGCTCCTGTGCCAGCCCTTCCTTTGGTGCTTGCAGAGTTTGTCCTTCCAGAGTTAACAATTTCTCACTCACGAGTGATGGGGATGAAGCCAGGGAGCTGGTCCAGGGCAGTGCTGGCCAGGAAGCATCTCTCATATAGCTGTGCAGGCAGCTCCTGTAGCTCCATGTCCTCCGCTCCTGTATCCTGCTGTCCACACGCCCTCTGGTCCTGCAGTTCTCTACTCCAGAATCATCCCAGGAAGAATCAGTCCTACCTCTTTGGGGAAAATTCCATCTATGGAAAGAATAAAAGACTATCTTTACTATTATATAATGTATTCAATAAATGCTGACTGGGAGATAGGGGAACGGGAGGAATCATCCCTGGCTGAAGAAGTCCGCCTACAGGGGAGAGGTGTCAGTCACAGGCCTCACTGCATACTCACTCCTAGATATTTTTCTTCTTAAAACTAATATTTCTTTTGTTTGTATTATTTGTTTTTATTTGTGACACATAAAGGACTAGAGGAGTTGAATGTTCTCAGTTCCCTAACACTAAGTGTGAGTGCTAGGAAGAGCTATATGATCCCAGTTTTTTTTTTTTTTTTTT
>NW_012102565.1:3335472-3340639 GCF_000951045.1 Mandrillus leucophaeus | reverse complement strand
ACCAAACTCCTTATCCTTTTCTCAGAGAGGCAAGCTTAGGCATACTTACCTACATCTGGTCCCCAGCCCAGCGTTTGTTGGGCTGAGTAGAAAGTCTGTGGCTAATGGGTAACCTAGGGTAGTGTAATGTGGTCGAAGAGCTCTGCTCTGCAGTTTGGGGAAGCTATGACCATCTGCCACTAACACTCAGATAAAGCACATAAGTTTTGAATTTGGGGGAATCCTTTCAAATCACTGGGTTTTTGTTTCCATCTGAGAGTATCTGTGAGATCCATGGTTTTCAACACCATCTTTAGTAGCAGAATTATTTATTCAAGCTAAATTGTATGTTGCTATGTGACCACAACAGAAGTGATGAATACAACCCGTCAGGCGTGTGTGGCCCCAGTTCTCCCCTATCCTGTCTCTGCGTGGCCCCAGCTCTCCCCTATCCTGTCTCTGCGTGGCCCTGGCGTCTCCTCATGACACAGACCCTAGGGAGACTGTTGGAGCACCAAAATGCAAGATCACTCAGAGCAAAGCTCAGAAGGACTGGACATCCTCAGAGGGACCTTCTTGCTCTGATAGTCTCTGATTTCTAGATGCATGAACCTCATGGAAAATAAAAGCCACGGTCAGTCTGGCAGGCATTCGTGGTCTTTAAGACAAAAGGCCAACACCCATTAGGCTGCAAAACAGCAAGTTCAAACCATGAGTCATCTATGGGTCCAAGCTCTAATTTGGGCTCAGGCTAGTAGTCTTTCTCACTTTTGCAAGTGGTACTATTTAAAATGTTATTTTTCTGACTTTGCACGCTTCAGTAAGTTTCTTTCCTTGTACAGTAGAGCCCTTCCCCTAACCAGACACGAGGGATAATTCCTTGAGGGGGGAAGTAGTCATCACAAATAAGAGGGCAGATGGAACAGATTTTAGGAATTTATACTGAAGGGTCTTGATCCATGTAAAGTTTTGAAGAATATAAGATATAATTTTTTTTCCTCTTTCCAATAAATAAAAATTTTACAAGCTAAGGGAAGGAGACAGAATAGCCGAGGCTTGTATAGACACTACTCGTTGTAGCAAGCTTGGAAGCTATCTCTGTCTCACAGACATGGTACCCATCTGTCCCCAGAGTTTGTGCTCTGTGCCTAAATTGCCCACCTTACAAGGAAATCTGGGTTCAATGGACGAATGCAATCACATGCCCTAGGAATGGTGTGTCTCTACCCTGTGCAAGAGGGAAGGTACCGCGAGAAGGTGCAGACTCTGTCCAGTAGGGGCATGGCAGAGCTGAGTAGGTGGAAGGAGCCTACACCTCCTCGCTGGCCCTCACATTGCCATGGGGCGTGCCTGGCATTAGAGACTTCATTTTCCCTAGATGCTCACCATCATTATCCTGGCTGGAGAACATCCTTCTCTGTCCTGCCTCTGCTCCTGTGCCAGCCCTTCCTTTGGTGCTTGCAGAGTTTGTCCTTCCAGAGTTAACAATTTCTCACTCACGAGTGATGGGGATGAAGCCAGGGAGCTGGTCCAGGGCAGTGCTGGCCAGGAAGCATCTCTCATATAGCTGTGCAGGCAGCTCCTGTAGCTCCATGTCCTCCGCTCCTGTATCCTGCTGTCCACACGCCCTCTGGTCCTGCAGTTCTCTACTCCAGAATCATCCCAGGAAGAATCAGTCCTACCTCTTTGGGGAAAATTCCATCTATGGAAAGAATAAAAGACTATCTTTACTATTATATAATGTATTCAATAAATGCTGACTGGGAGATAGGGGAACGGGAGGAATCATCCCTGGCTGAAGAAGTCCGCCTACAGGGGAGAGGTGTCAGTCACAGGCCTCACTGCATACTCACTCCTAGATATTTTTCTTCTTAAAACTAATATTTCTTTTGTTTGTATTATTTGTTTTTATTTGTGACACATAAAGGACTAGAGGAGTTGAATGTTCTCAGTTCCCTAACACTAAGTGTGAGTGCTAGGAAGAGCTATATGATCCCAGTTTTTTTTTTTTTTTTTAATAATCTTTTCCTCTTTTTCTTTGTTACGGTGAAATATATACATATATCTATATTTTTTCTCTTTTCTGTTTTCTTTTCTTTTTTTTTTTTTGAGATGGAGTCTCACTCTGTAGCCCAAGCTGAAGTGTAGTGATGCCATCTCGGCTTACTACAACCTCTACCTCCAGCATTCAAGTGATTCTCATGCCACAGCCTCCTGAGTAGCTGGGACTATAGGCGTGCGCCACCACACCTGGCTAATTTTTTGTATCTTAGTGGTGACTGGGCTTCACCATGTTGCCCAGGGTGGTCTCAAACTCCTAGCTCAGGTGATCTGCCTACCTTGGCCTCCCAAATTGCTAGGATTACAAGCAGGAGCCACCAGACCCAGCCAAAAATGAAATATATAATGCCTATAAAATAGAATATGTAGCTTGTATGCATAGTTAAAAAACTAGTTACGTCCCTTTATCCACGGATGGCATCTTCAAAGCCCTCTGGGTACCTCTCCCCCTAGAGTTAGCTGCTCTCTTATATGTTGTGTTAATTATTTTTATGTTTTAAAAAATTTCTCATTTGCATGCATTTTTAAATAATATAGTGTTTCATTTTGTCTGTTTTCTACTGTTAGATAAATAATCTCATTGCATGTTTTATTTGGTGCCTGCTTCCACCCTTTAATATTCAGTGTTTTAGATTTACCTATGGTGATGCAAGTAGCAGTTTTTTTTTTTTTTTCATGGCTTCATTTATTTTTTAGTAACACACTATGCAATTATATATGCATGCATTAATGTCTTATCCCCCCTACTGTCAATGGACGCTGGGGTGGTTCCCATTTTGCGAACACAGGCCATGCAGTTGGAGGCAGCCTTCACGTGTCTCTGGGCACACACATGTGACACTTTCTCTAGGAAACAACTCCAGGGTGGACTTGCACCACTTCCACCCCAGGCCTCCTTCTAAGTGATTCTAATGATTGGTGTGTGGTACATCCCATGTGCCCAGCAAAGACTCACCCACACAACTGTTTTGATGGCTGGCACCACCAACTCCCAGTACTAGGGTGCTTGATATAATCCTGCAGCTGCTGCTTCCCCCAAATCTCAGTCATCTTCCCTTTCGCAAGTCATCTGGCCCACCCTTCCCTGCTCCCACTTCCTTTGTCTCATCCCCAAACCAACCATCTCCAAATGGCACTTCTGGGTGGGTCCTGCAGGACTCAGGATTTAGTACCGCCTCAGAGCCCTGCCTGCTCCACCTGCTGCAGAAGACAGACAAGGCTCTCTCCCACGCAGTGCTGACACAGGCCCTGCAACACTGCCACCAAGAAAAGAATGACTGCCGTGCATCCACTTGTTTAGGTCAGCAGGTTTCATTTTTTTTTAAGTTTATTACTTTATTTTTAATGGTTTCAGTTTCAAAGTATCATTTCTAAATATTATTAACTAGAATCTACTTTTACAGTATTTATTTTGCACATGCTACTGTCTTTATAACATCAGGCTATATTTTTAAAAGTTACTTTAAAAATTTATTTTCCCTGGCTCTATTGAGGTGTAACTGACAAATAAAAACTGTATATAACATATAGGAATTTTTCAAGAAAATGCTCAGTTATCAGAATGTATGGTTTTATGCTGAGGAAGGTACAAACTGGGTTTTTTGTAGATGAGGGAGGGGGAAATAGAAATAAATATCTCTCCACAGCAAGTTAGACTTAAGGTATCTTTTGAATCATTAAATAAATCAAAGACAGACTCAGAGGAAACCACATGACCCATGGAAAACAAACTCCATTTATCTATCCCCTCTGGGGTTGTTTGGGATTTTCTCAGGCAAGAGTTGACCATTTGTGAAATAGCTGAACTTTGAAGTTCAAGGGTGGATGGACTCCCAGTCCAAGGTGGCATGGCTCTAGGGGAGGAGAATTGGCATATAAAGAAGGAGAAGCTTTTCCATGGCAATTTCTCCTCTTTCTTCTTCTGTTGTGGGTTTTTGTAATTGTTATATACTGTAGAACAGTATGTGCTCAGGTCAATCGTGCTGCAGGAGACTTGTACAGGGTCCCACATGACATGTAGAGCACAGCACAGGAACCATGGGGAAAGACGTGTCTGGAGGTCTTTTAAAAGGCCACAAAGGACTGGGGAGCAGAGAATGCTTGTCAGTAGAGGGAGGAGTGGGAGCCAGGAGAATTCTCCATAAAGATGAAGCCCACCCAAGCTTTCTTTAGTCATAACACAAAGGGACTGGCTATTCACACTGTTGATCCCTTTGAGCTGATGGGAATGGCATGTGATTTCAGTCCTATTCAGTTTTCTGACTTTTTCAATGGCAACACTTTTTCAAATACCACTGAGAAGTGACAACCTTGCTCTTCTATGCATTTATGGATCTAAACCTTTCTCTGCAGGATAGAGTCTGTGTCTTTCCAAAGAAGATGTACAGGCTTCCAGGCTGGCCAATCTCAGGGTTGTGTGGCACTGGGGATTGTCTGATTCGTGGTCAGAGAGTGGGTGCAAGGGAAGGGGCAACACCATTTAAGGGGTTTTCATAGCTGGACATGCAATAAAATAAGTTTGCCTGCGATCTTTGCCATTTTGTGGGCTCCTAAGACAAGTTTCCCCTGCACTTGAACACCAGTGTCCAGAAGCTTCCAGAAGGCACTCAGTAACCATGCTTTTTGTTTTGTCTTGTTATTTTGTTTTTTCTACCTATAAAAAACTGTTAATTGCCATCTGATAAAATAACCTTTCTTTGGAGGCCAGATTTGGAAGAATTGGGTAGTTAGTGCTGGAATGACCTTAGGGATATTCATAACTTACTCCGTTTTAGTCCTTTCTAATCTTAACAGAAGAAACCAAGATGCCGTTTATTAATTCTTCCCACTAAATTAATGGAGTCACTGCATCTCCAAGACCATTAGCAGAGCAGAGACAAGAGTTTTGGCTGGAGAAGTAAGTAAATATTTGACTTCTTTTTTTCAACTTCATCTGAGAAATTGGTTGGAATTGCCCATCTAATGGATTTTCTGGCAAACATTTTAGAATACCTATGTTTAAGGCAGGCCAAATAAAGAGATAATTTGTTTTTCTTTCCTTGCAATTACTATTACAATGGACATTTTTTCTGGACCAAATATCAGGCCATGTTGTCATAAAAGGACTACTTGCTTACAGTGAAAATGA
>NW_012102565.1:3324014-3335422 GCF_000951045.1 Mandrillus leucophaeus | reverse complement strand
CAAGTCATCTGGCCCACCCTTCCCTGCTCCCACTTCCTTTGTCTCATCCCCAAACCAACCATCTCCAAATGGCACTTCTGGGTGGGTCCTGCAGGACTCAGGATTTAGTACCGCCTCAGAGCCCTGCCTGCTCCACCTGCTGCAGAAGACAGACAAGGCTCTCTCCCACGCAGTGCTGACACAGGCCCTGCAACACTGCCACCAAGAAAAGAATGACTGCCGTGCATCCACTTGTTTAGGTCAGCAGGTTTCATTTTTTTTTTAAGTTTATTACTTTATTTTTAATGGTTTCAGTTTCAAAGTATCATTTCTAAATATTATTAACTAGAATCTACTTTTACAGTATTTATTTTGCACATGCTACTGTCTTTATAACATCAGGCTATATTTTTAAAAGTTACTTTAAAAATTTATTTTCCCTGGCTCTATTGAGGTGTAACTGACAAATAAAAACTGTATATAACATATAGGAATTTTTCAAGAAAATGCTCAGTTATCAGAATGTATGGTTTTATGCTGAGGAAGGTACAAACTGGGTTTTTTGTAGATGAGGGAGGGGGAAATAGAAATAAATATCTCTCCACAGCAAGTTAGACTTAAGGTATCTTTTGAATCATTAAATAAATCAAAGACAGACTCAGAGGAAACCACATGACCCATGGAAAACAAACTCCATTTATCTATCCCCTCTGGGGTTGTTTGGGATTTTCTCAGGCAAGAGTTGACCATTTGTGAAATAGCTGAACTTTGAAGTTCAAGGGTGGATGGACTCCCAGTCCAAGGTGGCATGGCTCTAGGGGAGGAGAATTGGCATATAAAGAAGGAGAAGCTTTTCCATGGCAATTTCTCCTCTTTCTTCTTCTGTTGTGGGTTTTTGTAATTGTTATATACTGTAGAACAGTATGTGCTCAGGTCAATCGTGCTGCAGGAGACTTGTACAGGGTCCCACATGACATGTAGAGCACAGCACAGGAACCATGGGGAAAGACGTGTCTGGAGGTCTTTTAAAAGGCCACAAAGGACTGGGGAGCAGAGAATGCTTGTCAGTAGAGGGAGGAGTGGGAGCCAGGAGAATTCTCCATAAAGATGAAGCCCACCCAAGCTTTCTTTAGTCATAACACAAAGGGACTGGCTATTCACACTGTTGATCCCTTTGAGCTGATGGGAATGGCATGTGATTTCAGTCCTATTCAGTTTTCTGACTTTTTCAATGGCAACACTTTTTCAAATACCACTGAGAAGTGACAACCTTGCTCTTCTATGCATTTATGGATCTAAACCTTTCTCTGCAGGATAGAGTCTGTGTCTTTCCAAAGAAGATGTACAGGCTTCCAGGCTGGCCAATCTCAGGGTTGTGTGGCACTGGGGATTGTCTGATTCGTGGTCAGAGAGTGGGTGCAAGGGAAGGGGCAACACCATTTAAGGGGTTTTCATAGCTGGACATGCAATAAAATAAGTTTGCCTGCGATCTTTGCCATTTTGTGGGCTCCTAAGACAAGTTTCCCCTGCACTTGAACACCAGTGTCCAGAAGCTTCCAGAAGGCACTCAGTAACCATGCTTTTTGTTTTGTCTTGTTATTTTGTTTTTTCTACCTATAAAAAACTGTTAATTGCCATCTGATAAAATAACCTTTCTTTGGAGGCCAGATTTGGAAGAATTGGGTAGTTAGTGCTGGAATGACCTTAGGGATATTCATAACTTACTCCGTTTTAGTCCTTTCTAATCTTAACAGAAGAAACCAAGATGCCGTTTATTAATTCTTCCCACTAAATTAATGGAGTCACTGCATCTCCAAGACCATTAGCAGAGCAGAGACAAGAGTTTTGGCTGGAGAAGTAAGTAAATATTTGACTTCTTTTTTTCAACTTCATCTGAGAAATTGGTTGGAATTGCCCATCTAATGGATTTTCTGGCAAACATTTTAGAATACCTATGTTTAAGGCAGGCCAAATAAAGAGATAATTTGTTTTTCTTTCCTTGCAATTACTATTACAATGGACATTTTTTCTGGACCAAATATCAGGCCATGTTGTCATAAAAGGACTACTTGCTTACAGTGAAAATGAGGCCCAATAATTAAAGGGAATGGAGAAAGGGCATGACCTTGAAATAAATAATACTGAAGAGGGAAGGGGGCAGACTTCTGAAATTCTAGTTTTTTCCTTGTCCTAATCAGTGTCTACTGGGAGACCTAGGCCTGTCTCTCCCTGTTCCCAGGACAAATTTCACACTTTGTGGAAAGAGGGTGATTTCTGGGGCTCCCTTTAGAGGTGACATTCTGTAATTCTGATAGGAAGATTAATTTCTTATTTAAAATTTTTGTCCCAACACTATCTTGAAACAATTCAATTACTGTTGAGGAGAACTTATAGTTTAAAGAGGAAAACATAACTTTATTTGACTTTAATTTTGGTTAATTTAGAGTCAAGGCATATAATATGGGTGGGTTTTGTGTCCCTACCCAAATCTCATCTTGAATTGTTGTCCCATAATTCTCACATATTGTGGGAGGGACCCAGTGGGAGGTAATTTGAATCATGGGAGTGGAGTCCTCCATACTGTTCTCATGGTGGTGAATGAGTCTCATGAGATCTGATGATTTTATCAGGGGTTTCCACCTTTGCATCTTCTTCATTTTCTCTTGCCACCACCGTGTAAGAAGTACCTTTCACTTCCCACGATGATCCTGAGGTCTCCCCAGCCATGTGGAACTGTAAGTCCAATTAAACCTCTTTTTCTTCCTAATCTTGGTATGTCTTTATCAACAGCATGAAAATGGACTAATGCAATATACCAAGTGTTATCAAGAGGCACATTAATAATGAAGGTGGTAAAACATCCCATTTAAGTCAACATTTTAGTTAAGCAAACCGTGAGCACTTACTGTGAACCAGGGGTGACACAACACTCTAGAAAAACTAGGCAGGCACTAAACATAACTCTTTAAAAAATTGTCACTCATATTCTATTCCATGAATCAAGTATGATATAGTCAGCTAAGAAATGTCTTTTCTCATTTTAAAATATTTAATTGACAAAAATTGTATATATTCAAAGTGATTTGATATACATTGTGTACTGATTACCTCAGTCTAATTAACACATCTATCACCACCCATTGTCAACACTGTGTGTATGTGTGTGTGTAGGGGAGTGAGGACACTTAACATCTCCTCTATAATTAAACTTCAAATAAACAATGCAGTATTATTAACTATACTCATCATGTTATACATTAGATCACTAGAACGTATTCATCTTATAATTGAAAGTTTCAGCCCTTCGATCAACATCTCCCCATTCACTCCCCCATTCCAGCACCTGTCAGCCACTGTTTTACCCTTTGCTTCTGAGATCAACTTTTTCTATTCCACATATAAGTGAGAACACACAGTATTTTTCATTGTATGTGTATTCACATACAAGTGAAATAATTTTATTTAGTATAGTGTCCTCCAGGTTCATCCATATTATAGCAAATACAAGGATTTTCTTCTTTTCTTATGGTGGAATAATATTTCCTTTTGTATAAATACACTACAATTTCTTTATTCATTCACTGACTGATGGGCACTTAGTTTCCATATCTTGGTTATTGTGAAGGATGCTGCAATGATGGGGGTGTATCTCTTTGAGATATTGATTTCATTTTTATTTTTATTGGATATATATTCAGAAGTGAGATTGCCAGATCATATGATAGTTCTATTTTTAACTTTTTGAGGGACTTCCACACAGTTTTCCAAAGTGGCTGCACCAATTTACACTCCCACCAAAAGTGTGCAGGAATTGCCCTTGCTCCACATCCTCGCCAATACTTCTTATCTCTTGCTTTTTTATAATACCACAGTGAAATATTGCCTCATACCTGATAGAATTATCTCCTTATTTGGCCTGCCTTAAACACAGATATTATAAAATGTTTGCCAGAGAATCCATTCAATGGGCAATTCCAACCAATTTCTCAGATCAAGTTAAAAAAAAGAAGTCAAATATTTACTTACTTTTACAGCCAAAACCCTTGTCTCTGCTCGCTAACGGTCTTTGAGATGCAGTGGCTCCCTTAATTTAGTGGGAAGAATTAATGAAAGGCGTCTTGGATCATGTCTATTTTATCAATTGCAAAAATGAGACTAGGGAAATAGTTTCCTCAGAATTAATAAGTGGTACCTTCTCACTCAAACTTTAGTGCTCTTTCTTCTATGAAGCTGAACATTATTTCTTGCTTGTACACATGGAGCGTGATTCAATCCCCAAAATAATTTTCTGTGATGCTCTACTTTGCAATTGAATCTTTAATTGTTAGGAGAAGTGCATATAACTTTACATAATCACCTATTCACAATCAAAATTCTTATGGAGACAAGTCAATTCAACTTGATGAAGAACAAGCAATCCTTACAGATGGCTCAGAGTTTTCAGAATTGATTGACTAAATATTAAAAGACAACTTGCTGTCCAGATGTGAGCCAACTCTAATGTATCTTGAAGACTTGCTGTGTGCCAGGCATTCTGCTAAGCCTGACACACACTAAGCATATGAAACATTAAATTCTTGATTATTCCCATTTCACAGGTGAGGACATAGTGGAACAGATGGATTATTATCTACCTGGGCTCACACAGCTAGGAAGTGATAAAGGAAAGAAGCAGCATGTAGCCATTGGACCCAACCCCTCAGCCACTGCAGAGCCTGAGAGAGTTGGATCTCTCCAGGTTCTATCCAGCTTTTTAATTATTCGATAAAGGATAACATGAAGGATGAATTCTATCATCACTAAAAAGTCATAGTGATATTAACACATGCCCTGATAACCTGAAAAAGCTTCTGTGAAACCAGAGAGCAGTTCCATAATAAGCCTGGGACATATACAAGGAAACCTGAGCTGCAGAGTGAGTGTCTGCAAAGCCCGAGAGGGCTCCCACTATGCTCATTCTCCTGGAGGTTGCATTTATCCAACTCACAGCTGCTTCTTTTGCTCTTTACTTTCTGGAGGTGTTTGGAAATCTTGAAATTCTTAAGGTTGCTTTGACCTTCTTGGATGAAAACACTGGACAAAACAAAGAAATCTGGCAGCATGCATGTTGTTGTTGATCTCCAACCTGTTTCATATTATTGACTTCCTAGAGAGATCATTTCTCTGACCATAAATTTTACTTGGTTTGTGTGGATGGATTCCTGTATCTTGGAAATTATGTTCTTGTTTCCTATACACAGTGTATTCACAGAAAAGCCTACCAATGTCTGTGTAAATAAAGCTGCACTATTGTAACGGCTAAATGTACTATTTTTCTGAAATTTGCGGTGTCTGAATTTTGTATCAGTAATGGCATTTCATGCCAAAGGTAAATTTCTGGGCTGGTCGTAAACCTGGTAGAACAAAAGCGTTAGTGAAGTCTTTACTTTTGTTTTTGTTGTTGTCAAAAACAAAAGTTGCCAGTAAGAGTAAAAAGTAAAAACATCATCAAGTTAAAGAGAGGCACCTGGGGAAACTGGCTAGCACAGAACTAGCAATATAAATACAAAGGGCTGGATAGTAAATGTTGTAGGCTTTTAAGGCCGTAAGGTTGCTGTTGCAACCACTCAACTCTGCTCTTCCAATACAGGAACAGCCACAGATGATCCATGAAGGAATGAACATGGCTGTGTTCCAATAAAACTTTATTTACCAAATTGGCTGCTGTTTAGTGCCCTTCCTTAACTAAATTTTCCACTCAGGAATTCCATGTTAGAGCTTGCTGTCTCACAGGCACAGTGCTCCCAGTGTTCACTCCCTCCTAAGCCCATTCCAGATTTCTGAGAATAGTTCTCTAAATCCTTCATATTTTAAAAATTGAAACCAGAAGTCCACATTTTGCCAGCAGAATGAAACTTCTTCGGCCCACAAGTGTGAAGGAATGCCTACATTAAACAGAGTTCCTCTTTCTGTGAGTTTCATTTTATTACTCAAGAAGAGGTTAAGGGTTTATGTTCTGGGATAAAACACAGGTAAGAGCTGAAGAAGCCCTACAGAATTAATCCAGAATAAAGGTATTTAGCCTGAAAGATGTTACATAGTTGTTTCTCTAAAAGACATTCTGTTCTAATAACCACACCTAAGTTGCTCCAAAATACATCTATCAGGACTGTCAGGCCTCTGAGCCCAAGCCAAGCCATCGCATCCCCTGTGACTTGCACATATATGCCCTGATGACCTGAAGTAACTGAAGAATCACAAAAGAAGTGAAAATGCCCTGCTCTGCCTTAACTAATGATATTCCACCACAAAAGAAGTGAAAATGGCCAGTCCTTGCCTTAAATGATAACATTACCTTGTGAAATTCCTTTTCCTGGCTCATCCTGGCTCAAAAAGCTCCCCCACTGAGCACCTTGTCACCCCTACTCCTGCCCGCCAGAGAACAACCCCCCTTTGACTGTAATTTTCCTTTACCTACCCAAATCCTATAAAACGGCCCCACCCTTATCTCCCTTTGCTGACTCTCTTTTCGGACTCAGCCTGCCTGCACCCAGGTGATTAAAAAGCTTTATTGCTCATACAAAGCCTGTTTGGTGGTCTCTTCATACAGACACGCATGACTCTGAGCATGGTGGCTAACCCCTATAATCCCAGCACTTTGGAAGGCTGAGGCAGGCTGATCTGAACCCAGGAGTTCAGGACCAGCCTGGCAACATGGTGAGACCCTGTGATTACAAAAGATAGTAAAAAATTAGCCAGGCTTGGAGGCACGCACCTAAAATTCCCAGCTACTCTGGAGGCTGAGGTGGGAGATTTGCTTGAACCCAGGAGATCGAGGCTGCAGTGAGCTATGATTGTACCACTGCATTCCAACCTGGGTGACAGAGAGACACCCTGTGTGAAACAAAACAAAACAAAACAAACAAAAAAATCACAGAAAAAAACACGACTATTTATTAAAATATGCTATTTTTAAAACGTGCTATTTTCTGACTTTTTTTTGGCAAATAACTGGATTTCCTATCATAATGAAGCTGCCTACAAATTCAATCGACATGCTAGTTAAAAAATTACAACAAAAAAGGCAAATCAGGTGAAAAAGGCCTTAAAATCAATCACTGTCTTTCTTATTTAAAACATAATATTTAAACTTGGTTGATATTTTACGAAGTACATAAAAGCAGAGAGAACGTAAAAATAATAACTCACCACACAGTGATTAATATTAAAATTTGTACTTATTCCCCTCCCAAGTTTTTTGACTGCCTAAATGCAATTTCATATTTTTGTTATTTTTATATATATTACATAAACCAGAAAGTATCTGAGACAAATCTCAATTAATTGAGTTTATTTTGCCAAGGTTAAGGACATGCCTATGACACAGCCTCAAGAGGTCCTGAGAACGTGTACTCGAGGTGGTTGGGTCATAGCTTGATTGCATATATTTTAGTGGGACAAAAGTTCTAGGAAGACGTCTATCATTATATGTAAGGTATACATTGGTTCAGTCTGGAAAGATGGGACATCTAGAGGAGGATGAAAGACCTTCCAGGTCACAGGTGGATTCAAAGATTTCCTGACTGGCAATAGGTTGAAAGAGTTAAGTTTTGTCTAAGGAGTTGAAGTCAGCAGAAATATATGCTTGGGGTTAAGACAAGGGGGCTGTGGAATTTAAGATTCTTGTTCTGCAAGTGAAGCCTCTAGGTAGTAGGCATTAGAGATAATAGATGGCAAATGTTGTCTTAACAGACCTTAAAAGGTGCTAGACTTTCCTGAAAAGATCTAGTAAGGGAAGGAGATTCTCTACAGAACGTAAATTTCCCCCACAAGGGACACCTTTGTAGGGCCATTTAAAAATACGTCAAAGAAATATATGTTGGGATAAAATACTTCAGTTTCTTTCAGGACTTGCTATCTGTCATGTGATCTTATACCCAAGTCAGGTTGCAATTTATTATCTTATTGCTACAGTCTGTTTTTTCGGTCTGAGGGTCTCTGCTTTAATGCTAATGCTGGTCAGTTGTGCCTGAATTCCAAAGGGTGGAGGGTATAATGAGGAATGTCTAACCATCTCTTCCCATCATGGCTTGAATTAGTTTTTCCAGTTTACTTTGGAATGCCTTTGGCTAAGGGTGGTAGTCCATTTAGTCGGTTGCTGGGCTTAGGATTTTATTTTTGGTTTACAATTGATTAACACATTTATTGTCTTTTATTATTGAGAGCATAGAGACATTTTTTGGAGACAGTTACTTGGCCTTCATTTTGCATTTGCAGAGAAAGAAGTTTATTCAAAACTACATAGTATATTTTCTTGTTTGTTTCCTTACAGTTTGTATATTTTTCTCTTTTTTTACATAAATCTTTTTACCTATTGGGGTCTGATGTTTCTCTTATCAGCTTCTGTGAGCTCTTAAAATAATAAGGGCATCACACTTATGTAATATTTGCTGTATTTTTAAAAATCTATTTTGACTTTATTAGAATTGCTCCAAATAGATTTTAAAGCTATTTTGTCTTCATGTACACAAAGGTAGATTTTTTCCCAAGATCTGTTCGTTGAATACTCATAAAACTTAAAGACGATGTCTGATGTTATCTTCCAGCCCTAAGGAGCAACTGACATTTGCTCACAGGTGTCCTCCTGTCTCCTGACCCTGGCTCTTGCCCACGTTGCCTTCCCTGGCCTTCCTCACCTGGTTGCCTTCTCCATGGTCTCCCAATCTCAGCTCAGACATGACCTCCAGGTGAGTTGTCCCTGTTTCTACCAGACTGAGTTCAGCTCCCAGTTAGCCCTGTGATCATAAGGATAACAACCAACACTCTACAAGGTATCGTGTTGCCAGATTTTGCCCAATTGTAGGCTAATATAAGAGTTCTGAGCACCTTTAAAGCAGGCTGGGCTAAGCTATGATGTTCAGTGAGTTAGGTGTATTAAATGCATCTTTGACTTAAAATATTTTCAACTTAAGATGGGTTTATTAAGATGTAATCTCATCATAAGTTAAACAGCATCTTTAAGTACATATACTTATTAACATCTTATAACTCCTTATTTTGACATAAGGCAGGAGAATTTCTTAAACCTGGGAGGCATAGGCTGAAGTGAGCTAAGATCATGCCACTGCACTCTAGCCTGGACTACAGAGTGAGACCCTACCTCAAAAAAAAAAAAAAAAACAACAAGAACTGTATACAATTTTTCTGCATGCCCTATGCACAGATTCACCAGTTGTTTACATTTGGTCTCATGTACTGTATCTTTCACTCTCTGTCCCCGAACACATTCACATTTACTTATGTATGTATTGTTTTGTCTGAATTATCTGAAATTAGGCTGGAGTCATCAAGCCACCTGGTTCCTGAAAACTTCCATGAGAATTTCTTACAAACAAGGGCACTCTCTCAGAGAACCACAATACTGATCAAAATCAGGAAATTTAATATCCATGAAATACTCTTCTTTAATCTGCAGATCTTATTCAAATTTCAACAGTTGTCACAATTATATTGTCTAGAGTTGTCTTTCCCAATTCTGGTGTCTGATCAAGAATCACAGTTTCCGTGTGTCTGGTCTGGTCTCCTTCCATTTGAAATGTATGGCAGCCTTTCTTTGTATTTCATGGCATGAAACATCTAGAGGCCATTTCATGGCATGAAACATCTAGAGCCCATTTATTTTATAGAATTTATCTCAGTGTGGGTCTGTCTATTGTTTCTTCATGATAGATTTCAGCTGTGCTTCTTTTTCAGAGCTGCCACTAAGGGAGGCTGTGTCCTCACTGCATCATTCCAGGTGAGTCCTGATGTCAGCTTGCTTTATGATTGGGGTGTTGCCTTCCATCACTTGATTATGATGCAGCCTGAGAAGTTTTTGCACTTTGAGTTTTTGCCATTGTGATTGACAAGTTATTTGCAATGAGATGCTTTGAGACTGCAAAACTATCCTGTTCATCACCATCCCTTGCCGCCTCCTGCTTGACTCACTCCTTAATATTATCATTGCAAAGGTGTGGTTTGTATGCTCTATTATTTTTTTTCTAAATTTATGAGTTGGTCTATTCTGTAAGGAAGAGCATTTTTGTCTTCTAGCTTTTGTATGCATGTGTGTATTTGAAGATATAAAATTTATGGTCTAGTTCTATACATCTCCTCTCCCTGGGGTGCTGATGGACTTGGTCCTTGAGCTAGACTCTATGCTAATGGCTTTACAGATATCATCTCATTTCACACTCTCAGCAAGTCACATAACATTATGTTCCTCATTTTAAAGATGAGAAGATTGAGAGGTTAAGACACTGTTTATAGTAGCAAGTTTTATAAGTAGTAGACCCAGGATTCAAGCTCAAAGGGTCTAAGTCCGGGAAAAAGCCCTCTAGTTTTATACCGGTTAGGATTCTGAGGGTTGTAAGTGACAGAAATCTATGTTGTACTAGCTTAGACAGAAAAGAGAATTCCTCAGAGAGATACTGAAGAATCTCATTACATCCAGATGAGTGTTGAAGCATCCAAATACGTGGAGGGAAATAAGGCTACCAAGTCTCAGGAAGAGTGAGTAACCCAGGAACTCAACTAACACTAAGTTCCTTTCTTTCTCCCTTCTCTCTGTCTGTGCTATCATTCTCCTTCTCTGCAGCCCACATGAGGGCAAATTCTGGATGACATGTCCCCCAATGTCTCCAGTTCATCACCCCTCGCAGCATGAACATTTGCAGTAGGCCTCACTTTTGATCCCAGTTTCGGATTTTAAAACTTTGGGTCAAACTCTAAAAGAATTATTTAGTAAATGGCCAACCTTTCTTGGTCATTCAACTGTGCTCAAGGTATCAGGATCAGGAAAAAACGAAAACAAAAACAAAAACAAACACAAACAAAACAAGCCTGCTGCTTCTCCAGGAAATATGATTTGCTGTCCAGAGAGGAAACTACCTAGAGTATAGAACAAAAGCTTGCTTGGTGGGTGGGAGGCCTAGAGAGAAAACAGGAGATTCTCACTGTCTGCATAGAAACGGCAAAACCACATGCTGACTGTGCTTGTGTGTGGGGTGTTTGTTAATTGGTTGATCACAAACTGGGGAATTCACATCCATGTGTATTTATGAATCTATCTCTGTATCTATCTGGTTTCGTATGCCATCAGTGAGTAACAAAATGAAAACCCACTTTCACCACTTCTATTCAACATAATACTAGAAGTCCTAGCCAGAGCAATCAGATAAGAGAAAGAAATACAGGCATCCAAATAGGTAAAGAGGAAGTGAAACTGTCGCTATTCACTGATGATATGGTTATATACCCAGAAAACCCTAAAGACTCATCCAAAAAACTCCTAGAACTGATAAATGAATTCAGTAAAGTTTCATGATACAAAATCAATATACATAAATTACAAGCACTGCTATACATCAACAGCAACCAAGCTGAGAATTAAATCAAGAGCTCAACCTCTT
>NW_012102565.1:3306944-3322934 GCF_000951045.1 Mandrillus leucophaeus | reverse complement strand
AAAAAAAAAAAAAAAAAAAAAAAAAAAAAAAAAAAAGCTTCTGCACAGCAAAAGAAACAATAAGCACAATAAATAGATAATCCAAAAAGTGAGAGAAAATCCTCTCAAACTATGCATCCGACAAAGGACTAATGTCCAGAATCTACAAGGAACTCAAGTAAATCAGCAAGAAAAAAACAAACAATCCCATTGAATAGTGGGCTAAGGACATGAATAGATAATTCTCAAAAGAAGATATACAAATGGACAACAAACATATGAAAAAATGCTCAACAGCACTAGTGATTAGGGAAATGCAAATCAATACCACAGTGCAATACCATCTCACTCCTGCAGGAATGTCCAAAATCAAAAAAATCAAAAAAATAATAGATGATGGCATTGATGTGGTGAACAGAGAACACTTTTACACTGTTGGTGGGAATGTAAACTAGTACAACCACTATGGAAAACAACGTGAAGTTTCCTTAAAGAGCTAAAAGCAGATCTATTGTTTGATCCAGCAATCCCACTACTGGGTATCTACCCAGAGGGAAAGAAGTCATTATATATAAAAGATACTTGCACACACATGTTTATAACAGCACAATTTGCACTTGCAAAAAATATGCAACCAGCCCAAATGTCCATCAATCAAGTAGTGAATAAAGAAAATATGGTATATATTCCATGGAATACTGCTCATCTAAAAAAAGGAATGAAATAATGGCATTTGCAGTAACCTGGGTGGAATTGGAGATCATTATTCCAAGTGAAGCAACTCAGGAATGGAAAACTAAGCACCACATGTTCTCACTCGTAAGTGGGAGCTATGCTATGAGGATGCAAAGGCATAAGAATGATACAATGGACTTTGGGGACTCAGGGGAAATGGTGGGAAGGGGGTGAGAGATAAAAGACTACACACTGGGTGCAGTGTACACTGCTTGAGTGATGGGTGCACCAAAATCTCATAAATCACCACTAAAGAACTTACCCATGTAATCAAACACCACCTGCTTCCCCCAAACCTATTGAAATAAAAAAAAATTGAAAACTGAATTGTAAAAAGAATTATATTAAGTACTGCATATTATAGTGTGTTATTTTTATGCTTTCAGCTATTCATAGCCTTTAAAATTTTTGAGTTATAGAAAATAAACGAAATCAACCTAAAATGGCATTCGTTTTATGAAAATTCACAATATTTTCCTTTAAAAATTTTGACCAGTAAATTGTTCAAGAAAGTGTGTTCCTATTGCTTGTTTCATAAAATGTGTACATATATATATGTGTATATGTATATAAAACAAAATGAAAACCTGCTCTGCAATTTGGAGGCGCTTAGGTGTATTCTAAAACCTCTCAGGTACCAATCAGACATTATTTTCAAATTAGAAAAGCTCATTTATTCTGCAGTGTTACCAAGCTTTTTGAATCAACTCATGGGAAAACACTATCTAATGAAATTGTTTCTCTACATTTTTTAATCCAAAGGCATAAGTTAAAATTTTTTATGTGTTTTATAAATTTAAATTAAATTTCCTGTATCTCATAAATTTTGAATTTTTAAATTCCTCCCCAAAACAGATTAAGCATAACCTAAAAGAAAAATAGAAATTGTGATACAAAAGTTCAGTAATACTGGGACTGTATTAATATTAATTAACATATAAACAAGATAATGGCACAAAGGGAGGCAGGCAGAATCCTTGCAACGTGTTTTGAACTATTTTCTATGTGTCTCTCCTGAGCCAGGAAACTGAGGTACTCAGCCTCCGTCCCTAAGGAAACACATGTCCCAGATGACCTAGAAACACGAGAGCTTTCAGGATCTGAGAGTGGAGACCCCAGGACCACTGTCTGTTTGGGACTCTGGGTGGAACACAGGCCTTGCAGAGCTCACTGCACCACTGAGCCCCGTATGCAGCAAGTTCATAAGGCTGCATGACAGAAACACCTCATTTCCTAGGAGCCCAGAGTGGAGTTACTTAGTGTTTCCTGTGTGCCCCCTCCCACCAGTTGTCCATGGGGTTGAGGTTCAGTAGCAGACAAGAGTGGCAGCCTGCATTAAAGATAGGATGAAAACTGGAACCTCTCTGACGATCCCCTATGGAGGACAGTGCCAGTGGGCCAGAGGATGAGAGGCACAGGGATGATGGCTGAGGTCCATCTGACGCCTTAATTTGCATGTTCCCTGTGCTGCGCGTCACAGTTTGAATGCCTGTGAGAGAGTGGGTGGAACAAACCCAGAATTAATGAAGGAAGCCAAAGTTAACTGAGCAAACTGAGAAGTAACTCACAGTTGGGTTTCTGCTGCCACTGAATAAAGTAAGATTTTAAAATACAAATCAAATCCCAATCCAGAAAAATTAAAGCACATGATAGCCATAGCTCATCAGGAGACTTCGTGTTTCCTGTGCACCCTACCCCACCAATTGTCCATGGGATTGAGTCTCAGTAGCAGAAAAGAGTGGCAGCCTGCATTAAAGATAGGATGGAAACATGAACTTAAAGATAGGTGGAAAGTGGGACCTGGGATGCTGGTCTAAGGTAGGGGGTGTCATTAGAAGCCTCTGTGTACAGGGTTACCTCCTCCAGGCCTCTGCTGTGGAGTAAAGGCTTTTATCTGTGCATACCGGCCATTCTGGGTTGTGGACTTTTTCAGAGCCCAGGCTAGAACAGATAGGGGATATGACAAAATGAAAAAAAAAAAAGACAAAACAAATCATGTGGCTCCTCAAGTCCTCGGGTCCCTGGCCTATCTTTTCACAATCTTCTGACAGTTACCTGTTATTTTGTCCAGTGTTTATATTTGTACTTAGCAAGAAGAATTGAACTCTACGTTGTCCAGAACTGGTAGACTACTATTTTTTAAAAAAAGTTTGTATCTGATTATAAACATACTACATGCCCTTTAGAAAACATGCAAACATGAAACAATAGGAGGAGAATTAAAACTACCCACAATTCTAGAAATGCTATAATTGTCTTCATAAGTATTATAATATTTTCCCTACACATCATTTTAATTGAGATTTTCCTCTTACCCTAGACCTAGCATAAACTGGGAGAATCATGGAGAGGAAGCTCCATGGCCCACATTATTACAAAGCAAGATCCTTGCACTGATTACCTTTTGCCAAGAATTGACGAAATGACCCTGACCCAGTCAGCCCTACTCGAGGGCCCCCAAGAACTCATACCTGCTGCAGAGTGGGCCTCCGTGGCTGTCAGAAATGGCCCATGGGAAGGGAACACCAAGGCAGAGGGGAGAGGGGACTTGGGTTCCTCTTCCCTTACTCCCTCTGCTTTTCCAGTAATAAGTGGGTGAGGCCTCTAGGAAGCATGAAGAGGGCTTTGTTCTCCATCTTCATCCAAGCAAGGAGTAGAGAAGGGGAGTGGAAGAGCAGCCATCCCTCCCGTTTACATTCCTCAAGCCTAACCTTGGTGGTAAGAGAGGGACGAGATTCAAATCAGGGATCAGCTGAATATATAAGCCCTCTGAGATTCTGTGAGACTGGACTTGTAACAGCTGGCCAACTCACTGGGTCATCAGCACCAAATGCCTTAAAAGGAAAGGGAATAGTCATTTCACAGGCCTAACTTGAAAGGAAGTGAGAGGAGGTGAGGGTATTTGCTTCATGTTTGTACCCTTCCAGGTTCACTCTGAAAAAGAATGTATGTATTTGCTATAGTGAAGAATTGACAGACAAAACCTGCAAACACATTGTCAAATTGCAGACCAGGGGTCAGTAGTCAGACCTCCATGGTGGTAGAGATATCAAAACTGTGTGGTTATGAAAACCCAATGTTTTAAAGAATAATGAATAAATATACTTTATGATGTATCAAATTCAACTATCTGTATGAAAGCTGCATGGATAATGACCTCAGTTTTAAATATATTATGTAGCTATACCTACATCTACTCTATATCTATATATCTACATCAATATCTCTATATATCTTTCTATAATATATTTACATATGTATACATACATATGAATAGAAAGTAAACCAAACTGGACCCACAGAAAGACTATTCAGACTTGGTGTTTGTCTACACAGAGTAGGTCCTCTGACCCCTCTTGGTCCCTCTCACCACACGTTGGCTATTAGAAGAACCTTCCTCTCAGATCACCCCTGGGAGATAGGGCATTGCTGAGGGGCCAACATTCATGACAGGAAGTCACCGGAAGAAGCTCCAGGTGGGGCTTGGCTGACTCCAGCGGGGACTTCTTTCTCCCATTTTGCTGACAAGGGGACGAAGGCACTGCGTGCAGCTTGTGAATCTGGCCGGTTCTCTCTCTGGCTCTCCACCTGTTATTCCTTTTCTACTGTAGGGCACATTTCCCAGGTGTAATGTTCCCCTGTCAGCCCTACCCTAACAAGTTCCTACTGTAGGGACTAAGGGTCTTCAGCCCTTACACACTTTAAGCTGGGAAAGACAGAATCCGACCTGTGCACTCTTCAGATAGGCACTCTGCTGTGGCCCCAGTTCAGAATCCATGGGTAGGGGAGTACAGCAACAGGGAGTGCAGTTGGCAGGGTGTGGGGTGCAATGTTGAAAATGAGGGGACAGATGAGTGGGGTGGAGGAAGAGTAGAAGTGATAAGACTTTATGATTTAGGTGGTGTGACTGGTGATGACGTGGTCAAAGATGAGAGAAAATTTGGTATGTTCTATTTTGAACGAGTTGGCTTAGGAAAATACAAATTATTATACTCAAAGTAATAATACATACTCCTTATATAGTTAAAACACCTTTTTATCCCACTGCACTTGCAGACTTATGTGTGGGGGTGGGGGTAGGGTGAGGGTGCACACAAACATATATGAAATAACAGCGTGTGGCTGGGTGCAGTGGCTCACACCTGTAATCCCAGCACTTTAGGAGGCCGAGGCGGGCAGATCACAAAGTCAGGAGTTCAAGACCAGCCCGGCCAATGTGGTGAAACCCTGTCTCTACTAAAAGTACAAAAATTAGCCAGGCGTCGAGGCACATGCCTGTAATCCCAGCTACTAGGGAGACTGAGGCAGGAGAATCACTTGAACCCGGGAGGCGGAGGCTGCAGTAAGCTGAGATCGTGCCACTATACTCCAGCCTGGGCGAGAAGAGCAACACTCCATCTCAAAAAAAAAAAAAAAAAAGAAGAAGAGAAGAAAAAGAAAAAAGAAAGAAACACAGAACAGGATGGACACACTGTTCCAAGTTTAGATTCCGTTTAAATGCCCAGTGCCCTGCCTGTCTTTGCTTACACTGCAGGTTCATAGTAGTACAGAATAAAATGCTACTAATATTCATAAGAAGCTCTCCATGTTTCTTAAAAAGGCAAGTCATTACAAATTATGAAAGATCATTTGCAGTTTAATAAAAACCATCTTTACTTGCTAACATGGGTTTAAAAAGTAAATTAAGAACTGTGTATGATTTCATTTACCAGGAGTCAATCAAGTGATTTTCCTGAGATAATGCCAAAAAATGAAGCTGCATAAATAAAACATATCAATATGCAAATTACTCTTGGCACAGTTATGAGGCCTCTCTCCAAAGTAAGTCTTTATTTAAACTAAGCCTTAGTGCTAAAACATATGTGTGTATATACATGTTTTTTAATACACATCTATTCTAATTGTCTTGACTTTTTAAAGAAAGGTAGATAAATGATCAATTCTGTCTCCTTTAAAACACTCTGCCAGCAACTCAAGATATTTTTCTTTCTCATTATTTCCCATCTTTCTAATCAGCCCCCCTCCCCTGGAAAGCTGAACTGCCATCTGTTTTCATTGATGTGCCCCAACCCAAGAGAGTCTTTAGCACTTTGAAGACCTTAAGCAATGTGTATCACCACAAAATTTATACCCTGTAGAAGAAGAGTTAGAGAAGCAGCTTGGGAAACCTTAGTGAATCAGATAAAATGACCAAGGGAGGCCTTTTTCTGTCCCTCCAAGCCAGAGTGGTGTTTGAATGCAGCTATGGAATCTGGCAAGTAAACCAAATTACAGTGCCTTTCTGTATGGCTCAGCCAGGATTAGCTCATTGATGGCCATACAGCATCCCACCAAAGCCTTATAAAGCCTCAAAATCCTATGAACTAGTTTGTTATTCCCATTTTATGGGTCACAGACCTGTGGTTCAGTGAGAATAGCTGGGCTAAAATCACAAGTTTGATGGTCTACAGAGGAAGAAAATGACTCAAGGTTTCCAACTTCAAACCCCAAATTTTGTCATTTCTGTTAATGACTCAGGAATCAGCCCCTCAAGTGCTGATGCAGTCCATTTCACAGAACACAATTTAATGTTTTACTCCAATCATTCTGAAAATACACAGCATTGTTGCCTTTCAGAAAAAAAAAAAAATCATTCTTTGATATGCAGAAACATCTTACTTTTCGTGATGGGTAATTTTAATGTATCAGCTCGACTGGCCACAGGGTGCCCAGATTAAATATTATTTCTAGATGTATCTGTAAGGTTGTTTCTAGACAAGATTAGTACTTAAATCAGTAGACTCAATAGAGTAGATTTTATTCCTTCATGTAGCTGGGCATCATTTGATCCACTGAGGGCCTGCGTAGAACAAAAGGCAGGAGGAAGGAAGAATTTACATTATTTTTTTCTGCCTCACTGCTGAGCTGGGACATCTCATCTCATTTCATTTTCTATGGCCATTGGATTGGGGCTTACTCTGTTGGTTCCCCTGGTTCTCAGACCTTCAGAATCAAACTGAACAACACCTTTGGCTTTCCTGAATTTCCAGCATGCAGATGGCAGATGGTGGGACACCTAGACCCCCATAATCACATGGCCCAATTCCCATATTACCTCTCTCTCGCTCCAGATATGTATACACATATGATACAGGGAATGAGTGATTCTATAGGAGCAGAATTAGAAGAAAAAAAAATTTAAAGATGAGTTTTCTAAATTGAGGCTGGGGTTTCTGGAACTGGCCCTCTAATCTGACTAAATAATACTAATGGCTCTATTTTTGGTAGTAAAGAGAGCACTGATAGCCCATGTTGTGAATTGTTCATAGAGATATACAAAATATATGCATTGTATACTCCCAATTAACCACTTATAATAGGCAAGAAGTGAAGTGGCTGTGTATATTATACTTTTGAACATTTCCGGAAAACTAACAAATATGAAGGCATTGTTGGTTGCACGTAATGTTGCTGAACAAAGTGGTGAAAGAAAAAAGTTGAGTTTAGGGATTGAAATTCCATCTCAAGTGTCATGTAGATAATGTAAGAACTTTCATAAGTTCTTTCATATCTTAACTCCTTTAAGATAAAGGAGTTATCTTTCATATCTAACTTTAATATCTTAACTCCTTTAAGATAAAGGTCTTAAAGGAGACCTTTATCTCCTGCAATGACAGGGCTTCTGCAATTGCTGAAAATCAAACATGGAGTTCCATTCTGCCACTGGCTGAATTATAATGCTAACTGAACTCCAAGCCTTGTAGGGTGTCTACTCTTAAAAGTGAGGGTACCGACTGGGAAGGAACAGGATTCTAAAACAATTAAACGGGGATTTGTGGGAAGACTCTGTTGAAGCTGGGGACATTGAGCCTCTAAGTTCAGATGAATTTTCTTTACCAGTAGAAGTGGTCTCCCCAATCCCAGTGGCAGAGACACCTCTACCTCCAGTGGTAGCAGCCTCCTCACCTGCAGTGACATCTGCCTTTCAATCCCCATCTGAAGGGATTAACCCTGCATTGCCTGAGGAAAGTGTAATGACCTCCCTTGAGGCAGTTGCCATGAAAGACTATGCTGATTCTCCTCAGGACCTCCTCTCACCCTTCCTCTTTGCTTCTAGGCATACAAGTAGACTCCAGTGTCTGCAGACTCCTGCAGGTAAGGTACAAAGTGTGGCCCAGAAGGAGGTGTGTTACACTCCAAAAGAACTACTCAGGTTTTCTTATGGTTTCAAGTGGAAATCCTGGGAACATGTGTGGGAATAGATATATGGGATAACAATGGAAGGAACAAAAAATTGGGTTATGCTGAATTTATTGATATAAGCTCACTAAGCAGTGAGTCTGCACTTAATATGACAACTTGGGGAGTTAGAAAGGGCTCCAATAGTTTGTTTGTTTGGTTGGCTGAAACATGGACCAACAGATGGCCTGCAGTAAGTGAACGGGGAATTGCAGACACCCCTTGGTTTAACATAGAGGAAGGGACTGAAAGGCTTAGGGAGACTGGAATGCTAGGGTGGATTTGTCATGTAAGACTTACTCATACACTCTGGGAGAGTCCAGAAGATACATCTTTCACCATGATTGTGAGAAATAAGTCCATAAGGGGAGTCCTAGCACCCTAAAGTGCTTTGTAATTGTTCTTCTCTGTAGGCCAGTCCTTACAGTGGAAGCCATAGCCATAGAACTTGAAAACTTAAATGCAGTGAGAATAATTGGAACCTGGGGAGCAGGGGCCAAGAGGTGAAGTACCAAAGAAAATGTGGGCATAGTTACTGTAATAAATAGCAGAGTCAAAGCAGCAATGGTGAAGTACCAAAGAAAATGTGGGCATAGTTACTGTAATAAATAGCAGAGTCAAAGCAGCAATCAGAGCAGTCTGATTCATGTGGACCTGTGGTGTTGGCTAGTTAATCATGGAGTTCCTAGAAGAGAAATAGCTGGGAACCCTACTAAATTCTTGCTTCAGCAGTATAAAGTAAAAAGTTATAGATCAAGAGAACAAAAGTCCAACTTTAATAAAACAGAGTCATGGTCCTCAGTCAATTCTCAGACTTGAGCCAGGTTACAAACCCAGAACCCCTTGGATGAAGGGGAGGTGATCACCTTGAGGAAAGACCCCAGTGCACTGTTGAAAATGTATACTGTTGACATTTCTCCTAGCTTTCCACAAAGAAACCTATGGCCTTTCATCAGGGAGACTGTACATTAATGAAAAGAAAATAATTAGATCTTTTTGAAACAAGAAGGCACTGGCTTTAAACTGACATTGATTCCAGGAGACACAACGTATCACTGTGGCCCTCCAGTTACAGTAGGGGCTTATGAAGGTCAGGGGATCAATGGAGTTTTAGTTCAGGTCCATCTCACAGTAGTTCCAGGGTCTCTGAACCCATTTTGTGGTTATTTCCCCTGTTCCAGATGCAAAATAGAAATAGATGTACTCAGAAGCTGGCAGAAACCCCACACTGGTTCCCTGACTTCTGGAGTGAGGGCTATTATGGTGGGAAAAGCCAAGTGGAAGCTGCTAGAATCGCATCAACCTAGAAAAATAGTAAATCAAAAGCAATACTATATTCTTGGAGGTACTGGAAAGATTATTGCCACCATGAGAAATCATGAAAGATTCAGGGGTGGCGATTCTCACCACATCCTCATTTGTCTCTATTTGGCCTGTGTAAAAGACAGATGGATCTTAAAGAATGACAGTGGACCATTGTAAGATTAATCAAGTGGTACCTCTAATTGCAGCTGCTATACCAGATGTGACTTTATTGCTTGAGAAAATTGACAAATCACTTGATACATGGTACACAGCTATTAATCTGACCAATTATTTTTTTCTTTATACTTGTCCGGAGGCTGATCAGAAGCAGCTTTGTTTTCAACTGGTAAGGACATCTATACACCTTAACAGTCCTACCTTAGCCTTATATTAACACTCTAGCTCTATGCCATAATTTAGTTTTCAGGGATCTTGATTGCCTTTCCCGTCTATAAGATATCATGCTGGTCCATGACATTGATGACACTCATTGGATCTGGTGAGCAAAAAGTAGCAGCTGCTTAAGACCGCTTGATAAGATACTTGTGTGTCAGAAGGTGGGAAATAAATCCAACAAAAATTTAGGGACTTTCTAACTCAATTAAATATTTAAGGGCCCAATGGTGTGGGGATGTCAAGATATCTCTTCTGAAGTTAAGGATAAATTGTTGCATCTTGCCTTTCCTTCAACTAAAAAGGCAGCACAGTGCCTAGTGGGCTTCTCGGGATTTAGGAGGCAACATATTCATTATTTTGGTGTATTTTACTGGCCCATTTACTGAATGACCTGAAAAACTGCTGGTTTTGAGTTCAGCCCAGAATAGGGGCTCTTCAAGAGGTCCAGGCTGCTGTGCAAGCTTCTCTGCCTCTTGGGCCACATGGTTCAGCAGATCCAATGGTTCTCGGAGTGTCAATAGTGGGTAGCGATGCTGTTTGGAGCTTTTGCTAGGCTCCAATATATGAATTAGAGCACAGGCCTTTAGGACTTTGGGGCAAGATCCTATTGTCATCTGCAGAAAACTGCTCTCCTTTTGAGAAATAGCTTTTTCTCTGCAACTGACGTTTAAATGTAAGCCACAAAGTTACCATGCAACTTGAGCTGCCCATCATGAACTATTAGCTGACCCATGAAGCCATGAAGTTGGCTGCATGCAGCAACACTCCATCATCAAATGAAGGTGATATATACATGGGTTATATGAGCAGGCCCTGAAAGCACAAATAAGTTACATGAAGAAGTGGTTCAAATTTTCATAGTCTCCATTCTTGCTTCATTACCTTCTCTCTCTCTCAGCTACACCTGTGGGCTCCTAGGCAGTTCACAACAATCAGTTGACAGAGAAAGACAAGACTCAGTCCTGGTTTAGAAATGATTCTGCATGACATGCAGGGCAGCTGCAGCACCGCAGCCACCCTCTGGGACATTCCTGAAGGTCGTTGGTGAAGGGAAATTCTCCCGGTGGGCAGAACTTTGGGCATCCATTTAATTGTCCATTTTGTTTGGAAGGAGAAGTGGCCAGACATACAATTATATACCAATTGATGTTTAATGCTTTGGCCTAATGGTCAGAGACTTGGAAGATGCATGATTGGAAAATGGTCACAGAGAAATTTGAGAACAGAGATTTTCCCTGAATGGAGAAAAAGTGGGAGGATATTTGTGTCTCATGAGAATGCTCATCAAATGGTGACCTTAGCAGAGGAGGATTTTAATAATCGAGTGGATAGGATGACCTATTTTGGATACCAGTCAACCTCTCTTCTAAGCCAACCTTGTTATTATGCAATGAACAAAGTGTTGTTGTCATGAACAAAGTAGCCCTGTGGCAGGGATGAAGGTTATGCATGGTCTCAGCAATAGGGACTCCACTCATTAATGCTGACCTGGCTATGGGCACTGCTGATTGTCCAATCTGCCAGCAGCAGAGACCAGAACAGATTCTCAGCCCCCATCCCCATAGCACCATTCCTGGGGTCATGAGACAGCTAGGTGGTGGCAGGTTGATCATATTAGATAGTTTCCATCATGGAAGGGGTAGTGTTTTGTCCTTCCTGGAATATATACTTACTCTAGACATGGATTTGCTTTTCTTGAATGTTTCCACCAAGACTATCATCGGTGGACTCACAGAATGCCTCATCTGCCTTTAGGGCTTTAGGACTTTGGGCCAAAATCCTATCATCATGTTATTCCACCATCATGTTATTCCATACAGCAGTGCTTCTGATCAAGGAACTCACTTAATAGCTTAAGAAGTGTGGCAATGGTCTCATGTTCAGGAACTCACTGGTCTTACCCCATCCCCCACTATACTGAAGTAGCCATCTTGATAGAATGGTGGAATGGCCATTTGAAGTCTTGGTTACAGGACCAACTAGGTGATAATACCTTGAGGGTTGAGGCAATGTTCTCCAGAAAACTGTATATGTTCTGAATCAGCATCCAATATTTGGTGCTGTTTCTCTGATAACCAAAATTCATAGGTCCAGGAATCAAGGTTCAAAACTGAAGTGACACTACTCATGAATTCCCCTAGTGTCCCATTAGCAAAAGGTTTTCTTCCTGTTTCCATGACTTTATGCTCTGCTGACCTAGAAGTCTTCATCCTGGAAAAGGGAATGCTCCCACCAGAAGACAAAATCATGACTTCCTTAAACTGGAAGTTAAGAGTGCCATCCACCACTTTGGGAGTCTCCCTCCTGAGTCAACAGGCCAAGAATTTACTGTGTTGGCTGTCATGACTGATCCAGATTACCAAGGTTACACTGAACTACTACTCCATAGTGGAGTAGTAGTCGAGTATGTCTGGAATACTTAGAGCATCTCTTAATATTACCATGCCCTGTAATTAAGGTCAATGGAAAACCACAACAAACTAATACATGTAGGGCATCTAATGGCCCAGACTTTTCAGGAATGAAGGTTTGGGTCATTCCACCAGGTAAAGAACCACAATTGGCTGAGGTGCTTGCTGAAGTCAAAGGGAATACAGAATGGGTAGTGGAAGAAGGTAGTTATAAATACCAGCTACAAAAACGTGACCAGTTACAGAAAAATGACTCATGACTGCAATTGTCACAAGCACTTTCTCTTTACTTTGTTCTGAGTATGTTTGCATGCATATGTATGTGTGTATCTTTTTTTTTCTGTCTTATCTTGTTACCATGTAACATAAGATATATTTATTTCATACCATAGTATTTAAATATTGTTAACTTTACATTATAACATTTAAGTTATAGAATACCAAGGAGCAGAATAAACATCACTCAGGGTTTTACCTCTGTTTCTGGGGAAGGAGTTAGTGCATTACTGGTTGTACATAGGATAGGTGTATCATGTTCAGTGGCATTGTGACCTTGTTATTGTTTTTATTTGAGGATTAATTATGATTTGAGGTGAGGCATTTGTGTGCCAATTTGACAAGGGTTGAACTTGTGATGGTTGATTCTACATGTCATCTTGACTGGATCATGAGGTGCACAGATTAAGTACTATTTCTGTGTGTGTCTTTTATGTTTTTTCTGAATGGAATGAGAATTTGAACCCATGGAATCAGTGAAACAGATTGCCCACTCCAGTGTGGTTGGCCATTACCCAGTCCATGAAGGGTTGGAGTAGAATAAAAGACAAAGAAAAGAGGAGTATGCCTCTTCTTTCTTCTGCCTGCATGAACTGAAACATCCCATCTCATCTCATCTTCCCTGGCCCTCAGACTGAGATTAATACCATTGACTTCTCTGGTAATCAGGCTTTTGGGCTTGGATTAATTTGCATAACCAGCTTTCCGGGATCTACAGCTCTCAGAGTGCAGATCGTGGGATTTCCCAGCCTCTGGAGTTTCAGTAGCCACTTCCTTATAATAAATCTCCGCATATATCCTACAGGTTCTCTATTTCTGAAGAACCCTGACAAGTACGTTTTTCCCTTGTCGGACAACTGATTCTGCTTATTATTATAGATATTTGTGTATTTAACCTGTTTTTACTGAGTATTGATTTTTTGCAAGGGCATGCATTGGATTTCCCCAATTTCTACAACATCTTTAGGTCCTGGCAATGTGTTTGGGTATTCAGAAAGTGTTTCAGTGGAAATGAATAAATTAGCAAGTGTGTGTCTGTGTGCTCACTCATGCAAATATAACTTTTTTCTATTGTCTTTAACATTTCAATTTTCTAACTTACGCTTCTACATTTCAGATATTGCCACTTCATTATTAGAGAGCAGAAAGAAAATCATGTAGATGCCCTGTAAAATTCAATTCTTCAGACAATTCTCCCTCAAAAATCCACAAGTGAGGCCACACTGATGTTTGTATAGGGTTTTTCTCAGGGAGTTCTCATGTTACATTAACATCCACTTCTTGGTATTCATTCTGATTCTTTTAATACTGAAAGATTTTCAGAACTTCTTGTTAACTTGGAATCATCAAATGACTCTAGGTGGGCCCAGTAAGGTCTTTTCCCAACTCATCCAACCACCCAACACAGTATTAAAGGACTCTTGTTCAAAGCGTCTATGTTATTTCTTAGCTTCCAGTTATGTTTATTTTTATACTTTTTTCAATATTCTACCTCTTCTCCATTATCCCTGACCTGATCTTTTAGATGTATGTTTAACTCTTAGACGTATGGTCAATGCTTTTTTATTATTTTGTCTCATGTTTTCCAACTTTTTCTTTGAGTTTTGTTAAGTTTTCTTAATAACCAACTTAGTGTTCAAAGTAACCAGCTGACTATATTGAGCATACCCACTTGTATTTTCACTGTATTTCTTACAATGTCTAAGACTTTTTCTTCTCTTTGTTCTGCCATTCAAAGCTGCCATTCTTGTTTCATACTTGCAACATCTTCTTAAATCTGCTTAATGAATGTTCTCCTGCTCCCCAAGGTATATTAGTTTATTTCCTGAGTTCAGTGTCCCAGGAGTTCCCCCAGCCCCCTTTCTTGTGGTTGGTTTTCTCATGTGTCTGGTGAGGGCAGATGGTCCATTTGCATCACTGCTGGTAACATTTCCACAGGTTAGGCTGGTAAATATGTTCACTTAGTGCATGAACATGTAAACACCAGGGCTCACAGCAGACAGCCCAATAATTTATGGAGTGAGCAGACAAGCAAGTTTCACTTAGGGAGTATGTAGTGGCCTGGAGTGTTTCATTTTGTTTCTTCCTGGCCAACAATGCTTGTTGTTCTAAAAGAATGTTTCTTTTCCTTCTGAGCCTGGGTGAAGGTCTAGTTCCCTCAATGTCTGCTCACTTTCTTTCTCAGGTGTGTATCCCCCATCTCTAAGAACAGATTTTCAGTTTAGCCTGGGGTGGGCATCACCATTCTCCATGTGCCCAGGAAGTATGCCTCTGGAGTGCCTGTTCATTACTGATATGCTATTTCTACCTCTGCTATGAGGCTGCTGAAAAGCTAAAGTAAGATCATCTGTGAAACACTGGTATATATCTCTGCCTTCACATACCTGGTTCTTGTAAAATGAAATGCCCTGTCACTGTTTCCTTGCTGGAAAATCCCTATTCAGTTTGTAACACTCAGCAAATGAATCAGCTTTCTGCATGAATCATGCCCACACCTGAGAGAATCGAATCAAAACTATTGTTCCCATTTTGCAGATGTGGAAAATGAAGCTTGAGTAGAGCAAGTGAGACAGGCAGGTTGGACCAGGAAACATCACCTGGAATCTTTGACGCTAGAAGGCAGAGAGGGGTCACCTGGGATTTTGTTTTCTCTGGTAGAGCTCACTTTCCTTCCTCATGAATCAGTCTCTGGAGCATTTGCTTCCTGTCAACCTCAGTAGGGAAGGCGCCAGGTTCAAGAGGTCAAAGAAAGACCCAGAATCAGCAAATGAGACACGGGGTTTTATTAGGGACTTTCTTACAGGGGAGAGAGTTCAGTGGCGGCAGGCTGGGCAGGAGAACCGCCTTATGGACAGAAACAATCCAGTGGCAGCAGGCTGAACAACGTAAACACGCAGCACAGTGGTGGTGGGTTGGGCAGGACAGCCACAACCACTTGCGAACAGCATGCAGTTTATTTTCACTTAATACCCTCCCCGTAATGACCTCCGCCTGACAACCTTCATTTACTGACTGCCCCCCTCCAAAACTCAGAACTCAATCTTCTATACAGCCTGTGTTCCACAGGACATGCCAGGGGCTCAGATGTTCCTCATAGACAAGGAATGAATCACCAGATTGGCCACTCCTGGATTCCCTAGCTTGGAACCACACTCAGGTGTGTCTACCACACAGGGTCATTCTAAGGGTATGCTTAAGTTATTGCTGTCAGGTGCGTTTACCCAACAGCATCTAACAGTGCAAGAGACTTCCACAGGGCAATATGCTGTGTTTAGCCCTATCTTTATTCTTAGTGGGATTTATTTTTTGCTCCAATTCATATTTTGTATTTTTGCTTAAATTTTTAACTGTTGGAAACCTGGGTCTCTATTTCATTGAATTTGAATGATGACAAGTATTAAAAGGTTTGCCACAACCTTCCTTGTCTCAAAAAACATCATTAAAGTGCCATGAAAATACAAATAATTGTACTATTTGATACAGAAATAATTAATTAATTAAAAATAAAAGAAAATGTTTTCAACCTCACTTTCTCTCGAAGGAAATTTTACTTATCATATTCTCTCTTTATTTTCCCCCTTCAGTTGATTGGGTGTGTTATCTCCTTTCTGATTTCCTTCCTTCCTTCTTTCCTTCCTTCCTTCCTTCCTTCCTTCCTTCCTTCCTCCCT
>NW_012102565.1:3271657-3306654 GCF_000951045.1 Mandrillus leucophaeus | reverse complement strand
GAAAGCATAAATTATATGTCTATTAATAAACAGAAATATTGCTTTCCGATGGCATTGAATTAGGGGATTATTCTGTTCTGGTAAAAACCAGGCTATCTATGCATCCTCTCCTGCTGCTGCATATGTTCTGATGAAGAAGCCAATTTTTGGAATACCTTCAGCAGTGTCTGTGGGATATTTGTAGGGTGCACATCTAAGAAGAAAATGTCTTCCTCAGTGTTGTTGGACTCTGCAATAACAACTTAGGAGCAGTGTAGCTAGAGCTAGGGAAGTATTTTCAGTGAAAACAGTGATGTCTGAACATTGAGCAATTGTAGACTGAATTCAAGAATTCACTATAATTGACACAAAAGTCATTATAAAATGAAGTACTAATTTCTGGTAAGACAGATGCAATACTTAGAAAAAAATATAGACAGAGCATAACCAAATCTTAAAAGAAAAGTGTTCTGTCTCTACTACTGAACTTAGCTGAGGATTTCACCCACTCATGGTGAGGAGGGATTGGGATTAACTTCAGAATTGCATTGTGCTTTAATCAGAGCTTTGGAAAAATACAGCCATGAGAAGCTAACTGCATCAATCGTAACTGTGCATAAGTCATTCTGCAATGTGAATTCAACACTTTCAAATATATTTCCTCTGGTCTTTATAAAGTCTCAATTATATGTTCTGCATTTACAAGCAGTCTGGTGGCCCATGCAAGGCTGTCCTGATTCAAATAGAATTCCTAAGAGTTGGTGTCTAGAAGGATCTATTTAACAATTCAGGATATTCAGGATATTGAAAAAAGTGGTAATGTTTTGTTTGTATAACATTTTTGAATTGCAAAAGCATTTTCATATTTATCATTTCATGTGAGACTCCCACAATCTTTGAAGGTAGGGATTTTTTTTTTTTTTGGCTTACTTTTTAGCATCCTCATTTGGCAGATGAGAAACCCAAGGCTTGCAGGTGCTGCCATCCATGCTGTCTAAGGTGGTGCTGACAAACCATTCTGGACTCCAGTCCTTAAATTCCAGAGTCATCTCTTGTTTGTTGATATGGTTTGGCTGTGTCCCCACCCAAATCTCATCTTGAATTATAGTTCCCATAGTACCCACATGTTGTGGGAAGGACCTGGTGGGAGATAATTGAACCACGGGGGTGGTTTCCCCCATACTGTTCTCATGCAAGTGAATAAATCTCATGACATCTAATAGTTATACAAGGAGTTTTCCTTTTTGCTTGCCTCTCATTCTCCCTTGCCTGCTGCCACATAAGATGTACCTTTCACCTTCTGCCTTGATTGTGAGGCCTCCCCAGCCACATAAAACTGTGAGAACATTAAACCTCTTTTGCCTTATAAATTACTGAGTCTCAGGTATGTCTTTATCAGCAGCACGAAAATGGACTAATACACTAAACTGGTACCAGTAGAGTGGGGTACTGCTGTAAAGATACCCAAAAATGTGGAAGTGAGTTTGGAACTGGGTAACAGGCAGAGGTTGGAACAGTTTGGAGGGCTCAGAAGATAGGAAAATGTGGGAAGGTTTGGAACTCCCTGGAGACTTGTTGAATGGCTTTGACCAAAGTGTTGATAATGATATGGACCATGAAATCCAGGCTGAGGTGGTCTTAGATGGAGATGAGGAAATTGTTGGGAACTAGAGTAAAGGTAACTCTTGCTACATTGTAGCAAAGAGATTGGTGGCATTTTACTCTTGCCCTAGACAGTTCTGGAACTTTGAACTTGAGGGAGATGGCTTAGGGTATCTGGCAGAAGAAATTTTTAAGCAGCAAAGCATTCAAAGGTGACTTAGGTACTGTTAAAAGCATTCAGTTTTAAAAGGGAAACAGAGCATAAAGGTTCATAAAATGCAGCCTGACAATGCAATCGAAAAGAAAAACCTATTTTCCAAGGAGAAATTCAAGCTGGCTGCAGAAATTTGCATAAGTAATGAAGAGCCAGATGGTAATCACTAAGACAAAGGTGGAAATGTCTCCAGGGCATATCAGAGACCTTTGAAGCAGCCCCTTCCATCACAGGCCCAGAGGCCTAGGAGGGATAAATGGTTCTGTGGGCCAGTCCAGGGCCCTCCTGCTGTGTGCAGCCAAGGAACTTGGTGCCCTCCATACCAACCACTCTAGCCATGGCCAAGGTACAGCTCAGACCATGGCTTCAAAGGGTACAAGCCCCAATTCTTGGCAGCTTCCACTTGGTGTTGAGGCTGCAGGTGCAAGGAAGTCAAGAACTGATGTCTGGGAACCTTTGCCTAGATTTCAGTTGATGTATGGAAATGCCTGGATGTCCAGGTAGAAGTTTGCTGCAGGGGCAGAGCCCTCATGGAGAGCCTCTGCTAGGGCAGTGCAGAAGGGAAATGTGGTGTTAAAGCCTCCACACAGAGTCCCCATGGGCACTGCCTAGTGGAGCTATAAGAAGACAGCCACCGTCCTCCAGGAACCAGAATGGTAGATCCACCAACAGCTTGCACCATGTACTTGGAAAAGCTGCAGACACTCAGCGACAGCCCATGAAAGCAGCCAGGAGGGAGGCTACACACTGCAAAGCCACAGGGCGGAGCTGCCGAAGACCATGGGAACTCACCTCTTGCATCAGTGTGACCTGGATGTGAGACATGGAGTCAAAGGAGATTGTTTTGGAGCTTTAAGATTTTATTGCCCTGCTGGATTCTGGACTTGCATGGGGCCTTTAGCCCCTTTATTTTGGCCAATTCATCCCATTTGGAATGGGTGTATTTATCCAATGACATTGTAGATAGACCACTGCATCCCATTGTATCTAGAAAGTAATTAACTTACTTTTGATTTTACAGGCTCATAGGCAGAAGGGCCTTGCCTTGTCTCAGATGAGACTTTGGACTTTTGAGTTAATGCTGAAATGAATTAAGATGTTGGGGGACTGTTGGGAAGGCCTGATTGGTTTTGAAATGTGAGGACATGAGATTTTGGAGGGACCAGGGACAGAATAATATGGTTTGGGTGCGTCCCTACCTAAATCTCATCTTGAATTGTAGCTCCCATAATTTCCACATGTTGTGGGAGGGGCCTGGTGGGAGATAATTGAATTATGGGGGTAGATTCCACCATACTGTTCTCATGGTAGTGAAAAAGTCTTATGAGATCTGATGATTTTATAAGGAGTTTTTCCTTTCACTTGACTCTCATCATCTCCTGCCTGCTGCCAGGTAAGACATGCCTTTCACCTTCTGTCATAATTGTGAGGCACCCCCACCAAACACGTGGAACTGTGAGTTGATTAAACCTTTTTTTTTTTTTTTTTTTTATAAATTACACAGTCTCGGATATGTCTTTATCAGCACTGTGAAAATGGACTAATACATTGTGTAGTCTTGCCTAGTTACCTGATGGCATGGGAAGCTGTTTACGGGTGGCTAACAATCAACTAGTCTAAGGGACCTCAGATATGACCAAAGCTGATGGTTTGGTTAGGGAGGGTCAGATTAATTACTGTAATCAGGAAATAGAAGTTTCTAGAGGCAGGTTAGGGAAGCAGTGGTTCACCTAATCTCTTTGGGTCATCACAAGACCTCATCCAGGGCATGGAGCAGGAAATATAATCCAGACTAGCTAGGCAAACCCAAACTTGTTTCCTCTGTCCCTCTTCCACCCACAGCTGATGTTACTCATTGATGATGGCACTCTTTCTCCTCTGTCTGTCTCTGCTGGTACCCTGCCATTACAACACAATAGCCATTTCTGCTCCAGACCTTCATGATGGGCGCAGAAATAAGCTGGCTGAACAGAGCCTCAGGGCCCCAGGCAGCAAGTCTAAGGTTTTGAAGGAAGGCTACAGTTCCAACAGAAATAAGGATGCCAGGCACAAACTGAAGAAACCCTCCAATCATTCAACACAGCCTCAAAATTAGGATGTGATCAAAGCCTGGGAGCCAACAGATAACCAGCCTTCATCCCAGCTCAATTAGAGGGCTATGCCTCAAACTGATTCCATATCTAACCTGCCGTGTGTCTGACTTAGTTTAAACATTTGTCGGCACTGTTTAGAGGCTCAGAATTATGCCCAAAGTCATGAATACTCCAAAATACAGACCCTGTAAATAGGGGACTGTCATTCTAGTAGAAGAGAAAGACAAGAAAACAGTGGTAATATGATGTGTGAGTTTGATGTAGAGTAGAGGTGGAGGTGTTTGGGAAAAACTTTCTGGAGGGGCTGCACCCTGGGTTGAAGAACAGTACACTTACTCGTAGGAGGTCAGAACAAGATTTATTGCCTTGCAGCTGGATGGCTTTAGTCAACTTAGCAGCAAGGAATGGAAAAGGCAGGGAGGAGCAATGTAAGCCTACATAAAGCTGCTCATTCCTACACACAATGAAGGGCTCTCTCTGCGCGCGTGTGTGTGTGTGTGTGTGTGTGTGTGTGCATGCATGTGACATTTCCTGTAGCCAAAACTAGAGAAAATTTGATGAAGGTTTAATCACATAGCCTCATCCTCAAGCTGAGTCCCTAGGACTGACCTAATGTGACTGTCAAGCTAACCAGAATATAGTCAAGTACAGTAGCAGGACAAAGAGACAGTAAAACTCAGACCTGCAAGGAACTAAGTGAAGCCTGTCATTCAGCAGATGCAAGACAACAGAATCTGAGTCCAATATTAACTGAACAAGTGAGAAAACAAGTCAGAAGTACTTCCACCTCTAGGAAGATGAAGTAGACATACTTTTCCCTTCCTGCTAAGTGCAACTGAAAGCACTGAGATACATATTCTGAAGATGGAAAGAAGAAGACTGTCTAGGAAACTCAAGATACAATTACACAATGGCTGGTTTTCTGGGTTTTCTCTTAGCCACACATATCCCAGGCTTGTAGCTGAAGAAGCTGGCCAGAAACAACACCAGTCACTATCGAAAAAGCTTCTCAAAAGCTGGCTCTGTAACCAAAGGGCCAGAAAGCAGTAGCCTAATAAGACAGAAATATTTTAGTCAATAACATTTGTTCTCCAGTCAAACAGAACTAAGAGTACTGTGGATACATGCTCTTCAGCAAAAGCCTAGTGAGAAGCTGAAACATCATCTTTTGGTGCTTCAACCCTCCCCTGGGGTGTCAGAGAAGGCTGAGTGGAGAGCCAGGACTCTTCCCCGCTGGGAAGCAATGAGTCCTTTCCCACCCCTTCTATCAGTGGAGATCAACTATGGAGCAGTACAAAGGCAACCTACTCCTCCCAACCAGGGTGCTCTCAGCAGAGACTACATGGGAGCCAGAACATCCACCTTCCCCTGACATTAGTGAGTCCATGCTACACATTTTTCCCTGCTGGAGCAGTGTCTAAGTAAGCCAAGTAAAACAGAAAATTTAAATAAGCTCCAGATCATCACAAAATAATACATACAATGTCCAGGCTGTCATTTTTAAAATACACATTGTAAGAACAAAGGAAATCCCAATTTGAATTTAAAAAGACACTGACACAAGATGACAAATGCTGCAAATATCTGACACACAAGTTTTAAAGCAGCCATCATGAAGAGACTTCAAGGAATAATTACTATACTCTTGAAGCAAAATAGAAAACTCAGCAAAGAAAAAGAACCAGTTTGGATTTTAGAAATGAAAAACACTATAAACGAAATAAAAAAGAAAACTCAATGTATGGACTTATCAACAGAATGGAAAGGACAACAGAAAAGAGAATCAATGATCTGGAAGATATAGCCACAGAAATTAGCAACTCTGAGCAAGAGAGAAAAAATAGTCTTAAAAAATGAGCAGATACTCAGGTTTCTATAGGATTCTAGCAAAATATCTAAATTTCCTGTCATTGAAGTCCTGGAAAGAGAAGAAAGGGAAAATAGGATTAAAAGTGCTCAAAGAAATAATGGCTAAAAACTTACCAAATTTTGCAATATATATAAACATGCAGATTAAAGAAGCAAAGCAAAACTCTAACAGGAAAACTCAAAGAAATCTACATCAAGGCATATTATAGTCACACTTCTCATAACTAAAAACAAATAAAATTTATTGAAAAGAGAGAAGGGACACCTTATTTGTAGTAAGAAAATATTTAAGTAATAAAGAATTTCTCATCAGAAACCATGGAGGTATGAAGAAAGCAGCACATTTTTCAAGTATTAAAAGTAAAGAAACAAAAAGAAAAATTTTTACTCAATCCTATATCCAGCAGAAATATCCTTCAAGGATAAAGGGGAAATCAAGATGTTAGATGAAGGAAAGCTATACATATTTGTTGCTAATAGGCCTTGTAAAGAGAGAGCTAAGGGATGTTCTGTAAACAGAAAGATGATGAAAGACAGAACTTTGAAACATCAGAAAGAAGGAAAGAACAATGAAAAGAGTAAGTATACAGGTAAACACAATACATTTTGTTTCTCTTAAGTTTTTTGTACTAGGGTTGATGGTTGAAGCAAAAATTCTTGCATGGCTGATATGATTTTCAATGTATATAGAGAAACCACTTAAATAATTATAAATAGTGGAGAAATAGAGATATATAAAGAGGTAAGTTTTCTATACTTCACTCAAAGAGTAAAACCTCAAGTCTCTGTACAGATTACAAATTAAAGCTACCGTTAAAAATTTATACAAATAAATACAATTTAACACAATTTAAATAAATCCGAATGACATATTACAAAACTAAAGACAGAAAAAAAACCAGGAAAATGTCAAAAAGGACAGAGAGTAAAAGATTTATCAATAGCTACATCAAATGCAAATAGACTAAATATGTTAATTAAGATACAGAAGTAACAAGTATATAAAAATTATGGCTCAATTATATGCCATCTACAAGGATCTAATTTCAAATACAATGATACATGTAGGTTGAAAGTTTTAGTTTGTAAAAATATGTAGAATTCAGAGCAAAGAGAATTATCAGAGAGGCACATTAGTGAATGATGAAAGGTTCAATCCACCGAAGAGACAATACCAAAAGTGTATGAAACAAAAAGACTGCAAAATATGTAAGGCAATATCTAATAGAAGTGAAAGAAAAATTAGACAAATATACAATTGCAACTGGAGACTTCAATACTTCTGTCTGAACAATTGGTAGAACAATGACACAGAATATAAAACATACCTAAAATTTTCTGAGAGGGAAATTTATAGTACTAAATTCTTACAATAGAAATCAGGAAGGCTGCGCATGGTGGCTCATATCTGTAATCCCAGCACTTCGGGAGGCCAAGGTTGGGGGATCATGAGCTCAGGAGTTCAAGACTAGCCTGGGCAACATGGAGAAAACCATCTCCACAAAAAATTAGCTGGGTGTGGTGGCATGTGCCTGTGGTTCCAGCTACTTGGGAGGCTGAGGTAGGATTACTTGAGCCTAGGAAGTGGAGGTTACAGTGAGCCAAGATCATGCCACTGCATTCCAGCCTGGGTAATAGAGCAAGATTCTGTCTCAATAAAAACACAAACAAACAAAAAGAAGTTCTTGAATCAATGAATTAAATTCATATGTAGAGAGAAAAGACGAGCAAAATAAGCCCAAAGCAAGCAGAAGAGAGAAAATAATAAAGATAAGAATAGAAATCAATAAAATTAAAATTAGAAAATTAATACAGAAAATTAATAAAACAAAGAGAAGTTTCTTTGAAAAGATTAAATTGACAAACCCCTAGCAAGAGAACCAAAGGAAAAAATAAAAACACAGTTACCAATGTGAATAATGAAATAAAGTATCATTACAGACCCTACAAACATCAAAATTATATTAAGAAAATACCGTGTACAATTCTACACTCTTAAATATAACTTTAATGAATAAATTAACTCCTTAAAAAACACACTGAATGGGAAATAATCTAAATAGTTCAATAACTATTAACAATATTGGATTCATAATGTTAAAATACTTGAAAAATAAATCTCGGGCCCAGGCTGTTTCCCTGAAGACTTCTAACATTTAAAGAAATAGAAACTATAGACTGAATATCCTTCATAATGATAGATACAAATGTTCTTTTTTTTTTTTTGATAAAGGGTCTCAGTCTGTAGCCCACGCTGGAGTGCAGTGGCGCGATCTTGGCTCACTGCAACTTCTGCCTCCTGGGTTCAAACCATCCTTTCACCTCAGCTCCCAAGTAGCTGAAACTAAGAGCACATGCCACCATGCCTAACTAATTTTTGTATTTTTTGTAGAGATGTGTTTCTCCAGGTTTCCCAGGCTGGTCTGGAGCTCCTGGACTCAAAAGATCCTTCTGGTTCAGCCTCCCAAAGTGCTGGTATTACAGGCATGCACCACTGTGGCTGGCTGATGCAAATATTTTTAATAAAATGTTGGTAAATATTATTCAGTAGTATATAAAAAGATTATATACCATGACCAAGTAAAATGTATTCCAGAGATGCAAGAGTAATTCAATATTTGAAAATCAATATAATCTACCATTTAACAGGTTAAGAAAAATTACATACCGCATCAACTGAAGCAAATAAAATATTTGACAAAACCCAACACCCTTTCATAATAAAAACTCTTAGAGAACTATGAAGAGAATGGAACTTCCTTAACTTGATAAAGAATCTCTACAAAAATCTTTACCTAATGTCATACTTAAGGCAAGAATGTCTGCTCTTGACACTATTATTCATTTTAGCACTGCAAGCTATAGGAAGTACAGCAAGACAGACAGACAGACAGAAAGAAAGAAAGAAAGAAAGAAAGAAAGAAAGAAAGAAAGAAAGAAAGAATCATACAGATCTGAGAGGAAGAAATAAAACTGTATCTAAAAAAACTTTTGGAGCTAATAAGTGAATCCAGAAAGTTTACAGCATACAAGATAAACAGAAACATCAATTAAATTTCTATACATAAGCAATGAATAAGTGGACACATAAACAAATGCAATCCACTCACAATCATTAAAGAAAAATACATAGGGGTGAATCTAAAAAAAAATGTCAGGACTTGTATGCTGAAAAGTATAAAATGTTGGTGAAAGAAATCAAAGATCTAAAGAAATAGAGATTATGTTCAAGCAGTGGGAGACCCAATATAGAAAAGATGTCAATTTTCCCCAAATTGATATACATTTTCAATGAAATTCTTATACAAATCATAAAAACTATATTTTGTGGATGTAGACGTGAGTATTTAAACATTGATATGGAAAGTCAATGGTAACAGAATCACTAAAACAACTTTTAAAATAATTACAGTGGAAGGGATCAGTCTATTCTATTTCAACACTTATATGGCTGTAGTAATCAAGACTGTGTGGTGTTGGAGGAAGTGTAGACATACAGATCAGTGGAATACTAAGAATACTAAGTCCAGAAAAAGATCCACAGAAATACGCTCAACTTTAATAAAGGTGCATAAGCAATTCAGTAGAGGAAGCACAGCATTTTCAACAAATGGTGCTGGAGCATTTGAAAATCCATAGGCAAAATTATAAATCTGAGTCTCATACTGTCTGCAAAAATTAGCTCAAAATGGATCACTGACTTAAATGTAAAATATAAAACTTTTAGGGAAAAAAAGCACAATAGAAAACCTTTGGGATCTAAGCCTTGTGAAGTATAATTTTCAGTCTTGACACCAAAAGTGAAATTCATAAAAAGAAACATTAAAGGAAAAAATGATGTAAGATAAAAGTCATGGGTAAGGTGAGGAGCCTCAGGATCTTCAACAAGAGTCAGACATACTCTGTACTCATTCATTTTCATACAAAGGCCCTCAGCTTGGTGATGGCCATTCATAGCTTGCCCCATGATATGGTCTGGATTTGTGTCCCTGCCCAAATCTCATGTTGAATTGTAATCCCCAGTGTTGGAGGTGGGCCTGGTGGGAGGCAATTGGATCATGGGGACAGATTTCCCCCATTCTATTCTTGTGTTACTGAGTTCTCACCAGATCTGGTTCTTTAAAAGTATGCAGCAACTCCCTCTTCACTCTTTTCCTGCTTCCCCAGCCATGTAAGACATGTCTGCTTTCCCTTCACCTTCCGCCATGATTGTAAGTTTCCTGAGGCCTCCTTCCCATATAGCCTGTGGAACTATGAGTCAATTAAACCTCTTTTCTTATAAATTGCCCATTCTTAGGTAATTCTTTCCAGCAATCTGAGAACGGACTAATACACCCCACCTCCTCTCCCTTTGCCTTCTGTGCCCTGGTTTTTGCCTCGTCGGTAGACCTGGTGAATGCACCATTCAATTCCCTTACCTCTGGACCCTGGATGGGTCTGGTCAGTGGGAAGCATCAGCAAGACATGAGAGGGCAGAAAGAGAGAGAGAGGTCTTTTCTTCCCATTTCTCTCTTGCCCCATGCGTAGTTCTGCGGCATCTCCATTCCTCTTGACTACAGCCCTGCTGGGATAGAGTCACTTCCACAGCTCCGGCCCATGCTGACTGCAGGCACACTGCTTTCCCTGCTGGCCTGTTTAGGCCTGGGAGGCCTGATAGTGCCCCATTGTCCCATAGTGCTCATCTCTGGGCCCCTTGGCCCCACCTACACCTCTCTAAGAGGTCCTTTACCACCTAGATTTTATAATCCCAGGTGAAGTTGATCGCTGTTTTCTGTGCACAAACTTACTAATATGACCTTCACTTGCACAGGAAGACATTATTTTGTCTTTTTTTTTTCCTTCCTGATATATAATTGTTCTGCCTTTTTGTTTGGATGGTGGGGAGGCACTCTTCATAATCTCCATTGAGCATGGACATCATGTTTCCTTTTTGCATTTGTCTACTTTCCTTCTCAGGGTTGCACCCATGGTCACTTACCTGCTAGGACAGGGGCAAGGTCTTCAGTTTGTCATAGGACCTTGCCACTAACAGTGTGGTCCATGGACTGAGAGCATTGGCCTCACCCAGGAGTTGGTAAAAAAATGCAGAGTCCCAAGCCCCACCCCAGGCCACTGCCTCAGAACCTGCACTTCAGGGGATGACAGCATATGAGTCAAGCATCCATTAAAGTCTAAGGACTGTTTAAGGGATTGGTTCTCCAATTAACAGGCAAAAATTATCAAACACAGGCCAACACTGGGGCCTCTACCTCCCAGAATTATTTTTAAGGTTGGATCACTACAGGGAATGTCTGAAATAGTTTCTAGCACATAGATGGAACCCAACAACTAATCATCTTAATTCTTACAACTGCCCAAGGATGCCCAGCTTGATAGGAGAAAGTCAGGATTTGAATTAACATTTTTGTTTGCTTTGTGAAATTTACTGCTTTTTCATTGTTTAAAATGAACAGCATTGAAGGTTGGTGAGAACCTTCAGTGTGGAGTTTGAATCAGAAGAGACTTAACACAGGAGGCTGCCTTTCTAGGCCTTTCCATCATCTCTGCCTTCCTGAGTTGTTGAAAAAGTCAAAGAAATGATTTAAACAGCAGCGCAAACCTCATGGTTTGTGATGCTGCCTTTTGAAGGTATGCAGGAATTCATGCTGCTACAAGTAGCACCTTCATCAGATCTTTGAGGCCCACAAAATGGGGATGGGAGGGCGTGGGGAAGAGGGAGGAGGATGTTTCCTCCTCTGAAAAAGGAAAAAAAAAGTCCACTACCCATCCCTACTGGAGCAAGTGCATTCTGCACAACATCCTGAGCTGCTCTCCTCCAAGGAGCATGAGCTGGGACCTGTGGTTGACACAGCCTAGAGCACCAAGGGTAGCTGTGTGGAGGGGCATATGTCATACAGTACGGGGCTGCTCCACCTGGAAGAAGGAGGGTCTCGATTTCCCTTTCTTTTCCAAGGAGAGGGGAAAGGATGGAGAGAGTAGATGCTGCAACCCAGGTCCAGCTCTTCTAGAGCAGAACTTCACTGTGGAAGGGCTCCCTTTTCCCCACCACTTATCCCTCAAGAGGGATCGTACAGAAGTGAATTCATGACCTTTCTGCACTACTTGACTATTGCCATGCCTGACTCTCTGCTTGGCCTGTTTGGGAAAGCAGACCTGCCCCACTCAGGGTTCCTCCTCTTCCTCTCTGGAGTGGGCTTCCTGCTGTGGGCACAGGGGAGACATCTTCAGCCAGACATGAGGAACTGGGAAGAGGCCTGCTGGAGACCAGTTGCTAAGTGAGCAAGAGTTGGCTTGGCTAAGAGATGCAAAGTGGCACTGCCCAACCTATCCAGTGCGGATGTCCTAAAAGTGACATGGTGACCGAGGGGTTCAAACTTGAGAAGGGCAGATGCTATGGAAAACACGGGGCCTTCTCACATCCCACACCATGGTCATCAGTTCTGGTGCTGTTAGTCGCTGAGATTCATTAAGTGCTAAGTATGAGTCAGGAGCTGGGGATAGAGGTGAGCAAAGTGGATAGCTCTCACACACTGACCTGCCAGTCAGACCAGAGCATGCAGAGGAACCCCTGGGTGAATTCACCTTCCCATAAATTCTATGAAACAGAGCTGTGTTGGAGTGTAACCAGGCAAGAGCCGGACATTCATCTCTTGCTGTGACATTTGAGTTGGGACCTTGCTGCGTTCTGGGGACGCAGGTTCCCAGAGGAAGTGGCAGAACCCCCAGTGTCAGAGAAAGGAGAATCTGTAGGGTGTTGTGGCCCTGGAGAGGGGCTATGAGGATGGATGCCAGGGGGCGGAGGAGGACCACAATGGAATGGGCTAGAGACGCAATCGGAGACTGAATCAAGGTCCTGCTGTGTCCCGTGTCCAGTTGCTGCCAAGTTTCCTGGATGTGTGATGAGTTCTCCACTGGCTTTCCCAGTTTTGCCAGGGCTCCTAGGAGAGGGTCCCCTCCCCTGACCTTGTGCTTCCGAGCTGCGGCCTTGCAGACACTGGGTCCTCTGAAGCCCTGGCCCTGCAGGCTCACTCACCCTGAAGTCAGTGTGCATTTCAGACTGGCTGTGCCCTGCATTATTGCTTTTTTCAAGGGGCTTGACACCAGCACTTCATTATCCATGCTCAGGGCCCTCTGATGATGCTTCTGCAAGCCTTGGATAGGATGTGTATAGGCTGAACAGGGATTCTGGCTTTCCTTGTATTTGAAATACAAGATTTGCCAATTTTACCATTTGTTTTATGGAAAGATCTCAGCTATTTTTGGTATTTCATTTGTTTGTCTGTTTGTTATTTTCTTTTATTTTGTTTTGCTTTTTACTATTTTGACAAAATTCTGGGGACTCTGCAGAGATTCCTCAGGGACACCACTCCTGGGAGAATATATTTGTCTTGGTAATTAAATTTATCTACATTGTACTAGTTTGCTAGGACTGCAGTAACAAATGCTCAGAAACTTCGTGGCTTAAACAACAGAAATGTATTCTCTCAAAGTCCTGGAGGTCGGAAGTATGAGATCAGGATGTCGGCAGGGCTGGTTCCTTCTGAGGCTGTGAGGGGTCTGTCCCAGCCCTCTCTCCAGCACCTGGTGGCTGCTGGCCATCCTTGGAGTTCTTCGGCTCATGGCTACACCCCTCCAGTCTCTGCCTCCAATTTCACATGACTCCTACTCTGTAGCTCTGTGTCTCTAACCTCCTTCTCCTTTCTTTTATGAGGACAACATTTACTGATTTTAGGATGATTTCATCCCAAGGTCCTTAATTGAATCTGCAAAGGCTCTATTTCTAAATAAAGTCACATTTATAGGTACTGGGGTTTAGGACTTGGACGTATCTTTTGGGAGACACTCCTCAACTACTCCACATGTTCTTGGTATGCTTGCATTAATAATAATAGGGATACTACATCAGCACTCATATTGCCTTGGAGCTGAACTTGCACTACTTTTCACGCAAGACTCAGAGCAAATCAACCCAGTAGGGCTCAGTCAAGTGGATGGAGACAGAGAGGTCAGGGAAGGACAGGAGGGCCCTTTGGCTCAGTTCTTTCCTTCACAAAGGTCCTCCCATTTAAGCCTTTGAGGATATCTTCAAATTTGCCTGCACACAAAAAGTCACAGTGACATAAAATAAAAGACAAGCTGATCAATTGTTACTATAGCCATTTTCAGATCACATGACCTGCAGGGCTCCGTGAGTTAATATTTGATAAATCCTATAATTTAATTATATTGTGACAAGAACCAGAAATTTTCTTTTTATAGAAAAAATTAAAAGAAATTAGCATTCTAACATTATTTCTGAATATTCTATTTCTGTTTTAGCTCCTTATGCTTTCTTCTTTTGTTTCTCCTTGTTCTGTTTAAGATAGGCATGGTTCAGGGCTCACTGGGTCTTTGCAACGCTCTGGGTATGACTTTATTCTCTATTTTATAGCTATAGAAGCAGAGGCTTGGAGGGTTCAATAGTTGAGCAGGACTGCAGGGCTTGAATTCAGTTCTTGCTCACTCCAAAGTAGACAATATGGCACATAGTCCTGTGTCTTGTGTACTCGGGAAGTACTAGAGTATTAGAGAAGGTTTGTCACTGGTCTTTCCGATTAAGGAAGTTTGCACCTAATGCAGACTTGTACAGAGATTTGAGGAAGCAGACGGGAGGGGGTGAAGTGGAGACGGTGGTTTCAGGGCATATGGGGCAGGGTCAAAGCCACCGTCCTTCCAGTCCTGGCCAGGTCAGCGTCTGCACACACTGGCCCCAGCGGTGGGCTATGGGCTGCTTGTAAATCTGTGGATTGAGGGGTGGAAGGTGAAGGGGGCTGTCAATAGGAGGAATGTTTAGTCCAAGCCAAAGAGAACATTAGGCCCTGGGGATACCTTCCCTTCTGGGGGAAGCAGAGTCTCACATTTAAATGCTCAAACATTCTGCATCTGGAGACTGTCACAGTTAAAAGTTCTGGGCTGGGAGATGGTTGGATGAAGGTTGGCCAGGCCTCGGGATGGGAAATCTGGTGTTTAAATGGTCTCACTGGGAAGCCCTCAATTCTGGAAGCCAGATCAGGAGGACACAGGCTCTCACAGGCCCAGCTCCCTGTCTCACACCCACTCCAATTGGGATCATTTTGTTTTAGACCAGTTCCAGTGAATACCAAGTTCTTGATTATTTTCTTTTTTAATTCTATTGTATTATTTCCTAACTTGATCTTTTAAGAAATTTCAAATGTTCAGAAAAAGTAAATGTATTTTTTCATAATTGAGACTTTATTTGTTGTGTTGAGGATCAGTATACAGATATTTTAATTTGTACACAATTCTTAACACACACACTGAAAATCTAAAAAGCCATGTATTGTAATTTTTTTAACATATTCCAGTGACTTTCCAGCTTAAAAGTTGGAGGCAAATTTTCCTTAAGAGGCTATCACGTACCAGTATCTACACATGTCGATAGACTGTGTCACATGTCCACCCATTCACAGTTGAATAGCATATACACTGTCTATTCCAATTTTCAACTTTTACAGCATATTCACAAAGTTATTAGGAAAGCAGGACTACCATGACTGAAGATGTCACAGACTGCACACAATTCTGATAGGGATGACCATGATCGGGGAATGGTTTTCTTAAACAATTCTACCAAAAAACAACATGGGATTAGAAGTAATTTTAAATGTTCAAGACATTAAATGCAGGACTGTGACTCCATATTGCCAGTTAGTATACTTTGTATTATAGTACAAAAACTAACCCCCCATCTATGGAATGTTAAGCTGAAACCTGAGACAGCCAAAGTCTCCCACAATTCCCTATGTCACAATATTTTTCAATTGTACCAAGAAACAAACAACCAGTGGATGATTTAACCTGTTTTAAAAAAGCATTTACACTTAAAAAGTGGGATGAGTTGGAATTCTCTCCTTTTAAAAAAATGTTTCTAGAGCTACTAAAAAACTTGCATTTACGAAACAGTTGATAAAAATATTCCTCTGGATTGCACAAAAAGGGAGAGAGGGACCTCTGATAAGACATGGTACATGATATTAATCAGACTTGGCTTGTTTCTCTCTGGCTTTATCGAAGGCTAGACTCTTCTCTGTTTTAGTTTCTTCATCTTCTGAAGGTGAATCTTTAATTTCTTGGTCAACCCCTTCTACCTGTTTTCCTGTTGCTCCCCGTTTCCCTTTTGTTTACACTTTTTTGTCTGAAGATTTATCCTTTCCTGCTATTCCCCCCACACTGCCCCCCTGCCTTGGCTTTGTTTCCACTTTTTCAGGAGCAGGTTTAGCTGACAACCACACTGATCACCCCTTGGGCTCTTCCTTTACTGTCCCTTTGACTGAACTGACTTTCCTCTTGGGTGTCTTGATGGCAGGGAGGACGCATGCCTGCCTGTTGCCTGTGGACCAAGGTGTGCTGAGAGCCTTCTTTATGCTGGGCTGCTCAGCTGTTGCCCTAATTATTTAATTAAAGCTCCCCCACCCCAACAGAAGGCCAGTAAACTCTGTGGACATTGAAGGTATGCTGAATCAATCCATCCATTTGGGTGGACTCAGAAGGCTTGCTGAGTTCCTTGCTGAGTTCCTTGCTGCTTCCTCATTTCACGTAAATGAGTGGTAAGTCTACTGGATGGCAAATATCTAATCAATTAAAAAAAAATGAAACAAAATAAAACAAAAAAAGACCCAGTGTTTGGTAAGAAATAGAAGCTTCCCAGCTTCTCTCTTTCAGCCCCTTGGCTCTTGCATTAATTATTTCTGTGAGGATTATTCCTGTTTCGGAAAGTCTCTCTTTGGTCTTGCTTTCTGATGCTTTGAGAGGCTGATAAAATATTTCATCACAAACTGCCCGGGAGGAGCTGATGCAGCTGTGATTTTTCTTAGGTCAATGAGTTATACAGCCTGTTTGACCATGTTTAATACCTAATGCTTGCATAGTTTACTCCTGAGCTCAGTGCTTGGAGAGGCAATGAGCTGTGGAGGAAGGTTATCTTCAAAGGTGCTATCTGGGTTTTAGAAAGCACAAAACAATAGACACGTCAAGTAAAGTGATGATGTGAAAATTACTGCAATTATCAAAGATAAATACATTTGAATTGAAACACCCTCAAGGACAGCTCATTCTTGGCTCAGTCTTCCCTCCTGTTTTGAATCTCCATTTGCAACTTTGGTAGCTGTCCATGAAGACCAGTGGGCATGAGTGGAGGCCGGGATTTTTCTTATTTTTGTTTTTGTGGAGAATGAAGGCATCACATTATTAATTCATAACTCTGAATCAATTAAGGGAGGGGACTTTTAAAAATCACAACTGAGTGAGGTTGTGCATGACTTTTGTAGGTGCTTATGACAAAGAATAGACCCCTGAGCTTTGTATGTGTTTCCAACCAACCCTCTGCTCATTTTGTTCTGTCAAAAGTATCGCTTTTCCCAATCCTGCCTATGATCCTAGAACCTCCACTACAATTCCTTCTTGATTCTGATCCAAATCAGAGAATTAGTCTCCCTCTGAACATAGGAGCACTTGGTTTTTGGTGCACATCACTTTTTATGTTGTCAAACTTCTGCTTTGCTGACTCATTCTCTTCCCTCTCTCTCCCCCTCAGCAGCACACACTGTGATTGGGAGTTTGAACTCATTTTATGTGAGTGGTTTACAGAGATTTCCATTAAAGAAGTGAAAGGAAGAGTCCAAGAGGAAGAAAGCACAGAAAGGAAAGGATGGAAAGTGCTAAAAAGGGGAAGAGATTCTAGGTGATGTTTGTAGGCTGCAGAAGGACAAGGGAGAAAGAATCATCCCTTTAGGATCATATTACAGGATGTCTGCAAAGTGCCTACTGTGTAGATCCAGGTCTCAACAAATGGTAGCCATTATTAATTCTATTCTATTGAATGTAGCAAGGTCAAAGATGTGGTTTTGGTCACAGGCAATCCAGAAATCTTGAAAACTGAGTCACCTTGACCAATGTCAGGTAAAATAATATGTAAATGAATCAGTTTGTTACTTTTCAAAACAAGGCTTATGTCCTCCTCCTCCCCAGAATTGTAATATCTATTGTTGGATCTAGGAAATTTAAAATGTTTAATTATTAAATAATTACTTGATATATTCATCTATGCTTGCAAAGATTTCCTATGTAATTAGGTGAGATACCTAGAAGCAGACACACAGATTCTAAAGAACGTAACTTTTAAGAAGCTTGACGCATGCTGCCAGTCTGTTCCTCAGAGATGATAACACCCAGTTCATGATTGGCATGAGATTAACTAATCTTTCCTAATGTGCTCAGAAAACAATTGCATTCTTACTTTACATTTTTAATTTCTACTTAATTCAATTTTTAATGTGTAACTTCCAGCAAAATTAGTTTTTAATTTCTGGTGAACTTCATTTTTAAGTTCTAGTGAGTTTCAATTTATTTACATGTCAAGTATTTATTTATTTATTTGTATTTATTCTTTTGTGACTTTATTTTGAGGGGGCATATTAGTCTGTTTTCATGCTGCTGATAAAGACATACTCAAGAGGAGGGTAATTTATAAAGAAAAAGAGGCTTAGTGGACGCACAGTTCCATGTGGCTGGAGAGGCCTCACAATCATGGTGGAAGGGGAAAGGCATGTGTTACATGGCAGCAGGAAAAGAAAGAATGAATGCCAAGTGAGAGAGGTTTCCCCTTATAAAACCATCAGATCTCATGTGACTTATTCACTACCATGAGAACAGCATGGGGGAAACCGTCCCCATGATTCAATTATTTCCCACCAGGTCCCTCCCACAACATGTGGGAATTATAGAAGCTACAATTCAAGATGAGATTTGGGTGGAGACACAGCCAAACCATATCGGGGGGCAGAATTTGTGATCTTATCTACTTTGATCTCTTCATGTATTAAGAATATTAATGTGCTTAATCTATAATATTTGTTGGACATTTTATCACAGTATGCCATACACATAGAATTTTGAGTATTTTGATATTTCTCCACTATTTTTTTTCTTTTTGAGACAAAGTTTTGCTCTTGTTGCCCAGGTTGGAGCGCAATAGTGTGATCTTGGCTCACTGCAACCTCCACCTCCTGGGTTCAAGTGATTCTTTGGCCTCAGCCTCCTGAGTAGCTGGGATTATAGGTGCCCACCACCACATCCAGCTAATTTTTGTATTTTTAGTAGAGATGGGGTTTCCTCATGTTGACCAGGCTGGTCTTGAACTTCTGACCTCAGGTGATCCACCAGCCTTGCCCTCCCAGAGTGCTGGGATTACAGGTGTGAGCCACCACACGGCTTTCACTATTTTTAAATTTGAAAATTTTTCTCTAATCAAACAGTAGATCTATATGCATCCCTATTTTCTTCTAGAACTTCAATTTTATTTATTACTTTCACTTTTTTGTTAGCTTATTGTTAGAAATTTTAAATTTATTTACTATTAGTTAACCAAGTCTCCCCAAACCTTTACTAAATACTTTCCTTTCTCACCAACTGGTGTTATTTTTCTCATCCTGTGTGAAGTTCATTTATATCAAGACCTATTGCTCTTCCTCTATAGTATAAATATCTCTGTCTATTCTTATCCAGAATTGTCATATATTAAAAGAGTGATTTAATATCTGGTAGAGTGCTATTATAATATATTTTTAATTGTATACTAATTTATTCTCACCATAAATACTTAAATGATCCTAGCGATTTTTTGATAACCCATGTCCCAAATAATCCCACTGAGCCAGTATTGTGTCCTTATTAGGAATGCTGTTTATTTTCATTTAATGTCTTCATAATTATTGCTGGTATATACTGAAGCTTTTGTTTTCTGCTCTTTTTTCTAAAGTCTGATCACTGTATTTGACTCTTCTAAAACAAATTTAGTAGTATTATTTGATTGTTTTAGGTATCCAGTCATGTAATCTTATAATCTACAAATAATGACAGTATTATCCATCCTTTCTTAAAAATCTCTTTTGATAGATTTACTTTGATGCCTTGTCAAATTCAATTGTTAGGTAAAACAATATTGATAAAAGCCTTTACCTTTATGGTGACCTACCTAGTGTTCTTTAATTTGTATTTTACTCTGTTTTGTTTTAAAATGTTTCCAAATTTTTTAAATGTAAAAGTGTGTTAGCTTACTGCTTGCATGTGATGTGTGAGAATTTATGTTTATAATTTTCAGGACATTAGAGACTTCCAGCATTTCCATGGCCATACTTTGTTGTTGTTTTTTTTTTTAAGACTTGACTTAAAGGAAATCGTGCATTTTTAATGTGACAGTGAAGGAGATGTAAGAGGTCAGAGGTTAGTCTCCACTCATAGTGATTAGATCTTGTACTCTAGCCTAAGTAGTATTTTTTACATTTAATTTAATTAATTAATTTCTGTCAGCACTTGGGGCAGCAGATGGTGCTTTTGATTGCAGCAAAGCGAAGGTAGAAAGCAGGACTGCAAAGCAGAAGTCTCACAGACACTCAGAAACTCCGGGAGGGGAACTAGGCAAGTGGTGCTGAAGTGCCAGGGCTGGCAGGTCTCTGAGGACCAGTTGAAGGCAGGTATGTTCCCTCCCAGGAGGCTCACGGGGGCTCAGCGTGTCTCTGTTTTCACTGTTTCCAGGGTAGAGGGAAAGGACTGGGGTCCACCCTCATACACCTGGATGGCCAAATGCCAGAGTCTCTGCTTTTAACCTGCTTTTAACCTCAGAGCTGCAGATGGATCTCCACTATGCACTTGTGGCTGGATTCCAGCCTTCAAGCACATCTGAGTAACATGAGCCACACACTGAGGCCCTGGCTGGGAAGATGAACAGGAGGCCACGCAGGCCTCCAGGGTCAACCATTTCTACTCAGGGCTGGGACGATGCACAATTCTCCAAACATCAACAGAGTGTGAACAGTGACCCAAGCTCAAATCCAGATCATCAGATTCCAAAGTGACTGGCTGTTCTGTGCTGTGCAGAATGGAAATTATATAGTAATATGCACTCTCTGGAAAATATCAGGAAACGAAGACCACCTGTGTTGTCATGCAAGCCTAAGAGGCAGAACCCAAATACAGGCTGGAGAAATGGAAAAAGGCTGCCTGAAGGGGAACAAGAGGCTCCGGAGGCCATACTGGGTCAGATGAGCAGCTTTCAGTCATGTCCTCTACCACAGCCCCCAAAGCCTGCCACAGACCTGCTCCCTGAGGGCACAACACCAGAGCTAGGGGCACCAGGACATGGCCACCGCGTGGTGTGTTGTCATCAGCACCACCTTCTTTGCTGCTGCTGGTCATGGCACAGGCTGCCCTTTCTGCCATCCAGCCCTAGAATCCCTTCAGAGCCTGAGGTTGATTTTTCTAATGCCAGCCTTTCAGTGGGAACTGAGCTCTGCTCCCTAAGGAGAGGATTCTCAAACAAGCAAGTGGTTAAGATACTGGCATCTGAAAAAGAATGGCAAATGTGCATTGCATCATTATAATCTGAAGTTCAACTTGTTTATCTAACACTTACTTACTGAGGATCTATTCTGTGCCCAGCATGGTGCAGAGGAATATGATCTACGGGGAGTGTTAGTATCGTGTCAACTTGGCCACGCTGTGGTGCCCACTTGTTTGCTAAAACACTAGTCTAGATGTTGCTATGACGACGTTTTGTAGATGTGATTAACATTTACACTCAGCGGACTTTAAGTGAAGGACATTATCCCCAATTCTGGGGGTGGGTCTTATGTAATCAGTTAAAGGCCTTAAAAGCAAAAACTGAAGCCCCCTACCCAAAAAAGTCTCTGTCAAGACTGTAACATAGAAACCCTCCTTGGGTCTGGGTCTCCAGCTTCCTGGCCTGCCCTGGAGATTTCAGATTTGTCAGCCCCCACAATCATATGACCCAGTTCCACGAATTAAATCTCTCTCCCTCTCTCTCTCTCTCTCTCTCTCTTTTTTTTCTTGAGACAGAGTCTTGCTCTGTTGCCAGGCTGGAGTGCAGTGGTGCGATCTCAGCTCACTGCAACCTCCACCTCCCAGGTTCAAGCGATTCTCCTACCTCAGCCTCCTGAGTAGCTGGAACTACAGATGTGCACCACCATGCCCGGCTAATTTTTTTTAGTTTTAGTAGAGATGAGGTTTCACCATGTTAGCCAGGATGGTCTTGATCTCCTGACCTCATGGTCTACCTGCCTCGGCCTCCCAAAGTCCTGGGATTACAGGTGTGAGCCACCGCACCCAGATCTCCTTTCTCTTTTGTCATATATATGTATGCATATGTGTGTGTATATACATGTATGTATCTCCTATTGGTTTTGCTTCTCTGGGGAAACCATAATGACCACTGTCTTCCTGGTAGATGCACACAACTGAGAAATGAAACAGATCACTGTAAAAGCATGCATTATCATAAGTGTTATCAAGGGAAGAAAACAGGGTGCTGCCATGGAGAACAACAGGAGAATACCCCAAGTTAGATAGCATAGTCTGGGCTGACTTCTCAGAAAAGGTGAGTTAGGATGCAGACTTGGAAATGCAGAGATGGCTCTTGAATTAAGAGGGCTAGTAGGAACACAACTAAGGGAATGTACAGAGACACTGAGAGCATCTCAGCTCCCCACAGTCTGGAGGGCATTGAAGAGTGGAAGGGGAAGGACACAAATGTTTATGGGAGCCTGCTAAGTACCTCGCTCTGGGGTAAGCCCTGTACATAGAATATGGTTTTTCAAATTTCATCCTTGCCACTTCAGATGGGGATGGTCCTATAATCTCAACTTACGCATAGAGAAACTTGCCCAAAATGTTATAGCCAGTAACTGGCTCAGTTTTGTTTCATTCCAAGACTCTTTTCCCATTGCGTTGTCCAAAGGATGGAGACAATTTAAGATGTTTCTCACGTTTGAAACAGCTGCATGCTTTGCTTACAGTTGAATTGCAACCCATAGATCAGTGATGCTGTAAAAGCATATTTTCTCTGCTGCTTCAAAGTTCTTGGACATCTGAATACGGAATCATTTTCTGCACAAACCAAGCTAACGTTCATTTTTACATTAGGATGAGTCTGCTGCTGAGAGAGGGGAGAGAAGCAAACACAGAGGCTTGAGGCAGCTCCATGCCAGTGAACACGGGCTGCGTATACCAGCCCTGAGGTCACACACTCTCTGCACCTATCTCTATTGTGTGCAGTCTCTGCAGCAACCTCCTAATCTGCCTCTGCACCTCAACCCTTTCCAGCTCACTTCTCTGCTGTTGTCGGAGAGGGGTGTTTCTAAGAATGCGTGCTCTTGCTTAAAACACTGCCACAAATTCCTGTCATCAATATGAGCAAGTTTAAGCTCCTTTCCTTTCTACTTAAGGCTGTTCATAACTTAATCTCAGATAGTTTTGCAAACTGATCCGTTATGTTCTACACAGTCTACTTTTCAATCTCACTAAACAACCAGCTCTTTCATAAACACACGCTTTCTTGCATGACTCGGTGAGTCTGCAGTTTCCCATTCACTGGGAATAGATCTCCTCTCTTTTCTTATTACTTCTTTTCTCTACTTTCTCCTCATCTCTTCTTTTTTCTTCTCTGCCTAGTAAATCACTTCACTGACTACCATGGACAAAACAAAACCACCACTTTGTCCTTTCTACTCTTTTGGCACAGTACTTTTCATAACGTATTGAAAGTATTACTTTTGTCTGGGGGGCCTCCAGTTCAGTCCATGGAGCAATGCAGTTCCATGAACTGAGGAAAGAACATTGTCTTATATTTTTGAGTTTCTGTTTTGTGTTCTACTTTGTGTACCATAAAAGACTCTGGGTTCATCACTTCTCTGGACATTTCATTTTCTTAAGCACAAAGAAATGCCTCCAAAGAAAGATTCCCACGGTCTGTAGTGGTTCTGACATTCTGTGACCAGACTGAGTCACCATTTCCCTCATCACTCTCTCCTTTTTTCATCCACATTTGGGGAATGTATTGTATATTAAAAACACCTTTAGAATCCCTGAGAAAGATGGTGGTTGTAAACCAGATCTCCCAGAAACAGCAAAACATTGGAGCCATCAACACGTCATTAACATTTGTTGCTCATGAAAGAGAAAATGCCAAGTGCAGTGCTGGCTGACTGATGGCAAAGCGCTGGGAGCTATCACTCAGCATTAAAAAAAACCCTGTTTGGATTATGTTGACCCAGCTGCCGAAAGATTTCTCATCATGCACCTGTTGGGTATTATGAGTAAATGGTCTTTTGCCAGTATGGGAGGAAATTGTTTTGATTGTCTTGTTCCGTGATGCAGTTTGGAGTCCCCTCTGATTTGGGTCTAGGTGTTGCTCTCATGTTCCTCCAAATACATGAAAGAAGAGAAGGCTTCATCTCTTGTACCCATGTCCATGGGCTATACATGAATGTTTTTAGTTTAGTTTAGTTTTGTTTTTTAATCTGTTCAGTTTTGCATCATAAGATGATAAAGCCAGAAGGTTCCACATTAGTAACATAGTTTAAACCTTTTATTTTACAGAGGAAGAAAACAAACCCCAAGAGAAAATGTGAAACTCTCTGAATCATACGGTTGCCTGATGTGATAGCTGCTCTCATTACAAACCCAATCATCTCTTCCCAGGGCCAATGCTTTTTCTAATACCCCATCCTCTCTCTCCTTGGGTTGAAATTCAAGAGTTTTCCATAATATAGTTTCAGGATTATGAACAACTATTATGACTAGAGTGAATGTGGTTACCTGAATCAGTGGGTTGCTGGGTGAGATGATTTTCTGCTCCCTTGGAGTGGGCCTAGGCCTGAGTGGAAAGGGGCTGTCTGCTTGCAGAGCAGATGTTTCAGCTGTGGTGACTTACAGACAGTTTGGTCAACGGGTAGAAGAGTGGCTCTGGCCATCACATTTTAAAGACATTTTTTCTAAGTCTCATTAATAAGTATGCTACATTTGTAATTCCAAGAAGGTTGGAATTACATTACATTCCAATACAATACATTTATGATTTCAAGAAGGTTGAAAACATAGACTCTCTCAGTTTGAGTGCTTCTATTTTCTGTATCTAGCATATGAGCAAACAATGACTAGGAAAAGTATGATTGCGTTTTATTTCTCCCCTGATTTGGCTCGGAGTTGGAACATGTGTGTGCGTGTGTGTGTATGTGTGTGTGTTTTGGGGGGTTCTATCTCAATTCAAATATCCTAACTGATTTAGTGACTTTCACCACATTAAAATGGTAATAATAATAAAAAACATATCTACAATTGAAAACTACCTTTCAACATGAGCAGTTTTATGTTTTATGACTTTATCCACTCTAAAATACAATCTTTGCAGTCAACATTTGCAGACTTAGAGAAAACACAATGACATTACAGGATCTCAGGCAACAGCATAAATTATTTAAATACATATCAACAATCAAGCAAAATAGCTAGAACAATAGGAAGCACTTCACTAATGTCAAAAATTCTTTTGGTTTGTTTTGAGAAGGGTTTCTCTTCTTGTCTATTTTCCTATGGAAGTTTCAAAGAAAATATAATGTAACTTTTTAAAAAAATTTGTAAGATTTAAGAGATGTGGGATAATTTAAAATTCATATTTAAATTAAATGTAATTACAAATTATGCTCTGAAAATCTTAGCAATTACAACTGAGAGTTTATGTGTTTGAGACAAAAAAGGCACGTATTACACATGAGTTTGAGAAAAGGCCTTCTAGAGCCACCTTGTGAGGTGAGTACTAAGTACGAAGAGAGTCCATTGTGAATTTTCTGTAGTAGTCAAGCAGGGCTTCCCAAACTTTGGTTGTGCCTGCATTGTTTTCAGGGTGTGAGAAAGCACAGACCTGGGCTTTACCCCTGGATCTCTGACTCAACAGAACTTGCGTTTCTAGCAAACTCCCCTGTGGTGTCCATTCTATTCGTCTGTGGGCCTGTGGGGTGTGTGTGTGTGTGTGTATGTGTTTAATTTCAGGTTGAAAATGGACTGAAAAGAACGACTATTATCATGTAATTTAAAAATGCTTTAAATCTCAATAGATGTGATGATTGTTATGTTGGATATCAGAAGAGGGAATTAAAATTTCTCTCTTTGACAATGTTGCAAACTCCATATTGTCCCTAAAACTTTACAGAATGAAAAATCTAAAATCAGAAGGTAAAAATGCAAAAACAAATGCACAGGTGAGCCTTCAGGGCAAGGGAAATTCTCAGATACCCAAAATGACGAGAAAATCGAATGCAACAGAGAATCAAGTGCATGGATGCTGACTGTTGCCACAGAAGTGTTTTTAATCGCTGGTGACCCTGAGTTTTGGTCCTGGTGATCCCTGGCAATAGACAGTAGTGACTGAACCCTGTGCAGGGAGGGAAGTGAAGGCAGACACTCCAGCATGAAACCAGTACCATGTGCCCAGTGGACCAGTGAGACAAAAAGGACACTCTTGAGGGAAGGGAAAAAATAAGCAAGTGTTCACTGAGCATTTGTATGGTGAACCCTACCCTCACATGTTTGGGGCACGACGTCACATTATCTGTTATCCTCAAGGAAACATACAAACAAGCCAACTTGATAATTTATTCGAATACTTTCCAGGCTGGACGCGGTGGCTCATGCCTGTAATTCCAGCACTTTGGGAGGCCGAGGCAGGTGGATCACCTAAGGTCAGGAGTTTGAGACCAGCCTGACCAACACAGGGAAACCCCGTCTCTATAAAAATATGAAAAAATAAAAAATTAGCCGGGCATGGTGATGCACTCCTGTAATACTAGCTACTTGGGAGACTGAGGCAGGAGAATTGCTTGAACCCCAGAGGTGGAGTTGCAGTGGCGCCACTGCACTCCAGCCTGGGCAAAAGAGCAAAAACTCTGCCTCAAAAAAAAAAAAAGGAAAAAATGAATACTTTCTAGAGAAATTCAAGTAAGAGTACCCTGAAGCAACTATAATCAATAAAGTTTCAATGAAAATGAGTTCACAAATTTAGAACAGTGTTTTGAAGCCGATGAGGTAACAAATAACCATGAATTAGATTGAGCAAGAAGAAAAAAATAGAATCAGATGTTAAAAAACTTCAGCTATTGGAATATCACATGGAGAAGTTTTTAAAAAGTGCATTTAATAATTTAAAAGAAATAACAGTGAATTTCAAAGACCTAAATTACTAGAATAAATAACATGCAAAATTAATCAGAATGCAGCAAGAAAGCCAGAAATAAACTTTGAAGAGACATGGAAAGACCACTAGACTATATTGGTGTGTGTGTGACAGAGAGAGAACAGAGTTTAGGAAGGAAATAATAGAATACTTGGAAGAAGTAATATTTGAAGAGGCAGGATAAAACTTTATTTTCTCAAAATTGCTGGAGGATATTAATTCTTATATTAGAAAAACTTGAGACACTAGACACATTTAAGTAGGAAAACCAAAACCAAAAACAAAGACAAAGATGAACTTCCAGAAAAGAGAAAAGATAGGTTATATATAAACGAAATATAGGCCAACAGCTGACTTTTCCTCAACCACAATAGAAACTAGAAGACTGGGAAATTATCTTCAAAGTGCTAAGAATAAATAACTAACAAACTAAAAGTTTAGAGTGAATGGAACTGTTTTTAAAATATTAGAAAAAAGAAATATATTTTTAGACAAATAGCCCTAAGAAATTTATTACTAAGTCACCTCAAGGAGAACTTTTAAAGAATATACTTTTCAGAAGAAAATAATCTCCAAAGAAATGTCTGAGATAAAAGAAGGGATGGGTAAAGAAAATTGGAAACCTACAGGTAAGCCTAAGTAAGTATTGACAACATAAAATAGTAATTATCATAATATCTAATTTGCAGAATTATAAAGTGACATGAAACTAAAATAATAAGCAAGTATAAGCTATAAATCCAGAAAGGAATAGTTGCATTAAATGTCTAGACCCTTGTGTTGTTTTGGAAAGACAATAAAATTTCTCTAATCAGACTTTGTTAGGTTAAATATGCTTGTTAAAATTTCTAGTATATGCAAACAGAAAAAAAAGTAGATAGCTTTCAAAGTTATTATATAGAAATAGAAGAAAGTAGAAAAATTCTAAATAGTGTATAAAAGGAATAAAACCAAAAGAATTGTTGACAATCACAGGCCAGAAAATTATAACCTAGCAAGGTAAACATAAATTTAAATTTAAATATAACTATATTCTCAATAAATGTAAATGACTCAGACTTTCTAGTTGCAGACAAAGATTGTCAGACTGGATTTTCAAAGATGGGGGAGGAGGGAAATGTCATTCAAAAGAGACAATTAGCATAAGAACCAAATTTGAAAGCAAAATAATGAAGATAGTATCATGAATAAGCACTTAGTAGTCCATAGAAACAGAGCTATCCTGAAACAAATAAAGCCCTAAAATGGTTTGGAGTTTTGTTTACATTATTGAGAAAGGACTGTTGTGTTTACTGTCAAATCCATACATTTCAACTTCAAATAAAATCAAGCTATCAGGCAGGGAAATCTATCTCATTTGAAACTGTGGAAGCAAAACATATTATCTAGAAGTCTGGTAATCTTTTTACTTATGTCACAAGCCTCATTGTTACAGAACCATTGGTGTAAGTTTTGAAATTTTAAAGATTAATAATGTACAATAATAGTTTAGAGAGATATAAAACATATGCAAAAACTCTAAGAAGATATTAATGCACCCAACTTAGCAGTGTATAAAAAGACATTCTGTCTTGACCAAGTTGTTGTTATTCTGGAGTTGCAAAGTTGTTTATCTTAGAAAATTCCTTTAGTAGAATTTCTTTTTTGAAAAGAATAAAGAAGAAAATCTATGGGCTTATCTCAAAAGATTAAACGAAAATACTGAAAAATATAATTTTAAGAATTTTTACAAGTCTTATTAATAACAACAAAACTATAAAATAGTTAAGAGGGTAGTTTATAAATATTAGCAAGCCCTGTAAGTATAAAATTATAATTGTATTGAAAGGAAGAAAGAAGACCTAATAACTGGAGGGACATGCTTTCTTATGAAGACTCAGTGTTGGAAGGGGGTCAAGTTTTCACAAGTGATTCGTGTGGATGCAATAAAATTTCTAAGACATTTTATAAAACTAGATGAAGTGATACTGATTTTTAAATGGATTCCTAAATAGTAACAAGAGGTAAGAAGTTGTTTTCTCTAATATAAAGCCTTATATTAAAAAAATAAGGCTAGAAAAAGTGACCCATAAAGCAGAATAAAGTCTGCAAAGAGAGCCCTGGGTATTTTGAAAATAAAGAGATGATAAAAGTGACGTTCAGACTGGGGAAAAATTAGTGTTAGAGACTGGAACAAGGAACAACATGATACAAAATTTTTTTTCTACTGCTTCAGCAAAAGTATTTCTTCAGGGGTTAAATTTTTAAATGTGGAAGGTAAAGTTTTAAAACCTTTAGAGGAAACATAGGGAAATTTCTTTCTGACCTCAAGGTAAGGAAAGATTTCTAACCTAAGATACAAAAAATAAAGAATAAGACTGATCGGCTTAATTATATTGAATTTAAGAACATAAATGCATTAAAATAAACTATAAAAAATTAAATAAGCTACACACGGGGAGGATATTTTTTTAAAATAAGGATAAGCATGCTGAATATATAAATAGCTATGTAAAAATCAATATTAAAGTGATAAACCCTCAATAGAATAGTCAGAAGCAAAATCTCACTAGGAAGGAGGGGACTACAATACAATCCCACTTAAGATCTTAAAGTCTGATATTATCATACATTTGTGAAGATGTGAAGCAATCCTCAAGCCCCATTGGAGGGGATATAAGTTGTTCTAATCACGTTGGGCCAGCATATTATAGTACCTGGTCAAGTATCATATCACCTAAACTCCAGCAATGGCAGTCATGAGAGTATCCCATAAAGAGTGTCTCTTGCACGTTTTTCCCAGGAGATGGGTTCAAAACTGTTCATAGCAGTGAAATACTGGTAACAACTGAAATGTCCATGATTTGCCCACTGAATACATTAATTATAGTATTCTCACATTATAGAACACTCTACAGCAATGAAAATTACTGAAATACAGCTCAAACATAAAATTAAAAGCAAAATGTTGTGTGAAAAAGTACATCACAAAAAATTATAATCACAGAAGAATGATGAAATTTATGAAGAGGCCAAAATAAGGCCAAACTAAAAACTAATTATTTGGAAATGCATTTTTATGTAGAGGAGAGGCAGTAGATTGATAGAGGCTATTTCTTAGGAGGGAGAAGGAAAGAAGGTATAGGATTGTGACGGGCACGCAGGAGCATAAGCAATGATGAAGACACTGGTTTTATTGTTCAGCTCAGCAGAGGGTGGTACATTGATGACTGTTTTATTGGAATTTAAACTGTGATATGCAGTTACACGTTATATATACTTATATATTTTATATAAACAATATATTATATATTCTGATATATAATATACCAATATATTATTGTATATGTATATATTAATATATCTAATATATTATATTCTAACTATATATTATATATCCTTTTGTAGGTGTATTTTATAATATGATAGAATAAAATAAAATTTTAGGAAATAAATTTGAAGTTAATTGCAGAATGAATAAGTAGGAGAAAGGAAGCTAACCCCCTAGCTATGCCCCAGTCCAATCGGCACATTCATTCAAGGGCAAACTTCTAGTCCAACAAAATTGGATTTATTTGTTGCCTCATACATGGTATATATGGTATTATTATTATCACACAGCAAGGAAGGCGACATATCTGATGAAACATGGGGTTTCTTACCAAGCCAAGAAAAGAAAAAATAAAGATTGAGTTATTCTAGGATTTGTGGGCAGGATGGGATTTAGGTGGAATTTGAAAGATGCAGTGTTTTTGAAGACGCAAAGCAAATTAGGGCTGCGTGCAAAGTGGTAAACATCAGGTCCAACTGCAGCTTGGACCTAGGACTCTGTTTCTTTGAAAATTGCAAAGTAGAGATATATGTGGAATGTTATGTTCAGAACCCTTATCTGAAGCTCTGGGTCTGAGCTGGAGGTTGAGGCTGCTTCTCTGTGTCAACGTGACTTAGATCATTCAAGCTGGAGGCAAATGTTTCATTCTTACTGATAAGGTTTCAAGCAGACAGACTTCCATGATTTAATGAAAGCTCGCTAAGAAAGTAGCAGTCACTTGAAAAATGTGGCTGCTGCTTAGACACTACAGCAGCAATGTGTGCTTGGGAGAAATGTTGCTTCCTGTTAACTTGGAAGCTGAGACCTTCCGTGTGTTTTATTCCAGCCTGATGAATGGGTGGACAAATTCTTACAAATATATAGTGAATGCTTACTTTCACAGTAGAAGAATAAGAAAATGGATTAAGAGAAGATGCAGATGGAGAACCTGAAGAGAACCAGAGATGCATATAGTCAGTGAAGATTTTCTGTAAGTAAAGGCAAGATTCCCCAAATCCCACACTGAATCCTAGATTAAACAAAGTTATAGCTACATCTAGACACACTAGAGTGAAACTTTGCACCTAAAAAAAAAAAAAAAAAAAAAAGAGAAAAACTCCAAAATTCTCTAGAAGAAAAGATGGGTTGCTGACAATAATAATGGCATTTAGAATGGCATCAGATTTCTCATCAGCAAAAGCAAATGCCACATAGTAGCCAGTAATATCCACGGGTTTTTCTGCAGAAGTTCCATGAACCCTCAATAGTGCCAGTGACCTAAGAAGAGAATTCTAGAAAGGCAAAAACAAAAAATAATAATTTATGTTTATGATGACAGAAAACCTTACTTAATAACCTGTTTCGTTTTGAGCCATTTGTATGTCACGTGAGATATGTGTTAATGAAAGCAGGTTATTGTATAAATTTAAAGTAAAACAGCCCAAACAACAACTTAACCAGAAATAAAAACTTCTTCCTTTCTTCTGATTTCTATTGAGAATGATTCCATGATGATGCCTACCATCTAAATCTTCTATATCATGTCTGCCTGTTCTGTAGCTTTGTGTTTCTTCATTTTTAGACCAGAGATGAGGAAAATCCATCTAGACTTTGCGCTTTCCATGAGCTCTACCTTATGCTTATCCAAGCAAATAACATTTCTGTGTGAATTTTAAAGAGGCAATTAACTTCACGTTTTAAAATCCCAAAGGCCAAATTTTTATAATAGAATATATCATAGGCCTAGATATATGATATTTACTGAACAATTGTGTGTACTCAGTATTGGGATTAACATTTAATGTACACTATTTCATTTAATCTCTACGACGATGATGTGTGAACTATTTTGTTTCTCATTTTAAAAATGAGAAAAAAGATTTCAATAGTTATTTTTCAAATGATTGTAGAACCAGGGGCAGGGTTTGGAATTTTAACCCAGGGCCATGTCACTTGAAAGCTTATGCCTATCACCATTGTGTTATATTAAGACCTGGATTTTCCGTGCAATTTCCTAGCAAGTTCTCAGAAGGAAAGTGCAATTACAAGACAAATAGGTTGAAAAAGAGACAAATAGGTTGCTATCCAGGCGGCCTGGATAGCACAGCACTGCCCCAAATCCTCTGTGTCACACATGTTTCTCTATCTCCCAATGACCTCCCTCTCCAGTTTGCATCTGTAAAATCTGCCTCCACTATTTCTGCTCCCTCTTAGCTTTCGATAATAGATTCCTCACCAATGGAGAGAAGGGTAGAATGAGATCTCAGGATATCAAATAAACTAAACATAGTTAGAGAACACCTCAGTGCGTCTATAAAAGTCAATGAAAACCATCATCCCCATGTGAACTCTGACTGATAATCACCACAAATAGACACTGACATCTGAGGTCACTTTGAGAAATGCCAGCAGGCAACAGAGAATGCTGCTTAGGTTTTTAACATTGTATTGCCCTGAGAATATCTACAGAAGTGATATATAAAACTACAGATCCAGATCATAGCAAATCCACGTAATGCAGAAGCTATAGTCAAACAGTAAAAAAGAGAAAATTGAATCTTTTATAAGTTGTAGTTAACATGTATACATAGTCCATTCGTTTTTTATTTTTTAAATTTCTTTTTATTATCTTTTTTGTTTGTTCTAACCCACTGGACAAAACATGGATTATTCTAAGCAGTGTTTAATAGTGATAAAAATAATAAATAGTGTTTAATCTCATTCTCATCAGTGTTTTCTATTTTATAAAGCATGAATCATCAGTGTCATGCGCGTTGCTCTCCATTGATCCTTATAGGTGCATGACCAGAGCTCAGTGCATTAGCACCAGCAGCCTTTTTGAGCTGTCTTTGTAGAATCAAACATGAAAGGTGCATGGAAATGCCACTGTAGGTAGGCTGGAAGGTCTATACAGAGCCATGGGTTGGAAGACATGTGCTAGACTTGAAGGGCTCCAGAACATCTGAGAGATAAAGTATCACAGTCTTGCTTTTTGTTTTGTTCTTAACAGGTGAAAAAGTTGAAGCTTTGTGTTATTCAGAGATTTGCTGAAGCCACCTGCCTGACATAGCCCCAATGTACATGGAGCACGGCTCCCTCCAGGGCCCATTGCAGTCACCCAGCTCTGGCTCCAGCCAAGCCTCAGTCTTCTCTCTGATGGAGATTTAAAGATAATGTGAGTTGCTTGTGATGTTAAAATGAACCATGTAGAAAAAAAATTATTTACCTGTATATCAATAATTAGATGACAAGTTACAGCATCCTCCAAATGTTATAATACCATGAATTTTTCTCATTACATTTAAAAGTGCTTATACATTTAAAAAAGATGAATGATGTTGACATTATGGTGTTCCTTTTACTTCTGTTGCACTAGAAATAGTTTGGTGGTTCTTTAGATTGGGGAGTGGAGTAGGGAAATACCTTCCAGATGTCCTTAAAAATAAAGTGAAAAGATCTTTATGCTAGATGGATCTTGGCTGTAGAATCATAGCACAAAAAGTGCCTCAAATATAAATCATCTTGTGATTAGATCTTTAACAAGCCTTCCAGGTAAACCAAATGACAGCACTCAGCGTCTTAGTAAATGGTTTCAAAGGATTAGTTTCCCTATTAGTTTGCTTCCTCTGAACTGGCACAGAGTTCTCTTTGTGCCCTAGAGATGATGTACATTTTCTCATGCTCACAGAGAACAGGATGAGTCAACAAACTTTAGCTAGAAACTCAGCCAGTGAGGTTCCTGCCCTCTCGAGTAAGACCTTCACTGGATGTGACCTGGAACTTCTAATTGAAGCCCGTCTCTGACTCTGAGCAATGTCACCAGTGGTCCAAGATTCAGAAAAATTGCCCTATGTGTGATGTGTGCAAAAATGAGGCTTGGAAACTGTTCCTAAAGTTTACTATTATCAACAATGGAATTTTTAAAATTTCAAAGATTCTTTCTTTCTTTTTTTTTTGAAGTATGTACTCATATTGAAAGTGATTAAACATAAGTATAAACACAGATAAATTAATATTAATTTTTGTTTTAAAGAAAATCATCTTTTTCTCATTATCGTAGGGCTAGTTAGGTATCCCTAATCCCATGACAGCCACAAAGACGAAACCATCTTCAGAAAAAAATGATATTTACTATTTCAAGTATAACTTTACCCAGACTGTAGCAGTGCTTTAAAAAAAGTTAGCACTTCAAGAGAAAACAACATGTTTTACTAAGTCAGGAAATTTACTATAACATATAATTTATTTTCAATTAAGTTTTTACTAAATAAAGCATTAATTGATTTTTTCTGTTTTATTAAAGTAATTAAACTTTTAACTTTAAATAAAATTACACCATTATTTTAACATAAAAATATTACTTGCTTGTTACTTTGTCACAAATGTGTATCTATTTATAATTATATATATATAAAATGTAATATATTTCTATTTTATTTTAGGTCTTAAAATATTTATATAATTTCACATTTTCAACTACATATAGGTGTGTGTGTTCAGTTTATGGCTATGCATATCATACATCTCTCATTATACTTCTTATTTTATGATGTTGAGAAGTTGAAAGCCTGAACACTTGGTGGGAATACAAATTGGTACAGCCATTATGGAAAAAAGTATGGAGGTCCCTAAAGAAAGAAAAATAGAACTACCATATGAGCTGGCAATCATGCTTCTGGGTATACATCCAAAAGAATTGAAATCTGGATCAGAAAGAAATACCTGCACTCCTATGTCCACTGCAACATTAGTCACAATAGCCAAGACACAGAAATAAACCAAATGTTCATCGATGGATGAATGAATAAAGAATATGTGATATATATACATAATACAATACTATTCAGCCATAAAAAGAAGAAAATCCTTGGC
>NW_012102565.1:3255847-3270742 GCF_000951045.1 Mandrillus leucophaeus | reverse complement strand
ATGGAGCCCAGAGTGACTGAGAGTCAAAAAGGGAGTTCCTCATGGCCCTCAGGAGGCAAGGGGGTTCCCAGAAGACAGCTTCAAAAAGGGAACCCATGTTTTGGGATGCCAGTCTTTTTTGAAAAGTAACTGACAGTGCTTCACTCACACCCATTTCCATAGCTACTCAATTACCTTGAGCCACATATTTCAATGGAAATTACATGGGGCCCAAGCCGTGTGCATGAGACTTCACATCTCAGTCCTTCCTTGGTCACATGGCTCTGAGCAAACCACCTGTCCAAGTCTCAGTTCCTCCCTCAACTTGTTCCTGTGAAGGTCTGTGATAGTCTGCAGATACACCTAACATGATGCCCAGAGTATGGCAGAACCACCAGAGTGGTCATAGCAATGAAATAAAACCATGTTTCGAACACTATCCCAAACCATGACCCCAACTCCCAGACCCGTATCCCGTGTTCCATAAGTAAACCTATTATTTCGCTTTTATAATCTAACCCTGCCTTTGGCAACTTTAGTGTTCTCCTTTCCCTTAAGGCCCAAGTTTTTCTTAATTCTTGTCTGCAATATATGTTCAATTGGTTTGCAAACCCATATGCTTTTCTGGGCTGGTCATCCTCAAGTCCCCCTGTCAAAGACTCTCATCTCAGGTACAATGCTCTGATAAGGAAGCCATTATTCTCAGTCCTGGTTAGGTCAGAGCTCAGAGGGGCTGGCATTCAGGGGATAAAAGTTAGAGTTTAGTGGCTCTGGACTCAGGACTTGGTCAGAGAAAGGAAAGATGGCCAGTGAGGATAGGTGTTGATAATGGTCAGCAGGTTCCATGCACTCAATTCATGCAATGGCCCTGTGAGGTGGAGTACTATTTATTTTCTGTTTTATAGATAAGGACTTTGAGGTTCAGAAAGTTTATGTAGTACTGCAAGTCACATAGTAGCCAATTGTGAAGCCATCACAATTGGCCAAGCATTAGTTCCATTTCACTGTATTTCATTTATTCTTGTTTCCAATTAATCAGGCTTCACTGGTTCAGGTGAGTACCTCCCTACTAATGGCCAGGCATATCTGCAAACCCGTGATCCCACCCCAAATCACCATAATTGTCTCCAGCATGAAAGGTAAGCAGGATCAAAAGGCCCCAGTACCCTTGGCTCAAGGGAGATCTTTAATGTGCTGCAGTAACTCTTTTATTGACTACATGGGTTTTGGAGCTGAGAGCTCAAATTTATGACATTCTAAATCCCAAGCAATCTTTTCCTGCTCTGAAATCTCATGGAATTTGCAATAGTGAGATAACACAGAGTGAATTGTGTCATCATAAAGATCTGGGTTTTATTTCCAGCTTTTCTTAGAAATATCTCTATGATTTGGGGAAAGTTATTTAATCTGGCTGAACCTCAGGTTCCAGCCTTGCTTCAAAGGGTCGTTATCAAAACAAAACAAGATAACAAGCCTGAAATCACCCAGCACTTTCTGCATTGATAGATATGACAATTTCCTGTTCAGAAAAGTACCTGTTATATACATAAACACCTCTTTAACAACAGAAAACAAATGAGGTCATTTTCTTTTTATATATATAGCTACCTGGTTAACTAACTAGACTCTAGATGAATGTTTATTGAATTAATAAAAGAAGAAAATAAATGCGTAAAAGCAGGAGCATGTACTGCATGTAAGCCCCACTTGGCAGTTGCCCCAGGACCTTCCGGATCATCTCATGTTGTGCTTAGAGAAATTCCCAATGGAGCTTTATATGGTGCCTTTGAAAAATGTCTCTTCTCTAAAACACAGGCAGTGCAATACAACAAACACTTTATCTCAATGGTAATATTTGGAATTGTTACTTCGAGGATTTGTCTAGGGTCGGTCAGAAGATTTCTCCTCCATGGCAGGTTTCCGTGTTCACCAGAAGAAATAAGTCCTGGCCAGAGGAGGCCATGAACCTAAAGGCTTGGAACACAAGGCTTCAGTTAAGCTCCTACTGGAGCTATTGACAAGAGCTTACAAAAACATTGAGTTTGGGGTTTGTTTTCAGGAAATTCCTTCCTGTATCTTATCTAAAGCTAGTATATTATAGAAAATAACACTGCAATGCATACACATGCAGATATTCACACAATATACACAAATGGAGATACACATCACACAGATACACACACGTTCACAGATACAGGCAAAGACACACACACACACACACACACACACACACACACAGAGAGAGAGAGAGAGAACAATTTTTCCAGCAATTGGAGATGATGAATTTCGATAATATTGCATGGTGAAAATAAATCAAAGTGATTTTTTGCCTCTATTGGATAATGTCTAACACACAGTGTTTTCTTGACATTTTTGAGAGATTGTAGAGTAAAAGCAGAGGGCCTTAACCTTTTTGACCCCCTCCGAAATGCCACTATCCAACTATTAATTATAGATTTAGGGGGACTGAATTGACCCTTGTTTTAGAACTTGTTAAATTCACTAAAGCATTGCTCAAGTCTACCCTTCTGTTAGCCTAATTTGCAGGCCTAGTAACATTTTAGAATATGAGTGGAAGGTCATATTTTTCCAGAAGGTTTTTCTTAGAACCTTGTTTCAAAGAAAAGCAAAGCTTCCTGGTACACAAGATGAAAGACTTAAAAAAAAAACTTGTGACGAAGACTCTTTGGACATTAAATAGCTTATTAAATAGCTCTTTGATGAATTACACTAAGTGTAAATAAACAAAAAACATATGGATTGGATTTCTTTTGAAACATAAATGGATTTGAATTACAAAAAAAACCACTTCTTTTAAAACAACAAACAAACAAACAAGACTCTAGAAATACAGAATATGGTATCTCCGCTACGAAAATGTCCCATGTTGATTTTCAACTTACATAAAATCTAATTATGAGGACATAGGAAAAAAGTCAGTGATTCTGGATATTTCTTGGTTACGATTCAAAATAGATGTTTATGAATGTAGATTGCACTAAGAATGTTGGTATATTTTTAAGATATCATATGATTGTTGTTCACTGTCCGATTCAAGTATGTTCTCAGGTTGAAAAAAGATACACCATTTTCTTTAGATCATTAAAACCAGAGAGATTTTTATCATTTCATGCATACAAGTTTCATATAGTAGATACACTTCATTTGCACTGATTTTCTAAAAGATTGTATTAATTTTCTTTTTAGTTGTTTTTTTAGTTTTTTGAATGTTTTTCATTTTCTCACACACACAAAAAAAGTATTGCAAGTTGTTTAGAATCAAGGTATTTTCCTGTGGAATTAAGAATCCTCCAGCAACTCTGTTTCCAAATGAGAAATCTCTGGAGTTTGTGAGAGAAGGAAGAATGTGGCTTATAAATAACCAGAAAATTGGCATGAGGCCCACTTGCCTGGTTTGTAGGAACTTTTCCTAAAGATTACATTTTGGTTCTATCTAGTTTCCATTTCTACTTTTTTTTTCATGCAAAGATCCATTTCACGTATAATGCTTGGTATAGTTGAAACTAGATAAAGGGGAATACCAAAATTTGGGCTTCCCAGAAGATAGTAATTATAATCATGAATGGCAGTAACACACAACGATCTCTATTACTTACATGGTGCCTACTCTGTGCCAGTCACTGTGCTGATTTCTATATATGCTTTGCCTTACTTAATGTTCACAGAAAACTCATAAAGTAAATAGCATTGTCTTCATTTTGTAGTTGAAGAAGCGGGCTCCTTCAGAGATCCCGGCGGCCTGAAGAAGCCACTTGCTAAGTTCACTCTGACTTGGGACCATCACAATATATCGGCGGCTTAGAAAACCCTCACGCCTGGGTGGCCAACCTTCCATTTTTCTTATTTTCCTCAGCATGAATGATCTGGCAGGCATTGTGACTAACACACATGTGCCAGGGATTACAAAACTAAAAGGGAGCCCAGGGAGACAACATGGGTAGGAGAAGCATTTTCTAAAGGCTTCAAGTTCTAAGCATCCAGCGAAGCAGAACACCTAGTTATCATTATGCTTGCCACTTGTGCAAGTGACCCACTGGCTGGGATGCGGTCTAAGAGAAGAAACGTGTGCCTTCTGCTGGATCTTTTGGAACTCCGAGATAAAAGGATTCTGACACCGCATTCAGCAGTATCAACTTAAGGGAGGTACTACAGAAACACTCACGATCTGAAGTGAGTCCTGGTAGGATTCCAGTTAGCTGAGAGCATTTGTTCTTGGAAAGAGCTTTATTGAAAGGACATGGATTCCCAAGGGGACTTTTTGGTGACTTCCTAAGAATTCTCTGAACTTTCAGAAACTTATGTAGGGTGGCCTGGCATGGGTGTGTTAGTTTATCATAAGTCTTCCTCTGGCATCATCAGCTCACAGCATCAGCAGAGAGTGTGACCAAATCTTTCCTGTGCACAATTTATGATTGTACAACTGAAATGCTTCAGAGTTGTTTTGTAAAGGTCATGTACTTATCCCATGAAAAGAAGAAAATAAAATCTTTTTCATTTGAAAGGAAAGATCATGTTGACAGTGTGAGAATATTAAGTTTCTTCTCAAAGAATATTTCTGTCCCTTGTTGGAAACCTGGAATAATCATCCCCTTTATATTTTTATGGCACTTTATGGTTTATAAACATTTATTTCCATTATCTGATCATATTACCACCTAGGTCAGAATTCCCCAGAATGGTTTTGTAATTAACTCCACATTCCCTGACTTGTGAGTCCATGTAGCCCAAAGAGATACATCTGAGTGGCCAAGCCCAAAGACTCAGGATGGTGAAAGATGCCCTGACCACATGGCAAGTTGTTGCATGAATTAGTCTTGGAGAGGCACAGGCAATGAAGTTTGTACTTAGTTTTAACACGTACTTACTAATGCTGGGTGCGGTGGCTCACACCTGTATTCCCAGCACTTTGGGAAGCCGAAGTGGGTGGATCACTTGAGGTCAGGAGTTTGAAACCTGCCTGGGCAACATGGTGAGACCCTGTCCCTACTAAAAGTACAATATGTATTTACTGATTACATAAAAGTCAGCAACCAAACTCTTGAGGCTTCGTTTTCTCAACTAGAAAGTGTAGATACTACTGCCTACCTCCCAGGACAGCCAAGAGGAAGACATGGGATGAATATTTGTGAATTCACTTTGAAAACTGCCCTGGGCTTTACCCAGCACTGTAATGCTTCCTCTTTGGCCCCAGCAGTAGGCTGAGAGCAGTAAATATTGACTGAACACATGAAAAAAAAAATGTAGTACCAATGATGGACTTCATTACTATGATTAGGAAGATTATGTAAATGATCTATGGCTTTCAAACTATCATCATTTATGTATCTATCTTTGAATTATTAAATGGTCAGTCCAAGTGCCCACAATGAACCTCTTGTTATTATTCCTTCTTAAATAAATTCCTACTTTTTGGGAAATATCACCACTATTCTTCAAGCTGGAAGCAGAAAGACATCTTTGACTATTTTTTCTTTAACTCCTGGATCTAAGCCATCTATAATCCTGTCAAGTCTGTCTTCAAAGTCTAGGCAAGTTAAAATGTAAAATACTTTTATTTCTGGGCTTATTACCTTTTGTCTACCACCTTGATCCTAGAAGGGCAGAATTCAAGAAGCTCAGGCCTTGGTTGTGTGGTTCATTGCTGTATTCCTAGAAATGAACAGTACCTTAGAGCAGTACCTGACACTTAAAGACATTCTATTATTATTTGCTTAAAGAAGGAATGAATTAATCATATTCTACCTTTCTATTACTTATCAACAAATACAGACATATTTATCTAACTTATCAAGCATTTAAACCTCATTAGACTGAGCAACATTGACAAACGAATGTCATATTTTCATTTTCTTGTTGAGTATAAAATTCTAAGTCACTGTAGAGAGAGCAAGATTAGTCTTCTCACCTCCAGGAGATTAAGACCTATTTGAAGAGCTGCCAAATTAGAATGTAACTGTTACATGAAACTTCTGTGTGGTGTGTGTGTGTCTGTGTGTGTGGGGGGGTTCTATGCAATTTTAAAACATTGGTAGTTTTGTGTAACTACCACCAAAATCAAGATGCGCACCTGCTACAACACTGCAAGACTTTCTCCGATTACCCTTATGGAGACTCCCAAACCTTAATGTCTGGCAACCGCTAGCCAGGGGTTCCCATTATTTGGAGAGAGTTATGTAAATTGAATGATACAATATGTATTCTTTTGAGAATGCCTTTTTATAAAACTCAAAGTGATATCTAGAGGTCTGTCCAAATTGATGCATATTTCAGTGGCCCATCCTTTGAGTGATAGTCCACCTGGAGATAGTTCTGTCCATTTATCTTTTAACAAGGGTGAAACACAGGCTTGCAGAAACCTCACTGAGTGATCAAAATATGGTTGTGCTGTGGTTCAGGAATGCCCACTGGAGAGGTTAGGTCAATGTAGATGAAAAGGCAGTTTCAGCAGGGTAGCCAATTTTGTGTGAAGACACCTCTAGTGCTACATAAAATTGAGCAAAACTTAGTGAATAAAAAATTAAAAGGCAAAGGTTAAGAACAAAGAGATAAACATACTATGATTCAATTTATGCAAACAACATTTTATTGAAAATAGGTAGACCTAAAAAGAAACAGATATATATGCTTTAATTTGAGGATGATGAAAATTGTTCTTAATTTAAAAAATCAATTTTCCAGAAGTAATGTCAATTTTACTGAGTTATTAATATATACATGTCTTCATACAGAGGAGAAAGATGCAAATGGTGCAAATTCAGGAACAGATATATTTTGCTATGAGTTTAATTATCAAATGAAATATTGCTGAAATGATGTCATTCTATGGTACCTACAAAGATTTTAACCAACTTGAAAACTTTTTGAAATACTTTTTCTTCCAATTTTTCAAGATAAACTCTCTTCTTCAAATTTAAAGAACATGATATATAGTAATTTGTTGCTTAACAGTGGAGATGCCTTCTGAGAAATGTGTTGGTGATTTCATCATCATGCCAACATCATACAGCGTGCTTCCACAAACCCAGATGTATAGCCTACTACACACCTAGGATATTGCTCTTCGGCTACAAACCTGCACAGCATGTTACTCTACTGAATACTGTCAACAACTGTAACAGAATGGTAGGTGTTTGCATATCTAAGCATAGTGCAGGTACAGTAAGAATATGATAGTATAATCCTATGAGACCACCAAAACATGTCAGTGGTGCACGACTGTATACAACATATGTAAATGTCTATGTATTACGTATATATTCCTTATTTATTATATATAATATATATGTATATATAAACTATTTGTATGTATAATTATGCACCTATATAATTCTAGTAGATAAAAGTATATATCAATGTATTATAAAACATATACATATATAACTATATATGTTTACATTACAACACATTTATAAGTGCATATACATTATATTATAAAAATATATACATTATGGAAAATATATAAAAATATACATGCCATTTATAATTACTGAAAAATGAATTTTGAAGTATTTACTCCCTGGGCAGCAGAAGGGCAGAACTGAGAGGAGATACAAGTTTTCAAAAATTCCCTAGTGTGATGTAATGAAAAAAGTTGTGTGTTAATTAAACAATGTCCCTAAATGTCTCAGCATGGAAATCATGTGGCAGCAGGCCCTGGCCTGCGTAAATCACAGCTGCGAGATTACTGAGTTTCTGGATTTACAACAAAGCAGACCCAGGATGACTACAAAAGCTTGAGAAGTCCAAAATTTTTAAAAAGTCATGCTGAGATTTTAGCAAGAGAAGGAAACATAACGAATGTCCAGAAACAATATATGGCCCCACAGAGGACTTTATCAATACCAGCAGATTGCAGAGAGATGGGGAGTGCAAGGGCTCAGAGAAAACACAAATAAGTCTTTCTCAGAACTAACTTATTTTAAACCAATCAATCAATGTTTTGTGAAGCCCAACAAACCATCTATACTACATTCTGTGCATGATATTTTATTGCTAAATTTATGTGAATGGAATGAACACAGGGTCAGACTTAAAGAGTAAGGCCCTGTTGCAAGAAGGAGGATGCTCTTTGATTTCCTCTCAGGGTTTGAACAGCGTTGCAGCACCCGTGAGATTGATTGGGAGGCAAGAGAGCTCCAAATAGCTTCAGAGCGGCTGTCAGCTTCAGTCTCTTTCTGCGAAGACTCACTCACAGAAAGAGAGAATTAGTATAGATGCTCCATAGCTCTGATAGCTCATGTTTTCTACTTGGAAAATAATTGATTTTTATTGGAGAGAAAGATGTAAGTAATGATGTGAGAAACTAAGCCATGTGAAAAGTGGTCCCCATTGAAGTATGCTCATGATAGTCAGCTCTATAGCATTTGATGAACCACTCACTCTTATTTTATTGCTCTTCTTTTTCTTCATTCAGTCACTATTCTGAGAATTTGCTAGGTGCCAGGCACTGCTAGAATTATCATACATACAAAAACAATTAAGACATGGACTCTGACTCTAAAAACTCATGGCCTAATGAGGAATGCCAATCAATAAGTAGATAATTACAGTATAGAGTTATCAATGGATGTCATAACAGAGAGGAGTGCAGACCACAGCAAGTGGAGAGGAAAGGCATCCCCTGACTTTGAGGGCACGCTTCCTTAATATTTCTTGGTGTCAGCATCTGGCTCAAAATCTTTCTATCCTTCCTTGCCTATTTTTTCTTCCCTCAAAGATCATCGAATAACTTCATCTTAGAGTTTCAGGAGATATATCACCATTTTCTTTCTGTCTTTTTCAAAATGACCCATTCCATGCTACTCATCTCTCAGGCCATGCTTGTAAGATGAGGCAGTGTCTGGTGGGAACATATCTTAGGAGGTCCGAGAAGCCAAGATGGGCTGGGTTGATTTCTCAGGAAGGCTGAAACCATGGAATGACATTCAAGGAAAAAGCTACAGTTGCATTCAGGGAAATTGTGCAGAGCCAGGACTAGATAGAAATAAGTTTTCCAGATTAGAAGTCAGGAGAAGTAGGTACAAATTGAAGTATAGGATGAGGTGTAGGTTTCAATAAGTGGTTCAGAACTCAGACCATAATGCTCAGCAGAGGTAAGGGTTATGGGGTTATGTCTTTTTTTTTTTTTTTTTTTCTTTTGGAGACAGAGTCTTACTCTGTTGACCACACTGGAGTGCAGTGGCACGATCTCGGCTCACTGCAACCTCGGCCTCTCAGGCTCAAGCAATTCTCCTGCTTCAACCTCCTGAGTAGCTCGGATTACAGGCACGCACCACCATGCTGGCTAATTTTTGTATTTTTAGTAGAGACGGGGTTATACCATGTTGGCCAGGCTGGTCTCAAACTCCTGCCCTCAGGTAATCACCGGCCTCAGCCTCCCAAAGTGCTGGGATCACAGGCGTGAGCCACCTCACCCAGCCAAGGGTTATGTCTTTAAATGAAGTTGGCTGTCAGGTTGAGGGGCGATGCTCCAAGACTAGGCAAAGTTTGGAAAAATGATAGAGTTGTGCCACAAAGGACCATGTCCTGGTCGTTAGTCAGTTCTAGGTGTGGTTCCAGAGGCCATCCACAGAAGGGCTTCACTTCTGATTCACCCTCTTGAATCCCATTCTGCTACTGAAACACTTTTAGCTGTAGGGTTGAAAAGGCACCAGCATTCTCACAGGCACCAGGATAGCTGGACTTCGTCATGGTTCCCATGAAGATCCTGCTGATGACAGCTGTAGATAAAACCTGAGAGATGGGGGCCAGCCAGGACTGGTAGACTCTTCCACCCGTACACAGATATATTCCATTCATTCTCTCCATAGCTTGTGGTTACACAGGCATCTACGGAAAGAATTGTGTTGATTAACTGAGACTTACATGCCATTAAAGTGTCCACTAAAATGGGCAAACAACTCACTGAATATATCAGGAAAAAGGACTATGGTCTATACTAGAAGACCCATTCAATAGGATAGTTTGAATTTTATTTATTCATGAAACAAACACTTATTGAGTACTTCTTATGTCTCTAATCATCTAAGGCAATGGAGATACAGGAGTGAAAAAATACACTTAACAGGGGCTAGGGAAGACATACAGAAACATGAGAAAATTGTTATTATCTTCTGACAGGTTTGATAGAAAGGGTGTCATTTCGATTTTAGGGGAGCGGCTTTTTGACTTCTGTGACTACCCCACAAATTCCCTCCTATTTCAGAATCACAGACTTGAGTGCCTCTTGAGGCCCCCTTGTTCCCAAGGGCTTTATCTAAATACCCTGGTTGCAGAAGTTGTTTTAAGAGAGTTATACTAGTTTATACCTTCTAGCATATTCTTCTAGAAATAGAAGACAACTGGCTGTTTGCTCTAATTGAGTTAGATTAAAATAAAATCTTGACTTCGGAATTACAGACCTCAGTTGGAAACCACGTTTCTTTTTCTTTTTCTTTTGGCAGCCACTTGACTTAGTTTCAGTTTTCTAATCTGTAAAATAAACATACTGTTAATAGGTATCTGGCTGCACTACTCTAAAGTTAAAATGCAGCAGTTAATATAAATACATTTTGTAAAATATAAATCACTAGTCAAAACAGGGCAACATGAACTGTCATAATTAATAACCACTCGGCTAGTTATGTTATCTTTGAAAGAGGAAAAAAGGAGAGATGCTTCCTTGCAAAGGGAAGGGCCTCTGCACACATTTCAGAAACAGACGTTTCTAAGATCAGACATGGAGTGTGTCTTTCAGCTCCCTGATAAACACAGCACAAATAAGAACAAAGTGCCTTCCATGGTTCCTTATCTGCTGGCAGAACATGTACGCCAATTGGTTAGGAAAGAAGCCTTAAATGTTTAAAGCAGTCACATGTGTGTTATTTTTTAAAAATTAGAAACATGAAAAACATTAATTCAATGCATGTTTATAGAAAGTCTACTACCATTGTTTTTGTGCTAAAGTTTTAGAGAATATGACCCAGTTACTATTTTCAAGAACACACAGCCCCATGAGGGACAGAGCCATGTAAACAGTAGGAAGCACCGGCGGGCGGTCAGAGCTCTCCTGGGACTCGGTACGCAATGTTCTGAAGCCGCTGGCTGCTGACCAATGGGCTGGAAGGGACGAGGTTCGGGCTGGGAGGAAGGAAGGCATTCCCCAGAGCAAGGGCATGGATCCATGCCTGCTACTAGGCTACTGTGCTGTAGTCAGACCAGGCGATGCCGCTGTGTGGAAAGGGTGAGGGAGGATGGAGGTGAGGTCAAGGTCAGGAGATAGACTTGTGATTTTTATTCATAGGTCAGTGTTTCTCAATTACATTCTCATACTCAGAGGTGGTACAGGCCCATGGGTGATGGGGAGGGGGCCAGCCTGGTGCACAGTGAATCACATAGGATCCCATTCCTGTTTACCGATACCCAGAGCAAACAAATATTACCCATGACAATGTATCACATGTCTTTCTCACAGTAAGTCTGTTGTCCTCTTGGTGTGCCGGTCCAGTAGAATGAAACATGAATGTTATGCCAAGAGACTGTGAGTACTTGAGATGTGAGGAGGCCATTCTTCCAAGAAGCCGGTGTCACAGTGTCCCTGGACCAGCAGCACAGCATCAACTGGGAACTGTTAGAAATGCACGTTGTCAGCTGGGCCTATACCTACGGAGTTGTCAACCCTGGGTGGACCCTGCAGTGTGAGTCCTAGCAAGCCCATGGGGGACTCCAGTGCTTGCTCGACTTTGGGAACCTCTGCTGGCCTGGTGTCTCCAGCCTCAGACATCATAAGAATCACACAGAGTGCTTGGAAACAAGCCTGCCAAGGAAGAATCACCTTCCTGAGGCTGCAAATGTGACTCCTTGACCTCAGATAATCCGTTCCATCAGGCAAGAGGCCTTGACCAGGGAATATCTGGGAATTGGCCAGTAAGACATTTCATATTACGATATCCACACCCCTCCCTGCAGGTGCCCATTCAGAAGGCAGGCTGGTGTGGACATGTGCAGCACCAAGAAGGACCCCACACAGGCCTTCTCTCCGGTTGGAGGAGGCCATACACTAGCTGTGTAACCTTGGGGCAGGGGCTTAACCTCTGAAAGCTTGCTTTACTCTTCTGTAAAATCGTCACAGTAACAGCAACTCCCTCGAGGGTTTTTATGAGAATGAAATGACTTCATGTAGGACAAATTCCTGGTACTTGTTGAGGATTCATAAATGTGAAACATTATCATCAACATTATAGCAGTACATTACATAGCTCTGATTGGTGATGACATAGGCCACATTTATCGAATCCTTGTTACTCCTACTATGGCTACTCCTGCTACTGTTACTATAAGCCCTGTTGCTCCTGCTACTACTGTTACTGTTACCTACCAATACTACTGTTGCTGCTAATACCACCACTGCTATTAGTACTGCTAATACTGCCACTATCACTATCGTAATACTATTGCTATTGCTGCTACTAATACTACCACTAATAATGCTACTGTTCCTGTTCCTGCTACCACCAGTATTACTAGAACTGCTGCTTCTGCTATTGCCATTCCTGCCCCTACTATTGCTACTGCTAATACTACTGCTACTGCTACTTCTAGTACAGCTAATACTGCCACTGCCACCACAACTACTACTAGTGCTGCTGCTACTAATGCTGCTACTAATGCTACCACTAATACCACTGCTACTACTGCCACTGCTACTACTGCTACGGCTGCTGATGCTACCATTACTACCACTATTACTTCTACTGCTGCTGATGATGCTACCATCACTGCCACTATTACGACTACTGCTGCTGCTAATACTGCCATTGTTCCTACATTGCTGCTACTGCTACTATTGCTACTCATAGTATTATTCTTTGCCAATAGATGGCATGTGTTTTAGTAGAAAGAGGAAAAACAACTGTAGAGAGAGATGGAGAGAGATAGGACTATGGAGTCAATTAGACCAGGAAGAAGTGGGGAAGCCTCCCTGCCAAGGAATGCATTTAACCAGGAAACAAGCAAAGGATTTTTGAGGAAGAAATAATAAACAGAACCAACAGGAGTACAAGAATGTGCTTACAGGGTTCTTTCTCTGGGAAGGTGGCCACCTTTTATTTCCTCTCCGTTCTTCCTCTGGTCCTCGCTGCTGGCTTTAAAGACTCTTGCCAACCCACATGGATGAGCTGGGTGAGAGGTTTAGCCTGGCATGTCATTTGCAGGCTAAGCTCTCTGCATGGATTCTATTTGAGAGTTCATTAATTTTGTGACATGATATTAGGGATTCTTGTCACCCTAGTGCAGTCCATGACCCCACTCAGCTTATGCTCTCTGTCTACCTGTGGCGAGAGTTTACCAAATGCTAGGTGAAGTACAACAAAGGAAAGTCGGCATCCTTTTATCAAATTCACTGGGCACTACCATTTGTATCTTAAAGAAATAATCATCTTATGTATAAGCACTTAATAAACATAGTATTAAGCTGTATTTTGCCAATTGATTTACTGGGAAAAATTTAGAATCGATCATGGCAATGTTCGAAAATGTCTCTTTAACTACTTGCCCTTTCATTTGGAAATATTTTCACTTTAAAAATCTGCTAATTTGGTGTTTAAAAATGAAGAACAATTGTTACTTTCATGGGTTATTTTGCTCGCTGGAGAAGTTGGCTAGTTTTTCTTATGTTAATTGTTTCTCTTCTGTGAAATGTTGATTGCTACCCTGTCCAGATGTGGATGCTTTGAAAGCGTGAGGAATACAGGCTTGAAGTCAGAATCTTCTGTTTTGTCCCAGTTCCAAGATTTGGGGTCAAAAAAGACAAGATAAAGTAATCCTGAATCTATTCCTAGCTCTAAGGATCACCTGAGTGGCATGTGCAGAGATGCTGAATAATTAGAATGTCAAATACTTGGTCCAGAACATGAACTAGCTACAGGCCTGCCTTCCAGAAGCCCTTGGAGAAGATCAGTCAATGAGCAGATGAGCTGATTTCAGTGGGCCTGGGGCAACTGATGATGGAGGTCAGGCAAGGGCAGCTAGGGAAGCTCAGGGAGGGCTCAGAGTGTTCAATCCTGGACCCTGGAAGATATGTTTGACGTTTGCTTCTTTGTTCACTCATTGAGGAAGTCATTTACTAAAATAAATATTACAGATTTAGTTTCAGGACAAGATTTCCTTCAAGTTTCATACCTGTCTAGTATAAAATCATTTTTCACAAATGTCACAAATTTATACTCCTGCAGTTAGAGTTATAAGACAAAAACGCAATGGTTGATGGTGTCTGCTTGACTTTTGATAAAAGTGCTTCAAACATTTTTAAATAAAATCTCTGGGGGGTGGATTAGCAATCTTGGGCTTGTCTGTACAGCAGGAAGATGGGTACATTCCTCTCCAGCTGTTTTCTTAAGCAAGCAGATCCTAAGCGGATTGGATTTCACAATTGGAAGCATTCTGGAAGAGATATGGTGCATGTTTGTAAGAGTCACCAATGTTTTAGGTCACAGGGCTGGCAAAGAAGCAGAGACCACTGTTCTCTGTGAGCACATCTGGGAATGAGTTGCTTCACTCCTGGAGCTTCCTGTGTTTTCTTCTCCTTCCTCATAAGAAGCTTTCAACATAACCTTGAAGAGCCAATAGCCGCTGTGCACTTCTCATGGCCCCTGTACCATCTGATCTTCCTGCACTGGAATCAGGCCCCCCAGCACATTTCTGGGAAGTGCACAGATCTAGATTCCAGGCCACCACCTGCTCCTCAGCAAGGATCACTCGGCTCCTTTCATTGGTTGTGAAGTCCGTTCCCTCCTATTTCCCAGCTGGGATGATGATCCGCTCAGGTCTATAGACTGAGCAGCTCTTTTTAGGACACCTCCTTTAATCTTCAGAGAAACCGTGTGAATGAGACATTGTTGTCCACATTTTACAGATCAG
>NW_012102565.1:3252024-3255797 GCF_000951045.1 Mandrillus leucophaeus | reverse complement strand
TAGCTACAGGCCTGCCTTCCAGAAGCCCTTGGAGAAGATCAGTCAATGAGCAGATGAGCTGATTTCAGTGGGCCTGGGGCAACTGATGATGGAGGTCAGGCAAGGGCAGCTAGGGAAGCTCAGGGAGGGCTCAGAGTGTTCAATCCTGGACCCTGGAAGATATGTTTGACGTTTGCTTCTTTGTTCACTCATTGAGGAAGTCATTTACTAAAATAAATATTACAGATTTAGTTTCAGGACAAGATTTCCTTCAAGTTTCATACCTGTCTAGTATAAAATCATTTTTCACAAATGTCACAAATTTATACTCCTGCAGTTAGAGTTCTAAGACAAAAACGCAATGGTTGATGGTGTCTGCTTGACTTTTGATAAAAGTGCTTCAAACATTTTTAAATAAAATCTCTGGGGGGTGGATTAGCAATCTTGGGCTTGTCTGTACAGCAGGAAGATGGGTACATTCCTCTCCAGCTGTTTTCTTAAGCAAGCAGATCCTAAGCGGATTGGATTTCACAATTGGAAGCATTCTGGAAGAGATATGGTGCATGTTTGTAAGAGTCACCAATGTTTTAGGTCACAGGGCTGGCAAAGAAGCAGAGACCACTGTTCTCTGTGAGCACATCTGGGAACGAGTTGCTTCACTCCTGGAGCTTCCTGTGTTTTCTTCTCCTTCCTCATAAGAAGCTTTCAACATAACCTTGAAGAGCCAATAGCCGCTGTGCACTTCTCATGGCCCCTGTACCATCTGATCTTCCTGCACTGGAATCAGGCCCCCCAGCACATTTCTGGGAAGTGCACAGATCTAGATTCCAGGCCACCACCTGCTCCTCAGCAAGGATCACTCGGCTCCTTTCATTGGTTGTGAAGTCCGTTCCCTCCTATTTCCCAGCTGGGATGATGATCCGCTCAGGTCTATAGACTGAGCAGCTCTTTTTAGGACACCTCCTTTAATCTTCAGAGAAACCGTGTGAATGAGACATTGTTGTCCACATTTTACAGATCAGGAGACCCAGTCACTGAGGCTAGATCACCACCCAGGGTCACAGGGTGACCAACAGGGTACATGCCAGAGGTCGGCTGTCAATTATCTTAATCCTGTAACTCCTCACTACTTCCTTCCTGGTTCACAGCTCCCAGGAAAAGCGATGAGAGAAGCTGGGTAATGGGTAACTGAGATTTTCAGTCCCTCTCTCTTGGAGCTGACTCCCTTCCTATCTCCTTTTTCCTCTCTCTCTCTTCCTCCATGCCCAGCTCTTTCTCCTCTTTCTCTCCATCTTTCTCTCTCTGTATCCCTCTCTCTCTATCTCCCTTTCTCTCTTTCTCTTTTTGTCTTTGTTTGTCTCTCTCTCGTTCTCCTTCTTTTTTTCTCCATCTCTCTCTCTGTCCCCCTCTCACTCTCCTCTCTGTCTCTCTTCCTGTCTCTTCTCTTTGTATCCATCTTTCCCTCTTGCTCTATGCCTCACTTTCTCTCTCTTCTGCTTCTGTCTCTGTCTCTCTCTCTCCCTCACTGACTTTCCACCTTACACTCTCCTCCTGAACCCAAGGAGCTTCTCTGACTTTAGCTGCTATTTCATCTGCCATTTTAAAGGTGATCTCTGTAGAATCACAGCTGCAGTGCTGTCTTCCTGCCCCCGCAGGGTGGACAGCAGACTGGGACCCCACAGGAGCACAAGGACTCGGTGAACCCATCTGTCTTTGGGCTTTGGCATTTCTTGGTTCTGAGACTTGTTCTGTTTACTCTTCCCATTGAGATTCTAGCCACAATTTGACGGAGCTGCTGCAGGAAAGGGGGCAGTGGACCATTGGATTTTCTTGTCTAGGATGTTCTATAACAGTAAGCAGCATTGATGAATTGAGTTTCACATGCACTATTTTAGATGCTTTCTATGGGGATACTTAACATTAGATGAATAGGGTTTATTATCTCTGTACTACAGGTGAGGAAAAGGCTTTGCTTAGAAAATGACACAGCCAGACCAAAGGGCCATTTAACGCCCGCCCTTCCTGAGAGAAGGCTAGATTGTATGGGGATCCAGTGTCCCCAAGTCCTCGTGGCCTGGTGCAGAGAATAGAAGGCCCTGCCTAGCTGTGAGGCAAGCACAGTATTTCCCCATGGCCTGCTTGTTCTTTTTGTACTTTCACACCAGATTTGCTTGTTTTGATGTGTTCTTTGCAAAATTATGTATAGGGACTCTCCACAGACTGTGCTCTTTTAAATGTTTTTAGGGAAAAAAGTCTCCATATTTCTTTATTTCTTGAATGAAGGTAGTTTTTTCACAACTGCCTTTTCAACTGCCAATTCAACTTTTATTTGCTGACACTTGCTTTGCATCACGCCTTGTATGTCACTGGACTACTACCAAAAAAGAAGCAGCCCTCTCAGGGGCAGGAGCTTGTGGTCTATTCAGAGAGCTGCCAAACTAGAGTGCAGCTGTCACACTGAGGGACAAAGGCTGGAGTATGGGAAATGCATATGCGAAGTGCAGTACCTTGGCCAACCTAACTACAGCAGAGAGGCTCGGGAAAATTACAGGAGGTCCTCCCTTATCATTGTTGGTGGGTTCTCAGAAAGTGTGACTTTAAGCAAAATGATGTGTAATGAAACTGATCTTAGCATAAGCTAATTGATATAAACAAAGGCTAAGTTCCTATGAGGTATTTCTGCTCACAAAAATCACCAAACTTCTAAATAAAGATTAAAACACTTCTAATATTAAATTGAGCTCTATATACATTTAAGAAAGATCAATAGAAATAAGTCAGGTAATTATTGACTCAATTATTCTGGTTCAGTGTTGCAGGTGACTGAGGCCTTTCCCATCAGCTAAGAAGCCAAGGCAAGAACCAGCCCTGAACAGGACCCCATTCTATCACAAGGCATGCAGACACACACATACACAGACACACACACACACTCATAGTCACTTACTCTGAGATACCTTAAGACATGCCGGTTCACCAAATGTGCATACCTCTGGGATGAGGAAAGAAACTGGATTCCTGAAGGAAGCCCACACAGGTAGGGGGAGAACATGCAAACCCCACACAGAGAGTGACCCAGGACTGGAATCAATTTTTTTTATATCAATGTTATAACAAAATGACATTGAACAAAACAATGTTACTGAGGAAACTACTGTATATGCAAATTAAATCCGAAGAATGGACTGCAATTAGCCTGGCAAGAATAGTGTTCCACAGGTAGAAAAAAGCTGGTTTGATGGCTGGAGGTGGAGGTAAAAGGAATCTTGCGATATTTGGGGATGGGAAGAAATGTAATATTGAAGAAGCCCAGAGAGAAGTAGGAGCAAGAAAAGCAGAAGAGAAATCAGCACCACAACACCTCCCTTGAAGAGCTGTCCTTTGTCGCACACATAGTACCATGCCTCAGTACCATGGGCAGCACTGAATATGTAATTGCTGGGGACATTCTGTAGGAAACAGACACCAATATCTGTGTCACTCTTGGGTGGACAGGCTTGATGTGGTAGATAAAACCAGAAAGACCAGACTACCTTTTTCCATTTACAGTCGACCTTCATTATTCCTGGATTCAGTATTCGAGATTTACCTACTCGTTAAAATGTATTTGTAACCCTCAGATCAGTATTCTCAGTACTTTTATGGTCATTTGCACACAGGGCAGAGCAGTGAGAAAGTTTGCATCACTGCTGCTTCTGTTTTGAGCTGAGGTGAAGAAGTGGATTGTCTGCCTTCTTTATTAGCTCATAGTGTTAGCACAGGTTCTTTCAAGGTCTTGTTAGTTTAATGTCTTT
>NW_012102565.1:3248065-3250164 GCF_000951045.1 Mandrillus leucophaeus | reverse complement strand
ATATGGTCAGTCAATTTTCCCAACACAATTTATTAAATAGGAAATCTTTTCCCCATTGCTTGTGTATGTCAGGTTTGTCAAAGATCAGATGGTTGCAGATGTGTAGTGTTATTTTTGAGGCCTCCATTTTGTTCCATTGGTCTATATATCTGTTTTGGTACCAGTACCACGCTGTTTTGGTTACTGTAGCCTTATAGTATAGTTTGAAGTCAGGTAGCGTGATGCCTCCAGCTGTGTTCTTCTTGCCCAGGATTGTCTTGGCTATGCTGGCTCTTTTTTGGTTCCATATGAAGTTTAAAGTAGTTTTTTTCCAATTATGTGAAGAAAGTCAGTGGTAGCTTGATGGGGATAGCATTGAATCTATAAATTACTTTGGGCAGTATGACCATTTTCAGGATATTGATGCTTCCTATCCATAAGCATGGAATGTTTTTTCCATTTGTTTGTGTCCTCTCTTATTTCCTTGAGCAGTGGTTTGTAGTTCTTCTTGAAGAGATCCTTGACATCCCTTGTAAGTTGAATTCCTAGGTATTTTATTCTCTTTGTACCAATTGTGAGTGGGAGTTCACTCATGATTTGGCCTCTGTTTGTCTGTTATTGGTTTATAGGAATGCTTGTGATTTTTGCACATTTATTTTGTATCCTGAGACTTTGCTGAAGTTGCTTATCAGCTTAGGGAGATTTTGGGCTGAGACGATGGGGTTTTCAAAATATATAATCATGTCATCGGAAAACAGAGACAATTTGACTTCCTGTCTTCCTGTTTGAATACCACTTATTGCTTTCTCTGGGCTGACTGCCCTGGCCAGACTTACAATATTATGTTGAATAGGAGTGATAAGAGAGGGCATCCTTGTCTTCTGACAGTTTTCAAAGGGAATGCTTCCAGTTTTTGCCCATTTAGTATGATATTGGCTATGGGTTTATCATAAATAGCTGTTATTATTTTGAGATACATTCCATCAATACCTAGTTTATTGAGAGCGTTTAGCATGAAGGGGTGTTGAATTTTATCGAAAGCCTTTTCCGCATCTATTGAGATAATCATGTGGTTTTTCTCATTGGTTCTGTTTATGTGACGGATTACGTTTATTGATTTGCATATGTTGAACCAGCCGTGTATCCCAGGGATGAAACCAACTTAATCGTGGTGGATAAGCTTTTTGATGTGCTGCTGGATTTGATTTGCCAGTATTTTATTGAGGATTTTCACATCGATGTTCATCAGGGGTATCGACCTGAAATTTTCTTTTTTTGTTGTGTTTCTGCTAGGTTTTGGTATCAGGATGATGGTGGCCTCATAAAATGAGTTAAGTAGACGTCCCTCTTTTTCTATTGTTTGGAATAGTGTCAGAAGGAATGGAACCAGCTGTTCTTTGTACCTCTGGTAGAATTCAGCTGTGAATCCGTCTGGTCCTGGACTTTTTTTGGTTGGTAGGCTATTTATTACTGCCTAAATTTCAGAACTTGTTATTGCTTTATTCAGGGTTTTGACATCTTCCTGGCTTAGACTTGGGAGGGTGTATGTGTACAGGAACTTATCTATTTCTTCTAGATTTTCTAGCTATTTATTTATTTATTTGCATGGAAGTGTTTATAGTATTCTTTGATGGTAGTTTGTATTTCTGTGGGATCAGTGGTGATATCCTCTACATGATTTTTTATTGCATCTATTTGATTCTTCTGTCTTTTGTTCTTTATTAGTCTGCTTAGCAGTCTATTTTGTTGATTTTTTTTCAAAAAACCAGCACCCGAATTCATTGATTTTTTTGAAGGGTTTTTGTGTCTCTATCTCCTTCAGTTCTGCTCAGATGTTAGTTATGAAATTTCATGTCTTCTGTTAGCTTTTGAATTTGTTTGCTGTTGCTTCTCTAGTTCTTTCAATTTTAATGTTAGAGTGTCAATTTTAGGTATTTCCTGCTTTCTCTTGTGGGCATTTAGTGCTATAAATTTCCCTCTAAACACTGTTTTAAATGTGTCCCAGAGATTCTGGTACATTGTGTCTTCATTCTCATTGGTTTCAAAGAACATCTTTATTTCTGCCTTCATTTCGTTATGTACCCAGTAGTCATTCAGGAGCAGGTTGTTCAGTTTCCATG
>NW_012102565.1:3241468-3243360 GCF_000951045.1 Mandrillus leucophaeus | reverse complement strand
ATTCGGCTATTGATACTTGTGTATTCTTCACGAAGTTCTCGTGCTGTGTTTTTCAGCTCCATCAGGTCATTTATGTTCTTCTTTACCTTGGTTATTCTAGTCACCAATTCAACTGACCTTTTTCCCAAGGTTTTTAGCCTCCTTGCGTTAGGTTAGGGTATGCTTCTTTAGCTCAGAGGAGTTCGTTATTTCCCACCTTCTGAAGCCTATTTCTGTCAGTTCGTCAAACTCATTCTCCCTCCAGTTTTGTTCCTTTGTTGGCGAGGAGTTGGAATCCTTTGGAGGAGGACAGGCGTTCTGGTTTTTGGAAATTTCAGCCTTTTTATACTGTTTTTTCACCATCTTTGTGGATTTATCAACCTTTGGTCTTTCATGTTGGTGACCTTTGGATGGAGTCTTTGAGTGGATGTGCTAATGCTTTCTGTTTGTTTCTTTCCCTCCTAACAGGCCCCTCTGCTGTCAGTCTGCTGGAGTTTGCTGGAGGTCCACTCCTGATGCTGTTTGCCTGGGTATCTCCAGCGGAGGCTCCAGAGCAGCAAAGATTGCTGCCTGTTCTTTCCTCTGGAAGCTTAGACCCAGAGGAGCACCTGCCAGATGCCAGTGAGAGCTCTCCTGCATGAGATGTCCGTCAACCTCTACTGGGAGGTGCCTCCCAGTCAGTATAAACGGGGTTCAGGGACCCATTTGAGGAGGTAACCTGTCCCTTACCAGAGCTTAAAAGCTGTGCTGGGAGGTCTGCTGCTCTCTTCAGAGCCGTCAGGCAGGGACGTTTAAATCTGCTGTAAGCCACTGACTGGGGCTGCTGCCTTTTTCACAGAGATGCCCTGTTCAGAGGGGAGAAATCTGGCAGTCTGGCCACAGCAGCCTTGCTGAGCTGCAGTGCACTCCACCCAGTTCAAACTTCCCAGAGGCTTTGTTTACATTGTGACCATAAAATCGCCTACTCAAGCCTCAGCAATGGTGGATGCCCCTGCCTCCACCAAGCTCCAATGTCCCAGGCGTATCTCAGATTGCTGCTGTGCTGGCAGCAAGAATTTCAAGCCAGTGGATCTTAGTTTCCTGGGCTCTGTGAGGGTGGGACCCACCAACCCAGACCACTTGGCTCCCTGGCTTCAGCACCCCTTTCCAGGGAAGTGAACAGTTCTGTCTCACTGGCATTCCAGGTGCCACTGGGGTACGGAAAAAAAAAAAGAGCTCTGGCAGCTGTTAGTTGGATGTCTGCCCAATTGGCCACCCAGTTTGTGTTTAAAATCCAGGGTCCTGGTGGGGTAGGCACCAGAAAGAATCTCCTGGTTTGTGGGTTGTGAAGACCGTGGGACAAGCACAGTATCTGTGCCAGAGTTCCTCAGGCTCAGACCCTCACAGCTTCCCTTGGGTAGGGGAGAAAATTCTCCGACCCCTTGCACTTCCTGGGTGAGGCAATGCCCTACCCTGCTTGGGCTGGCCCTCCCTGGGCTGCACCCACTGTCCAACCAGTCCCAGTGAGATGAACTGGGTACCTCAGTTGGAAATGCAGAAATCACCCGCCTTCTGTGTGGATCTTGCTCGGAGCTGCAGACTGGTGTCTATTCGGCCATCTTGAATCCTTAGAACTTTTTTAATAACTTTTTTCTTTTTAAATTCTTTTGGAACTGTCTATATATTAATATTTACACTTTTTCATATCAACATTACTTTTTATTTAATATTATATTAGGCAAATTTTTCCTGATAAATTGAACCTAATACCCCTCAATATGTTAGAATTTCGTTTTCTTATTTCTTTTCTTTATTCTACTAATTTATTTTATTTTCAGAACTCTAATAACATTTGAGTCAATCTGTTTTCTTTCAAATTTTCAACTACATCTTCCTTATTTTCAGAATACAATAGTGAATCATTGTATTCATCA
>NW_012102565.1:3234288-3236833 GCF_000951045.1 Mandrillus leucophaeus | reverse complement strand
ATTATTCCTGGATTCAGTATTCGAGATTTACCTACTCGTTAAAATGTATTTGTAACCCTCAGATCAGTATTCTCAGTACTTTTATGGTCATTTGCACACAGGGCAGAGCAGTGAGAAAGTTTGCATCACTGCTGCTTCTGTTTTGAGCTGAGGTGAAGAAGTGGATTGTCTGCCTTCTTTATTAGCTCATAGTGTTAGCACAGGTTCTTTCAAGGTCTTGTTAGTTTAATGTCTTTTGCATTTTTGCATTTTTTTTGGTTGGCAATTTTTGCTGTTTGACATGAGCCTGAACACAGTGCTCAAGTGCTGCCTGGAGTCTCATCCCACTAGAAAGCTACGAAGTGCTGTATGGAGAAAATACTTGTGTTAGATGAGCTTTCAACTATGAATTATCAAGCTATCAGCCCTTAATATCTATTAATGATAATTAATCAATAATAGGTATTAAACAAGGTAACTTTAAGCAGAACACACATAAAACAAGGTCATGTATTAATCAGTTTATTAAAATGTTGTGAGCAGAGCCTTACAGGAACCTAAGCCTTCATTTCCCCAGGAGCAACAGGGCGCTATCATCTAATTCAGTGTTTGCAGCAACTTCACAAAATAAAACTACTGCTAATAATGAAAATCAACTGTCTCTTACATTTCTATGTTGAAATATTGGTTTCTGCATAGTTTGGGGTTCATTCAAAACCGAAACTTTTAGAACTTTTTAGAATTTTTTTTTATTATCATCATACTTTAAGTTCTGGGTTACATGTGCATAAAGTGAGTTTTGTTCCATAGGTATACACTTGCCATGGTCGTTTGCTGCACCCATCAACCCGTCACCTACATTAGGTATTTCTCCTGATGTTATCCCTCCCCTAACCCCCCACCCCACAACAGGCCCCAGTGTGTGATATTCCCCGCTCTGTGTCCATGTGTTCTCATTGTTCAACTCCCACATGTGAGTGAAAACATGCAGTGTTTGATTTTCTGATCTTGTGATAGTTTGCTGTGATGGTTTCCAGCTTCATCCATGTCCCCGCAAAGGACATGAACTCATCCTTTTTTATGGCTGCATAGTATTCCATTGTGTATATGTGCCACATTTTATTTATCCAGTCTATCACTGATGGACATTTGGGTTGTTTCCAAGTCTTTGCTATTGTGAACAGTGCCACAGTAAACATATGTGTGCATGTGTCTTTATTGTAGAATGATTTATAATCCTTTGGCTATATGCCCAGTAATGGGATTGCTGGGTCAAATGGTATTTCGAGTTCTAGATCCTTCAGGAATCGCCACTGTCACCCACAATGTTTGAATTAATTTACACTCCCACCAACAGTGTAAAAGCATTCCTACTTCTCCACAACCTTTCCAGCATCTGTTGTTTCCTGACGTTTTAATGATTACCATTCTAACTGGTGTGAGATGGTATCTCATTGTGGTTTTGAGTTGCATTTCTCTAATTACCAGTGATGATGAGCATTTTTTCATATGTCTGTTGGCTGCATAAATGTCTTCTTTGGAAAAGTGTCTGTTCATGTCCTTTGCCCATTTTTTGATGTGGTTGTTTGCTTTTTTCTTGTAAATTTGTTTAGGTTCTTTGTAGATTCTGGATATTACCCCTTGTTAGATGAGTAGATTGCAAAAAATTTCTCCCATGCTCTAGGTTGCCTGTACACTCTGATGATAGTTTCTTTTGCTGTGCAGAAGCTCTTTAATTAGATCACATTTGTCAATTTTAGCTTTTGCTGCCATTGCTTTTGGTGTTTTAGATATGATGTCTTTGCCCATGCCTATGTCCTGAATGGTAAATAGCCCAGGTTTTCTTAGAGGTTTTAAGTGGTCCTAGGTCTTATGTTTAAGTCTTTGATTCATCTTGAGTTGATTTTTGTATAAGATGTAAGGAGGGGGTCCAGTTTTAGTTTTCTGTATATGGTCAGTCAATTTTCCCAACACAATTTATTAAATAGGAAATCTTTTCCCCATTGCTTGTGTATGTCAGGTTTGTCAAAGATCAGATGGTTGCAGATGTGTAGTGTTATTTTTGAGGCCTCCATTTTGTTCCATTGGTCTATATATCTGTTTTGGTACCAGTACCACGCTGTTTTGGTTACTGTAGCCTTATAGTATAGTTTGAAGTCAGGTAGCGTGATGCCTCCAGCTGTGTTCTTCTTGCCCAGGATTGTCTTGGCTATGCTGGCTCTTTTTTGGTTCCATATGAAGTTTAAAGTAGTTTTTTTCCAATTATGTGAAGAAAGTCAGTGGTAGCTTGATGGGGATAGCATTGAATCTATAAATTACTTTGGGCAGTATGACCATTTTCAGGATATTGATGCTTCCTATCCATAAGCATGGAATGTTTTTTCCATTTGTTTGTGTCCTCTCTTATTTCCTTGAGCAGTGGTTTGTAGTTCTTCTTGAAGAGATCCTTGACATCCCTTGTAAGTTGAATTCCTAGGTATTTTATTCTCTTTGTACCAATTGTGAGTGGGAGTTCACTCATGATTTGGCCTCTGTTTGTCTGTTATTGGTTTATAGGAATGCTTGT
>NW_012102565.1:3232233-3234238 GCF_000951045.1 Mandrillus leucophaeus | reverse complement strand
ATACCCCTCAATATGTTAGAATTTCGTTTTCTTATTTCTTTTCTTTATTCTACTAATTTATTTTATTTTCAGAACTCTAATAACATTTGAGTCAATCTGTTTTCTTTCAAATTTTCAACTACATCTTCCTCATTTTCAGAATACAATAGTGAATCATTGTATTCATCAGAATGTGTGAAGTATTGCTGCAAATACATGCAAGCCCCAAATCTCAGTGGACTGGAATAGTTTATAGAGCACCCTAGACAAAAGTAGTTGCATCTTAGAAAAGGACTGCTTTTTATAATCCCAGTTCACTTTACCAACAAGCATAAGATGGTTTGTTTAATAAACAACAAAAAAAATTACTGCCTCCAACCAGATAAGGACACAAACAAGCATACTCTTCCATTATCAGTTCTCACTGGAGGACTCTGTGGCTATAAAAGAACAAGCTGTCCACAGTTCTAAACATTCGCCCTGAAAGGTAAATGTCCCGCTGTCACCTGTGATAAGAAGTTGGCATCTGTCACTGAAGGCTGTGCCACCTCAAAGACTCTTCCTTGCAAGACCCAGGGGCTGGACCATCAGGCCCAGACTAGGACTCCTTTTGCCTTCTTCCCTCCCCCTGGGCTAGTTCGTTAAGGCTGTCTCCAATCTCTTTTTCTCTTGATGCTAAATGTTACCTTGCTTGTTGTGGAATGCTTAATTCCTAACATTTATATATTGATTCAGCATATTATGATTTATATGGATTTGTATGGTTTATAATACTGACTGACTTGTGGAGCGGCTTGAGCCCGTACCTCTGACTGCTAAGTAAACAAGATGTAACAAGGAGAATTGCCTCCTTGGGAACTCCATGTGGCTTGTGGCTTTTGTGATTGAATCACAATCAATAAAAGCCTGACATTGTGGAAAGACACAAAAATGCATGACCTGGTTATCTCTAACCTTGCACCACTCATGACAAATGGGAAATATTTATTTTTTTCTTATGCTACATGTCTATTTCAGCTTAGCTGGGGCTTTTTCTCCATGTCATATTGACTCAGAGACATGAACAGCAAAGCCCCCAGTATTTGGCATGTTGCCGGTTGCTGTAGCAGAGAAAAGAGAACATGGCAAATCGCATGGACTAGCTTTGAAATATTTCCACGTACAGGTGATAAATATCATGGTTTCTCACATTTTCCCCACCAAAGCAAGACACAGGGGCCCCGACTTGCCTAACTTCAAGGAAGCAAGAGACGACATCTTGACCACGAGTCTGGAAGAGAAATTCCAGCACCAATGGTAGCCATAGTCTGTCATTCCAGTTCATTGATTGTACACATAAAACACACCCACCCTGTTCCCAGGAAAAACAACCCCACGATCCTATCCATAAAGCACAATGCAGAAAGCCCAGGATTTCTGGGAGAAAAGAAAGAATGACATAAGAATTAAAAAGGCAAATTCCTTGCTTCCTCACCACATGCTCAATTTATAATGGTGGAACAAGATTGCAGTAACCTCAACACACATGCCCAGTGTACAAAGGGAAGAACGGAAGCCACATAAAGATATCCTGGGATACAGCAATTTCAGTTTCCCTTGGACATGTATTTTGAGGGCCTGCTACTTAGGGGGACAGGGAATTTTCCCATCACAGACTCTGATTCTTGTTCCTGTGGATACCTCCTTTGTCTACTTTTCTTCATGGCTGTTTGCTCTGCCATCTGGAAGATTCTCTCTTTTACAGTATCCTCAACCCCACTGAATGTGGCCCTTGGGACACATGCCCTTACTGAAGGCTGAGAGTTCTCTTCAGTCCAGTTTCTGCCCCTAGGTATGTGGGACACCCTATGGGTCAGTTTAGGTCTCTAATAGCCAATGTTGACAAATTTTGTGATTATTTTGGTGATACATTTATCTCGACTACTTAATAGGCACCTTATCTGCATGATTTCTATGTACCAGTAGCCATATCTACTCCTCTTTTGTTTTATTTTATTTTAATCCTCCCCCCTCCTTTTGTTTTTGA
>NW_012102565.1:3229968-3231351 GCF_000951045.1 Mandrillus leucophaeus | reverse complement strand
GAGAGTTCTGTAGATGTCTATTAGGTCCAGTTGGTCCAGAGCTGAGTTCAAGTCCTGAATGTCCTTGTTAATTTTCTGTATCATTGATCTATCTAATATTGACAGTGGGGTGTTAATGTCTCCCACTATTATTGTTTGGGAGTCTATGTCTCTTTGTAGGTCTCTAAGAACTTGCTTTATGAATCTGTGTCCTCCTGCATTGGGTGCATATGTATTTAGGACAGTTAGCTCTTCTTGTTGCATTGATCCCTTTACCATTGTGTGATGCCCTTCTTTGTCTCTTTTGATCTTTGTTGGTTTAAAGTCTGTTTTATCAGAGATTAGGATTGCAACTCCTGCTTTTTTTTTTCTTCCCATTTGCCTGGTAAATATTCCTCCATCCCTTTATTTTGAGCCTATGTGTGTCTTTGCACAAGAGATTGGCATACTGAATACAGCACACTGATGGATCTTGACACTTCATCCTATTTGCCAGTCTGTGTCTTTTAATTGGGGCATTTAGTCTGTTTACATTTAAGGTTAATAGTGTTATGTGTGGATGTGATCCTGTCATTGTGATGCTAGCTGGTTGTTTTGCCCGTTAAGTTAATGCAGTTAATAATATCGATGTTCTTTACAATTTGGTATGTTTTTGCAGTGGCTGGTACCGGTTGTTCCTTTTCATGTTTAGGGCTTCTTGTCTGTAAAGGATTTTATTTCTCATTCACTTATGATGCTTAGTTTGTCTGGATATGAAATTCCGGGTTGAAAATTATTTTCTTTGAGAATGTTGAATATGGGTTTCCACTCTTTTCTGGCCTGTAGGGTTTCTGCAGAGAGATTCACTGTTAGTCTGATGGGCTTCCCTTTGTGGGTAACTAGACCTTTCTTTCTGGCTGCCCTTAACATTTTTTCCTTCATTTCAACCTTGGTGACTCTGATGATTATGTGTCTTGGGGTTGCTCTTCTCAAGGAGTATCTTTGTGGTGTTCTTTGTATTTCCTGAATTTGAATGTTGGCCTGTCTTGCTAGGTTAGTGAAGTTCTCCTGGATAATATCCTGAAGAGTGTTTTCCAACTTGGTTCCATTCTCCCGTCACTTTCAGGTACACCAATCAAATGTAGATTGGGTCTTTTCACGTAGTCGCATATTTCTTGGAGGCTTTGTTTACTTCTTTTAATTCTTTTTTCTCTAATCTTGTCTTCTTATTTCATTAAGTTGATCTTCAATCACTGATATCCTTTCTTTCACTTGATCTATTCGGCTATTGATACTTGTGTATTCTTCACGAAGTTCTCGTGCTGTGTTTTTCAGCTCCATCAGGTCATTTATGTTCTTCTTTACCTTGGTTATTCTAGTCACCAATTCAACTGACCTTTTTCCCAAGGTTTTTAGCCTCCTTGC
>NW_012102565.1:3221275-3226443 GCF_000951045.1 Mandrillus leucophaeus | reverse complement strand
TCCTGAGTAGCTGGGATTACAGGTGTCTGCCACCATGCCTGGCTAATTTTTGTGTTTTTGGTAGAGATGGGGTTTCACCATGTTGTCCAGACTAGTCTCGAACTCCTGGCCTCAGGTGATCCACTGGCCTCAGCCTCCCAAAGTGCTGGGATTACAGGTGTGAGCCACCGCACCTGGCCTTTAATTAAATTTTTACTCTGAGACATTTGCTCAGAGGAATTTTTCACTGAGTTTAAAAGATATAGCTTTTATTTAATGCTTGCTACAAAGCTAAGATTTGAATATTATTTTTTATTTGAATATTTTAAAATATCACTGGTAATCTTCAGGGTGAGATGTTATTCTCTTTATAACACTACAGGCCCCTAAATGTGTGGCCTCTTTCTATTTCCTTTCATTCTTGTTTACAAAATAGTCAACTCTTTGCTGAACTCCTTCCTTTCCTTTCACTATGCCTTGCCAAATACAGCAGCAACCCGCAACCCACTAATACTCTGTTTTCCAATACCTTCCACCTCGCAAATTACTAGAGATGGAAAGTTTATGAAATATTACACTACAGTTTAATGGATCACCAAATTCCAGCCTTGGTCAACCATTTAATTTCTACCTACTATGCAACGATGTGTCCATACATTTTGAGTTTGCATTATGCCAAATTTTAGGTATAGTTATGATTGAATTATGTCCACCCAAAATACGTATGTTAAAGGCCTAACTCACAGTGCCTTAAAATGCACTCGGAGTTAGATTATATTTAGAAATAGAATTGTTGTGAGTTTAATTAGTGAAATAAAGATGATGCCATACTGATCCCTAATCTGACTGGTGTTCCTATTAAAAGGTGATATTTGGACATAGACAGGCATGCAGGGAAAATTCCATGTGAAGATGAAGGCAGATTGAATCATACAGTAGATGTCTAGGAAAGTCAAAGATGTCCAGCAATCCAAAGAACTAAGGGAGGAGTCCTGGAACAGATTCTCTCTCACTACCTTCAGATGGAACCAACCCTGCCAACATCTTATCTTATATTTCTACCCTTCAGAACTGTGACAATAAAATTTTTGCTGTGTAAACTGCCCAGTTTGTGGAACTTTGTTATGATAGTCCTCAAAACTAAAACAGGTACCATTTTCTTTGAGTTAGTGTAGACTAGACTATATTGATGCTGGAGTCATTAACACCTCCAATATCTCTTAGTGGGGCTAAAACAATACAGTGTTTTTCTCACTCTTATTACATGTCAATCACAGGCAGTTGGGTGCTCTGCTCCATGACTTCTTCACTCAGAGACACAGGCAGTCAAGTCCTCACCAGCTGGAGCATTTCTGGTCTCTGGAGCAGGAGAAAGAACACAGCAAATTGTGCACCAGCTCTGAAAGTTTTCTGCCCAGGAGTGGGATGCACATTCCTTCTGCTTACATTTAATTGGCCAGAGCATGTCACATGCTATGTTTGAATGGGTAGGAGGAGAATGAATGTGTTGGTCAATAGCACTGAAGGCTTCTAAAAAAGGCTGTATTTCTGTCCATCCGTCTTCTTGACTCCAACTACAGATGCACCAGATGAGTAAGATGTGCCCTGCAGAATTTTTTTTTTCATTGAAATTATTTTGAAAACTGTGCAAGTCTGATTCTTGGCTAATTGCATTCTAGTACACTTGCCTTAGATTCAATTGGCACACACATCCCACAGTACCATTATGTGTCAAGCACTGAAGTGTGCATTGTCACTTTACAGTCAAACAAGTGCAAATGTCTATCCCAGTTTTTGCAGAGGGGAAAAATTTGATTCAGAAAACTTTAATAACTCATCTAAGTTTAGAGTTCTGAATTCAAGTTCAGATAGTCTTTTAATCTCATCCTCTTTAAATTCTTTTTTTTAACTTTTATTTTAAGTTCAGGGGTACAAGTGCAGGTTTGTTACATAGGTAAACTTGTGTAATTGGTATTTGCTGTATAGATTATTTCATCACTCAGCTATTAAGCCTAGTATCCAGTAGTTATTTTTCCTGGTCCTCTCCCTCCTCCCACCTTTCACTTTACAAAAGGCCCCGGTGTGTGCTGTTCCCTTTTATATGTCCATGCATTCTCACTATTTAGCTCCCACTTGTAAGTGAAAACATATAGTATTTGGTTTTCTGTTCCTGTGTTAGTTTGCAAAGGATAATGCCCTTCAACTGCATCCATGTCCCTGCAAAGGATGCGATTTCATTCTTTTTTATGGCTGCATAGTATGCACCACATTTTCTTTATCCAGTCTATCATTGATGCCATTTAGGTTGATTCTGTGTCTTTACTTGTGTGAATGGTGCTGCAATGAACATATGTGTGCATTCATGTGTCTTTCTAACAGAATGATTTATATTCCTTTGGGTATATACCCTGTAATGGAATTGCTGGGTCGAATGATGTGTCTGTATTTAGGTCTTTGAGGAATTGCCACACTGTCTTCCACAATGGATGTACTAATTTACACTCTCACCACCAACAGTGTATAAGCATTCCTTTTTCTTCATAACCTCACCAGCATCTGTTATTTTTTGACTTTTTCATAATAGCCATTCTGACTGGTGTTTGATGGTATCTCATTGTGGTTTTGATTTGCATTTCTCTAATGATTAGTGATGCTGCTGATGCTCTTTAAATTCTACTTATCAATAGTGAAATACCTTCTTATATGGTAGGTGAATTAATCATTTTATCAATTGTTTTATATAAGTGTTGGGGTCTTTCCATAAACCCTTTGCTCTTTCACTTATGTTGACAAAGGCATCTATATGCTTCCATACTGAATTTGCCCTGCTGAAAGAATTACACCAATCATTGAGGAGAAATGAATTTTTCTGATTACTTTATTTTTGAATTATTTTTTACAATCCAGGATTTAAACCATCAAAGCGTTTATACCATCAAACACACCAATTTAATGTTCATTTTAGAATGGGCCTGGAAGTTAAATAATTTTAAACCAGGGACTACGAAAAAAAAAACTCCTTAAATTGAGAGGATTAACTGAGTGTCAGGTTGTTTTCTACTTGGAAATTTAGGAGACCTGGGAAGTTACTTAAGTGCTTACTGATTGTTTCACAATATAATTGAGAAGTTTTTCAACTTTTATCTCTGATCCTAAAATTATGTTCCAATTAGAGGTCCTCAGTCTGGAGATAACGGGCCATTAATTGCCCTGAAATTCATTTTTATAAATATTTACATTATTAAGGTAACTTTGCAATTATGTTCTAATAAATTACATGTTTGATTAGAGTTCAGGCTACGCAGAGCCAACTTTCGCCCTCTTACAAGGTTTTAAAAGGACTTCATTATTTCTTCCCACGTGACAGTGGCCACGGTGACTCTCAAGAGTCCTACTGGGTTATGCTGTTGGTGTGCTTGAGTCTTTAGGGATACTTCTGAATCTTAATGTGTACATTGCTTTTGCTATAGTGGAAAAATCCCAACTGTTCTATCAATACCTACAGGACAAAGCAGGCAGATAAGGCAGATACATGGACTGACAGATCAGCAAATGGGCAGAGCTGAGCACCTGCCTTCAGGAGGAGTAAGGTCCACTGACCTCTGTGGTCCCAAAGAAATGGTGTGTTTCCTGGAACATGCAAGAAATTTGCTCACATGTAAATGAGACAGTGAGATCCTGGAGGTGAACATTTTAACTTGAACTACAACATGACATTGAAGGGTTACCAAGGAATGGACCCTGTGACTGAGGATAACTTTGGAGGCCTCCTGGACCAATGTCATTCCACAAGGCCACCTGCATTGACATTGATAATGTCTCATCTGATTTATTTAATCCTTTCAATTTATTGGAGGAAAATCCAATAGCTGAAAGTCATATCATAAACACGTGTGTTTTGAAACCCTGAGTTACAAAAGTTATGTGTGTTTTACTTGTTTATTTTATGAAGCTCAGCATTAATACTAAGAGACTAGGGGGCTTTGATAAGCCCTAGAGACTCAAACCATACATGATGTCATCTATTGGATGCTTTGCGATTGATTTTTCCATTCCAAAATTAGAGCCTATAAATGCAAACCATTTCTTCTAGAGTTTAAATAGCAGAGGATACAGAAGAATCACTCATCTAATGTGGCATTCAAGATGTGTGAACTTTCCAAACCCTTTTGTCTCAGAGAGTCATCCTGAATCATGAGGATTTTTATAGGGTGTGACCATGCTGATCTTGGAAAGTTGTTCTGCTTTTTTACCATTTTATGTTTCCACACTTCCTGGTGGAGCAATCACAGCACCAGATGTCATGTTGCCTGATTTTTGTCAACTGCAGTGACTGTTGGAATCAGGCTGTTTGGGTCACATAGCCCCAGTTGTATTAGATAATGGATCGCCTCTTACTCTTTAGCTGCGCTGAAGATCACAGAATACCTCATGCCTTAATAAAATACATGTGCCAGGGATAAATGTTTGCTAGCTTAAAGTTATACCAGATTTTAAATTAGGTCTTAATAATCTAAAATTAGATTTAAAAGCATCTTTCGTCTGGAAATAAGGTTCATGTTCCTTGGGTATATATTCTAATCCCACAATAACCTTGTACTGGCTTACTTCTCTGTTCTTATTTCTACTTGTGACAAACAGGCATCCTGCACTTCAGTCGTAATATACCCTTTACATCTTTCTTACTTGGATTGGACCAGTTTGATTACATTTGTTACTGTCTACCCTTCTGCCCCGGATCTTTTATTCATTAATTCATTCACTTAAGTTTAATATGCTCTACTATTTGACTTAGTAGTGTTTTCAAAACTTACAATACAGATATAAGTGACATATGGTCCATTATGCCTAGAAATCTACGATACTGTGAAAGAAATTTGAGTTGAACAATGAGAACACACAGACACAGGGAGGGGAACAACACACACTAGGGCCAGCCTAGGGGTGGGGGCAAGGGGAGGGAAAGCATTAGGGCAAATAGTCAATGCATGCAGTGCTTAAAACTTAGGTGATGAGTTGATAGGTGCAGCAAACCACATGGCATATGTATACCTATGTAACAAACCTGCACTTTCTGCACTTGTATCATGGAACTTAAAATAAAAAATAATAATAATAATTAAACTAAAGAGCTTCTGCACAGCAAAAGAAACTACCATCAGAGTGAACAAGCAACCTACAGAATGGGA
>NW_012102565.1:3194495-3220395 GCF_000951045.1 Mandrillus leucophaeus | reverse complement strand
AATAATAATAATAATAATAGTAGTAAAAGAAAATTCACACCAAGTAAGCAAGAATTCAACCTCAGGAATAATAATGACATATTCTTAAATATCTGACAAGGCCAGCACACATCAATGCTTTTAATTTTATCTTCTCTGATCACCCAAACTGTGTTACCCCTCTCTAATAATGCCCTGTTTTGTTTATGGTTATTTATTTTGACCCGTGGCTTTTTCCTCCCTGTGATTTTAGGACCCTTGATGACAAATCTTTCTATGTTACCTGGCATTTAGTGTATTATAATTAATAAATATCAGTGAAATGAATGAATGAATGCTTGTTGTAGGGTCCCTTAGATTAGTGATTCTCAAACTGGAATGCCCATGAGAATCACCTGAAAGGCTCGTTAAAATGCAGATGCTGGGCCCCAGCTCCAGGGCTTCTGATTTGGTAGTTCTGAGGTGGAGCCTGAGACCTTCTCACAAGTTCTCAGGTGATGCTGGGTTGGGGACCCCACTTTGAGAACTGTTGCCTTGAGATGTCTTCCCAGGATCTCCAACTGTCAAGTCATACTCCTACTTACTCCAGTCTGTGTGTCTGAGTGGCTTACACTTATGTTTTCACAGCATAACTGAGCCAACACATTTCCTGAACTCTGTTGGTCCATTTGGCCTCTGTTTCCTGAGTGCCTGGTTTGTGTACCTCCCTAGGCTGTGTACCAGGAAACAAAGTGAAGGAGAAGCAGCACGAGGCTTGAAGCAGCTCAAGAGTCAGTGTGGGAAACAAACATGTCTTCATTAATGTCAATGGGAGGCAACAGAGGAAATGAGACTGGGATTCACAGGTGATGAGTGCCAACCTTTCTAAGGCTGAATGGGATGTAGACAGATGAGGATAAGAGGAATGAAGACTTGCATAGAAACAAAGACATATCTACATGTTATTAATTAATTCCACAAACTTATCCCTGCTCTGTACTTACGACTTTGCTAGTCACTGAAATGTTGTTGAAAATATAGGACCAAACTGCTATCCCAAAGGGACACACAAAGCCCAATAAATGAATTCTAGTCCATCTGTGAACGTTGTCATTGATACAGACGCTGAACTCCGCACATGGTGAGGTCCTGGAATAAATGCTATCTATTGTGTTGCTGACCTGCTCTGGTGCCATCCTCTGGGTTGGTTTTGGAGTGATGTGAGTTTGTACATGCCTCTTTTTCTGTCATCTTCACTGTTGTTTCTCCCTGGTGAACTTGCTTGCTTCTCTAGCTGTTAAGGAACACTTTCTGTTCACTAGTAATGCAAACACACAGCTTCTTATGGTACCTTCCTGAGGATTTGGGATAAGCTCCCTCAGGAAAGGGTCAGAAAATGCCCAAATGTATCTAATCAAATAATTTAGGTTAGAGCCTCTTGTTAGAGCTTCCTAGCTGTGCTATTCTGAGAAATTCCTCAAGGGCTTGGAGAATTTCTCCTCACCCTCCCGTACATCTAAGCTGCTCCCCTGGGAATGGGATATGGTGTGTACAGATGAAGCCTGCAATAGAACAGTCCTTCAACATGTTTCTAAGAGTGTATCTAAACTCTCACATAATCTTTCCATTCCTGTACCTCCCCATTCTTTTCCCCTCAACTTAGAGCAAACGTGTTATTCTATCAAGGGAAAAATGAGATGGAATCAGAGATATTTCATATTTGCTGGTAAATATGGTAATCTTTCCTTCCATGTGTGTCAGCAGGTTTTCAGATTCTGAAATTCATCGTGTTACTTGTCAAAACAAAAACTTGTAATCCTCACTACATTCTTAGAACATTTAAAATATTTTCCTGTAGCAGCGTGCCCCTCTATGTAATGATTCCAGATGGGCACTGCTTTTCCTGGGAGGCATTCTATGTTCCTCTGTTTAGAATCTGCTGCTTGACTTAGTCACATTGGCCTCCTTGTCTGCTTTCATTAACTCTGCTTCCTTCACAGTTACACGCAACATTACACAGACAGTTTACGCTCCATTCATCAACCACTGCCTTCGTTAACTATCTTCATGAACTACCTTGAAGTATTTTGCAATAGAAGTCTGCCAGAAGGTTTGGTTTGCCTTCTGATTTCCTTCCCATTAACGTTCACATATTTTAGAACAATTTCTATCAAGACATTGAGGAATTATACTTCATATGCCTGTGACATTGATTAAATGAGCACATTTATAGTAACTATTTAAATCCATGCAAAATAGAGCTTCAACCACTCCAAGGTTAACCCACAATGGCAAAAATTAAAAAAAAAAAAAGAAGAAAGCTTTTAATTTGATTTAATCTTAATCTTCTCAGCAAGAGATCACAGGCATAACAATCACTAAAGAATACGCTTGTGGGGCAGTGGTGAGATTCAAGAGAAGAAAGAGTGCTGAATGAAGAAAGCAGGATGTTGAGTTTTGGTTCTGGCTTTTGATTTTGAGAAAAATCTTCACCACGTCTTTGGGAACTATCAAGTTGAGTACTACCCATTTTGGGCCCTTTTCAGCTCAAAAATTATTTGACTCTGTGTTACAGAATTATTGTTTGAGTTTTAATCAACTGAAAAATAATGCTTTAGGAATACATTTTTTGAGACTTAAAATTCCGTCCATAGCAAAATTATGGGAACCACTGGTGCTTTAGGAAGCAATGGAATCTCCACCTGTCTGCATAAGTAAAAAGACAGTGTGCACTTTCCTGGAAATAACTTGTGGGGGTGTCTCAACAGAGCAGCTAAATTGTCTAGGTCCTTGTAATTTAACTCTAGAACAACTTTGGCTTTGGAGGATTCACGTGGATTTATCTTGCCTTCCATCATTTTAGGAATATATACAAGGAAAATAATGGAGATGAATGAACTTCTATAAAATATTTATACACATGAGTTTCTGACGGGTTATAAAACACCTAGGACCAATTATTGTGGAGGCACACAGTGGGATAAACTGTGAAAGTCCCAGGTCTCCAAACAAACATGTCCACTGAAAATGCTACCCAACTTCTAGTTGCCAGACCCTGACCATGGTGCTTTGTGAAACCCTGATTTTAGATTTGTCCTAAGACTGTTGGCACTTGGTATGTGTCCAGCTTATTTGATGATTAATTGAGATCTATTCCATTGCATAATTTGTATGGTGACAGTAATCTTTGGCATTACACCCTAACAGTCTATGTTTCTTATACTGAATCTCTGGGAAACAATAGTAAAAATATCTACCATGCATCGATAGAACAGTTTCCTTCACAGCAGCCTCTTTGTTTAAGAACTTTGGAAAGTTTGAATCCTATTATCAACCCTGAAAGACAGACACAGTCTACTCTGTTTGAGAGAGGGATGAAAGTAAGGCTTAGAAAAATGAGGCTACTCTGCCATTAGATCCTAGTTCTTGAGGTCAACCCAAATTTGTGAGCTGGGAATTTACACCATGAACCCATTTTCTACTTTCACTTAGGTTATACTGCCTTGGCTCTGACAACTCAATGTCCTGAGACCATGATTCAACAGGTTCTTTATCTGTGACTGTCATTAAGCTGCAGGTAATTCAGTCCTTACCAAAGAATCAACTGTAAAACCAGAATGTGGTATTGTCACTGCTCACCAGCTAGGTGTATAGCCCTCACCTGGCCATGACTCAATGTTCTATACATGGTAGAGATGCTTCTCCATAAATATCCTGAAAGATGGGAGTATCCTGAATGGGAGGGGGAGCCACTCTGACTGGAGCATCTCAGGGCATTCCGCACTTTGGATACATCAGAGCTGGGCTTCCAAGAGGATCTAATTTCTTCTTGTTAATTCCATCCATTAGTTCTCCTGCTCCATATGTATTTCCTGAATGTCTCCCATAAGGCAAGTGCCCTCCATACCCTGAGGGGCAGTGCTACCTCATGGTTAGAAGTACAGACTCAAGGGCTTGGTTGCCTGGGCTTCCATTTCAGCTTTACCTATTCCCAACTGGTGGATATTAGGTAGGTTACTTCATTTCTATGTGCCAAGATTGCTCTAGTGTTTTTTAAAAAACTCTCTTTAATGGTATAATGAAGACCAATGGTGTTAATAATATGCATATACTTTACAGGATAGTGCTTGACACATAGAAAGTAATATATGTGTGTTAACTATTACCACTATCTTACTCACTCACATAATTTCACCATCCAGCTCTGTGGTCATGATTATATATAAAATACCTGGGTTATCCTGTGCTAGATGGCTGCCCTCTTATCGGCCTCTGAACTCACAAACTCAATTTCTATTTGCCATTTCCATCTGGAGATCAATAGAAACCAACATGTATAAAACAAGGCTCACTATTTTCCTCCAAACTGCTTCTTCTATGTTTCTTACCTCAGTAAAGTAAACCACATTCAATCACATGGAGCAAGCCAGAAACTCAGAAGTCATCCTTGACACTTTCATTTCTATCCCTCCTAACAACTGTTATCACCAGGTTCTGTAGATTTCGTCTCTTGTATTCTCTCAAATGTACACAGTTTTCCATTCCATATGCCAGTGCTTTGTTCAAATATTAATTTCTCATTTGGATGATTGCATTAATTTTTGAAAAATTCTTATTGCCCAGTCTGTCCTCAGAGGGACCTTTCTAGAATTCAAATTTGATCATGTCTCCCCACTAATTAAAACTCCACCAGTGTCGGTCAGCATTGAGTCCAGATGCCTGGATGCAACACACAGGCCGTGCATGTGTCCCCCTTGCTCGCTGCTCCAGGTGCAGCTCTTGGGACTCACCCCCATGCACTCCAGGTGGCGGTGATGCTAAACAACCTGTAGTCCTCTCAATGTCATATGATTCGGCAGGCCTTCAGCAGACGGCCAAGTCTTACTAGTCCTTCAGTTCTCATCTTGGGCACTGGCTTCCTGGGATCCCTTCCTATGCTATTCCTTATCTGTCTTAGTGAGTTTTCCTCTCACTAGAAGCCTGTGCCTATTCCCATCCTCACATCTGGCCACTGCCCCAGCTCAGCCACACTTTTTGTGTCTGCCTTTTACGCTGGCCCAGTAGCCCTTGATATTATGTTTTAAAAGACTTCATATTTGTATGCACCTAAAACACGCAATGACGTGTAAAAGACATTTGAACGTGTTTGATGAATGGCCAGGTGGACGGATAATGAGTACAAGGGAAGCTGGAGAAATGGATGTGTATGGACATACATATATGAGTGGATGGATAGAGCTATGGCAGGATTCAAGCTAGTGACATGAAGAGACCACAATTTCAGGCTCAGAAAGAATGTTATTAAAAGTCACCATTCCCAAACCATGAAAAGTATGTCTGGTGGATAATTTATAGCCAGGCTGGAACAAGCTGAGCACGTGTGTAGGGACACTGTGATGCAAACGTTGAGATTAACTCACACGGAACCTACAAGGCCACAGACAAGTTCATGGAGTTGATTCCATCATTAAAGGAGAGACATCAAATGTCTCTGTTTAAGGCATCATTTGAATTTTGAAAAGAATATGAGTTAAGACAAAGTGAAGCTAGAGCCGACTAAATCAAATCATTAGGTTTCCTTTCAGGGAAGGTTGTGTTTTGAGACCAGGACTAAATAGCACCATCTGCAAAATGCTCAGCACTGAAAGAGCCCCCCAGTAAAGCAGAAAAGTCTCTGAGCATGAACTTTTTATTTCCCTATTTTAACTTGAGATAGCTTATTTCCTGAATTCTGGATGGAATGCCAGCCTCATAATCTTAGCTAGTAAGTTACAGGATATTGAGTCAATTCAGTGATCCCTGAAGCATAATTATTTGAAGTGTGATAAGAACCTGCTTGACCTTGAAATCATACTTTGTAATTCCCTAATTTCACAAACATCGTCAGAAGTTGGAGCAGAAGTTATAAGGAAGCAGGAGGGGAAAATGAAAGGCATCTATATTAAAGATGGTGATGCCTTGCTTTAGGAAACAGTGGAGTTTACATAAATAGAGGATATTGTGAATTCATCTCTTGGCATAACCAGGCCAAGGCAAATAGCTGTTTTTTTTTTGTTTGTTTTTTTTTTTTTTTTTTTTTTTAGATGGAGTCTCACTGTGTCACCAGGCTGGAGTGCAGTGGTGCAATCTCAGCTCACTGCAACCTCTGCCTCCCATGTTTAAGCAATTCTCCTGCCTCAGCCTCTTGAGTAGCTGGGACTACAGGCGCACACCACCACACCCAGCTATTTTTTGTGTTTTTAGTAGAGACAGAGTTTCACCATGTTGGTCAGGATTGTCTTGATCTCTTGACCTCGTGATCTGCTTTCCTTGGCCTCCCAAAGTGCTGGGATTATAGGCGGGAACCACCATGCCCGGCCTCAAAATGACTTTTATGTGCAAGGGAGGCCTCTGTATTCTCTTGAATGAAAAGTTCAGTTTATGTATCAGAGAGCACTGGCTTGGTGGGGATACTGCTTAGTTGGTGTCTGGAGGAACCTCTTCTTCAATGGTTTTTCCTCCCTTTATTTTTCAGCACCTTTAAGCACAAATGTCATAGTCATAGCCTGACTTGACCAGGACTGAGAAGAATCAGAATTTGCTCTCAGTGGTCTGAGGCTGAAGTCTGCGTGTCAGGACCTACATTGCAGGGATGAGGCCTGCAGTCTCCCAGAGCCCCTCTCAGAAAGACCTCACCTTTGGTTCAATGTTTCCACTGTCACCATCTTGCAATTCTTAATAACTTATGACCATGGAGCCCCTAATTTTCATTTTGCCCTGGGTCCAACAAATTATGTAGCTGGCCTTACAGCCTATATCAGAGAAAAGTCTTGTGACCTTAGGCTTCATTTCCTCACAGGCAAATGGGAAGAATTAACCCTGGGGAAAGTACTCATTTGGAAATCCAATGGAATCATAGAGTTAGAAGTGCCTTTATGAAAACCTATACAGTTCTATGCAACTATTCATATTACTCAGTTATTCACTTATCACTACTAGTTAGTATTCAATGTCCTGTGGTAGAGAGATGATTTTTCTGTCCTAGATTATTATAATCTCAGGGAAACCTTGCTCAGTTGTTTCTACCCTAGGCTCTTTAAACACAGCCTATTTTGAAACAAAGAGATCCTCTGAAAGCTGGCCACAGGGACTGTCACCTTCAAGGTATGCTTTCAGATATGTTCTTCCTCTTCTGCACCTTTCATCTGGAATTCTGGCTCACATGAGCCATCACTATAGCAATTCCACTTTTTTTCAACATTTATTTTAGGTTCAGGGGGCACATGTGCAGGTTTGTTACATAAGCAATCATTGGGGCTTGGCATACAAATGATTTCATCACCCAGGTAATGATCATAGTACCTGAAAGGTCATTTCTCAACCCTTGCCCTCCTCCCATCCTCCCTCTTTAAGTAAGACCCAGTGTCTGTGGTTCTTGTCTTTACATCTATGTGTGCTCAATGTTTAGCTGCCACTTGTAAGTGAGAATTTGTGCTATTTGGTTTTCTGTTCTTGTGTTAATTTACTTAGGTTAATGGCCTCCAGTTGCATCCATGTTGCTGCAAAGGACATGATTTTGTTCTTTTTTATGGCTGTGTAGTATTCCATGGTATGTATGTACCACGTTCTCTTTATCCAGCCACCACTGATGGGAATCCAGGTTGATTTCACGTCTTTGCTATTGTGAATAGTACTACAATGAACATATGCATGTGTCTTTTTGGTAAAATAATTTATTTTCCTTTGGGTATATACCCAGTAATGTGATTGTTTGGTCAAAGAGTAGTTCTGTTTTAAGTTCTTTGAGAAATCTCCAAACTGCTTTCCACAGAGGTTGAACTAATTTACATTCCCACCAGCAGTGTATAAGTGTTCTCTTTTCTCCACAACCTTGCCAAAATCTGTTGTTTAATGATAGACATTCTGACTGGTATGAGATGGTATTTCATTGTGTCGTTGATTTGCTGTTTCTAATGATTAGTGATGTCGAGCATTTTTCATGTCTTTATTAGCCATATGTGTGTCTTTTGAGAAATACCTGTTCATACCCTATGCCCGTTTTTAATGGGGTTGTTTTTGTACATACATACTCACTGTTTAGCTGGTTGACTTAAGTTCCTTATAAATTCTGGATATTAGACCTTTGTTGAATGCATAGTTTAAAAATACTTTCTCCCATCCTATAGGTTGTCTGTTTACTGTGTTGACAGTTTATTTTGCTGTGTGTAAGCTCTTTAGTTTAATTAGATCCCATTTGTCAGTTTTTGCTTTTGTTGCAATTGCTTTTGGGGTCTTTGTAATGAAATCTTTGCCCATGCCTGTGTGCTGGCTGGTATTGCCTACGTTGTCTTCTAAAGTTTCTATAGTTTTGGGTTTTACATTTAAGTCTTTAATCCATCTTGAGTTTATTTTTGTATATGGTGAAAGGAAGAGGACTAGTTTCAATTTTCTGCATTTGGCTAACCAGTTATCCAAGCGCCATTTATTGAATAGGGGGTCCTCTTCCCATTGCTCATTATTATTTTGGCTTTGTCAAAGATCAGATGGTTGTAGGTGTGTAGCTTTATTTCTGGGTTCTCTGTTCTGTTCCATTGGTCTAGTGTCTGTTTTTGTGCAAGTACCATGTTGTTTTAGTTACTGCAGCTTTATAGTATAATTTGATGTTAGGTAGTGTGATGCTTCTGGCTTCGTTCTTTTTGCTTAAGATTTCTTTGGCTATTTGGTCTCTTTTTGAGTTCTATATGAATTTTGGAATAGTCTTTTTCTAGTTCTGTGATAGGGATAACATTGACTCTGTACACTGCTTTGGGCAATATGGCCACTTTAACAATATTGATTCTGCCTACCTATGAGAATGGAATGTTTTTCTATTTGTTTGTATCTTCTCTGATTTCCTTGAGCAGTGCTTTGTAATTCTCAGAGAGATTTCTCACCTCTCTGGTTAGCCGTATCCCCACATACACAGTTTCTCCACCAGGTTCCTTTTCCTCACCTGTGGTGCTGCTGTCTCTCTCTAATCCTTGGGGCTCATCAAGGGCCAGTCATGAGTGTTCGTCTAATCTCACCCTCCCTCCTGTGTCCTCTCACAATTCTTAGTTATCATCCTGAATGGAGTGTGTTGCATTTATAAGTGTGCATTCATCTGAACATTGTGTCTGCTTGAAGGTGATCAGCACCACCAGACAGACTATAGATTCCTATTCCCAGGATGACGGGCATGATGGCTCTTTATTTCAATAATTTCTTTCAGACTCTGTCACAGGAGTCATTCAGTAAAAATAAACAAACTTGAATAAATGAATGGATTTATTGAAGTGATTAATTCTGTAATCTGCTCTAATTGAAACTACAGAGCACCAGAAAAATCCAAAAACACACAAATATTCTGACGTTGACACAGAATTTTAGAGTTAGAAGTGAGTGTAGTGAAAGTATTTAATCACCCATTGGGAAAAGGGGCTTAAGACCCTTAAGGCGACCATTGCTGCTCCTGACCAAGATGAAGTAACAAGAAGTATATTTATACTCCCACCTGAAGCAACTCTCCCTCTCTCTCACACACACACATGCATACACACACACACACACACACACACACACACACAAATGTATGCAACAGTGATATTTAAGACCTTGCACATCAGGCAACACAAGAAATGGACTCCTGGGAGAAGGGAACACAGGAGGCGATGCCTGCACTTGCCCCAGACAATTTCCAGGCCATGGTGTGTAAGGACAAGCCCAGGTAGAACTCAGAGTCTCTCTGAGTGGAAGACAAAACTGGAAGTACAGGGGATCAGAGAGTTAGGGTTTGCAAAGCAGAACACAGAGAAAACAGAGGGGCACTCAGAGAAATAATTCCAAGATCAGCATAGGCTTCTCTGAAGCCTTCAGCTAAGTACAGACCAGCCTATCCATGCACGTGAGAAAACAGCACAAAGTTGGAGAAGGAACTATGTGAAAGCATTAGAGGAAAACATCCTTGGGAACTCACACAGAGAAGGAAATATTCCAATTTCTACCAGCCAATGTGGAAAGCATCATAATTCACAGGGCAACAAGCACAGCACTCAGAAACATTCTGCTTCAGAGCAGGGAAAACATATTTTTGTTGCTAATGCTCTGGTCCTGCCTAACCCAGCAAGACCTGAAAAAAGTCAAACTGTTTCCAAGCAATTTAGCTATGTATCAGAGAGAAATTCAAGAATATTTATAGAAATACAAAAATATCCAGCACATAACGAGGTAAAATTCTTGTCTAGCATCCAGTCAAAGATGAAAGAAATACGAAAATAGAGGAGAAAAAAAATCATTGAAACTGGCCCAGGTGTGACACAGATGTTAGAATTTTCAGGACAGGAACACAATTACTATGCCTGGGTTCCACATGTTCAAGAAGCAAAAATTGAACATGGTAAGAAGAGACACAACGATATAAAAAGATTCCAATTGAAGTTCTAGAGATAAAAAGAATAATATTCAAGATGAAAGATATACCACACACACATAAGAGATTAAATATTGCATTGGTTAATATGAAAACATAGCCATAGAAATAATCCAACATAGAGAGAAGGAAGACAGGGAAGAAAAAGAATTGTGGTTAATTGAGCTGTGGGACAACATCAGATGGTTAAATAATAGTATAACTGGAGTCCCCAAAGAAGAGGAGGGAACAAAAAAAAATATTTGAAAGAATAATGACTAACATTTTCCAAATTTGATGACATCTGCAAACCACAGAAGTAAGTAGCTCAACAAACTCCATGTACAAAACCCCTGAAGAAACTAACACCAGGACACCTCATAGAGCAATTGCTTAAAACCAGTGATAAACAGAAAATTACAGAATCATCTGGGGCTGGTATGAAGTGAGGATAGAGTGTTAGATACAGAGAAACAAAGATCAGAATGACAGTGGGCTTCTCTCCTCAGAAGTGAACATAGGTCTTCGCTTGTGCGTTTTGAGAAAGGGTCTCACTCTGTCGCACCCAGGCTGGAGTGCAGTGGTGCAATCTCAGCTCACTGCAACCTCAGCCTCTCGGGTTCAAGTGATTCTCCTGTTTCAGCCTCCTGAGTAGCTGGGATTACAGGCATGTGCCACCACGCCCAGGTAATTTTTCTGTTTTTAGTACAGATGGGGTTTCACCATGTTGGCCAGGCTGACCTCGAACTCCTGACCTCAGGTGATTCACCCACCTGGGCCTCCCAAAGTGCTGGGATTACAGACATGAGCCACCGCCTGGCCTGAAGATACGTCCTATGCATTCCAGTCCCACATTTTCTTTGCAGGAGGATTGAGGTTGGGGGGATACTTTGGCAGCTGCCTAGATGTCGTTGGCCACAGAACCAGGCCCAACGCCCAGTCCCAAGGGTCCAGGCCATTTTCTCTGTGCTTGATCACAAGAGGTCAGGTGTCCGCTCCACACTGGGTGATATGAGTGGGGATAAGCGTCTCCAGGAAGCCCTGAACAATTGGTAACAGCCGCCAGACCACTGCCTTCTGGTGTCATACTGCTCCTGTTGTAGCTGAAGAGGGGACTGAATAATGGAGGAGTGTGTGCAGCCAGTTAAATGGTACACTGAATGTCACACAGAAAGACATTCTCTCCTCTCATCCACACAGGGGCATGCCTCTCGCGCTCTTCTCTGCTCACAGGACCATCTTCCCTGCTGTCCCAGTTGCCAAGGACTTGGGTTGCAGGTGTTTGTATATAGCCCTGCTTTCAGAGTGACATTTGCTCAGAGCAAAGGGTGACTGTTTTTTAATTTCTCCCCCTAATCCTGTAACCTGAAGATCCTGGAAGAGTCACAAACATACATCCCAGTTTTAATAACCGTGTTCCAGAATGACTGAAACACACAGTTCTCAAAGCATTGTTTTCCAAATGCACAGTTGCCTTATAAATATATATGTACACATTGCACTAGTTTATTATTTGTGATCTAAATAGGATTCATTTCCTTGGGATACAACAAATGATAATTTAGATTATCCAATATTTTTGATTCAAACGCTTGTTTTCTTGTAAATGGTTACACGACCTGAAAATTTTCTAGTAGTTTATCCATTTTGGAAGATAACTAATTAAATAGCTGGATGACTGAGAAACTCAGATGAATGCATTAATTCCTGTAAGATAAATTTTGACTTATTAAGTTAAATCCACATGAACCAGGAAAGAGAGTAAGGGGGAGTTCTTGGCCTTCTAGTATTTTCATTTGCCAGCTATGTTTAGACTTACCTGCACTTTCTGTATTGAGCTGGGTAAGACACCCCCCGATGAAACAGACAGCTTCGAGTCTTTACTCTCTGGGGTCTGACTAGAAGGCGGAGGTGCAGGATCCCACATGAATGCCTCTTCTCTCAAAATTTCCGCTCTCACTTTTCAGATCTCTAAACAAACATTTTAAATTTTGTATCTGATGCCATGCTGGCAGGGTAGCAGGTGGATGAGGTGCCCTGGTGAGAATGCATGCCACTTGTCACCAGGCTACATGCACGCCCACATCTGTACTTGATGCCAGGGTGAGCCCTGCTGCACCTGCAATGGCTCTCCCAGCAAACCCTTCCTGTGAGCCTTGATCCCATTAAGACCAGGAGATCCACAACAGACTGCTTACTGGGGCCATTTCCCAGCAGAAGTGTAGTGGGACAGGCAGGTAAGAAACAGCCAAAAAAATACGTGACTGCAAAGGCAAGACAGTACGGTGAGTATTACAGTCCTTGGCCCCAGATGCTCTGCAGGGCCCAACTCACTGCTCCTTTCCAGAAAGTTATTTGATCAATCTTCAAGAAGTCTGACCAAGGCAAGTTGACTGGAATTTAAGAAGAAAAAGAGGTGAAGCGCACTCACAATGACTGAGTTTTTATTAGAGTCTAAGTCCTTAATACCGGTTATCTCATTCAGACTTACGTAGTAAATGAATCAGTTCATAGAATCTTCATCTGTGTGAAAATAAATGGGAAAGCAATTAAGCTTGATGACTGCCTAAAGATGGAGGTGGCAAATGAAAGATTCTGGAGTTCAGCCCCCTCCTTTATCCAGCTTGGAGGCTGGGCTCTCCCCTGTATCGGGGCTACTCCCATGTTTTTAGAGTTTCACAGGTAAATCCTTTGCTTCTAGTAAAAATTCAATAGGTAAAAGAGCCAAAGGTTGAGGCATGGGAAGATGACACATCCGTCCCCCAAGATGTCTCTGAAGATCCTTAGGGGCAACTTGGGGTCCCCCAGGTTCACGTCCTCATGATGTCTGCATCAGGTCACCATGGATTAAGCAGGCCCTGGCAGTGAGCACCATACTGGAGGCATGAGCACCCACCGCCATGCTTGGCTGGAGTCTCTGTCCCTGCCACCTGCACTGTCCCTGTGACTCAAACCTGGGTCTACCTTGCACCTCCATTCTGCTTCTCCTCCTCACCTTGACATCACCCCCTTAAAAGACTTTGTCACACTGATAGGGCAGTCAGCAGATGGGCAGCCTGGCTGGTCTCTGAAGAAAGTCTAAACAAGCACTCCCTGCCTTGCCCACTGATTGGATTAATCCCCTCACTCCTCAAGGTCCTACAAACCTCAAGGCTGACGTCTGAATCCCTGAGCAGCCTCTGCATTTCTCATGCAGCCATCCAGAACGTTAGCTTCTTGCCTGCTGCACTGTGCCTGTGGCAGCCCTGGATGGCACTCTGTCCCCCAGCACCACTCCCACAAAATGCTCTTCCTCTGAGTCACAGTCCCCACCTGTCCTCTTCCATGCAGGTAGCTTCAGAGGCTCTACCCCAGGCAGGACGGCCTGAGCACACTGGGGGCCTGCATTGCCTTTCCCTCTCAGGTTCCATCCACAAGAGTGTGATGTGTTCAGTTGCCTTTGTTGGCTCCCTGTGTCCATTGCTGGGGGCAAGGACATGCGGCAGAGACAGAAGATAGAGACAGTCTTGTATGATCATGTTTAGAGTCCTCGTCGCAACTTGCTGCTCAAGGCAAGTGGAGAGGCCAGGACAGCACATGCAATGGCGATGAATAAATCCATATGCTCTATAAAATATTGGAAACTCAGGATGACAGCTGAGCTTCCTTGAGCTCAGGGTCAGCCTTTTCTTCAGCTCCTTCACGATATGTCCCTGAGCAGAAACAAACACACGTTGCAGAGTGGCATGTGGGGTGAAGGAGGCCTGCATGTCTGTGGTGACAATCAAAATAACTGATAAACTTGGATGGAGTGTGTCTATTAAAATAGTGGTAGCTGCCACTCAGGACTGCCCACTTGCCTGCTAAGTTAGGAACATGGCCTCACATCCATACACCAACCCTGTGAGGGGAGGGGCCAGATGCCCATTTTATGGAGATGTTGTCATGAACTCCCGGAACTAAGGTCAGACTTGGGGTCTTCCCAGTTTTAAGGACTGTGTTTAAGCTCTGCACTCTTGGACCGCCTCGGGACCTGCCTGTAACTCTTGTACCTTCATGCCTGCACCTCACCCTGTAATGTAAGCTCTCCAGGTACATGAGCCTCACCTACTTCCCCATGCAAACACACCCACATACTCCCCCACCCCAGAGGGTGCTGGAAAGCTCTATCTATCCTTCAGGGTCTGGTATAAATGTACTCTTCCTTGTTCTATCTCCAGCACCTTGTTTCTTAAAGTGCAATTCAATGTTTCCCACTTCCAAAAAGCATTTATTTTTATTTGTGAGCTTATATCATCTGAGAAATAATGACTCAAGACTGTCCCTAGTAAAAGTGACCCTAGTTGGCCGTCATTTGTCGTGGTATGGAGATGAGTGAGGAGAGAAAAGGTTGAACTGGGGAGAATACCCCAGAATGTGTCCCTAGACCTAGCACAGAGTAGGAATGCAATAAACAAAGCCGTTGTTGACTGACTGGCTCAGCCTGTCCTAGGTGAGGCTGTTTCAAGGGAGCTGCTGCACCACAGACTGAAGCCTGACCTTGATCCCTACATACCTTCCCACCTAGACCCAGGGGGTTATCTCCTAGACTGGAGAAATATGCTTATCCCACCTGAGCTATTTCACACTGCTCACAGCTCCGGGCCAGCGAAGATGAAGAAGCACTACAATCATTGAAACAAGACCAGTAGCTGTCATTGTCCTATAATAACAGAGCAACACAGTTTTCTCAGCTGCATGGAAGACTGCCTATTAGGAGGTCATCTGAGGGGAAGCCAGTCATCCATTATGAGCACCATATCATATTTTCCCTCCATATTTTGTCTTAATATTCTAAAGTTCCTTAGAGGAAAAGTGGCTTATGCTTGGCTGATGGTTTCTCTTATCCTAAAATAGTATGGGGGATTCTTTTTAAGGAATCTCATTATCCAGTTTACCTCTTTTTCCTACAGTTCCTTTTCATTCATTCAGTCCTTCATTTATTTATTTGCCGCCATAATAGGGCCATCAACAAAGATCTGTGGGGTGACTCTTTCGCACATAATGAACTGGGCTCCCATTTGGAAATTACAGTAATATATTATCCATTAACACCAGAAAGAGGTAAGAGGTAACTAAGAAGCACCCTGCAAGGCTGGACCAAATTACAAGGCAGAGTTGAAGGGAGACTTCTAAACACCTGAACCATCTGTTTCTTAATTTGCAACATGTGGGCAGCTTTTAAAGTCACAATCCCACATTTAAGTAATCTTCATTGTTCATTTGTTCAGCTCTTGTGTTCCAGACATTACATTTTTTATTAAATGGCAGTTTCTTAGGCTCAATTCAGATGGTAATAATTTGGAAGATCACTGACAAAGTGATGACATCCTAAGTGTTCTTAACTTGAAATGCTTGCTCCCCTCCCTAAGAATTATAGGAAAAGTTGAATGTGTGCAATGAAGTTTATTTTTCTAAGGAGAGGATGCCAATGTCTCATGAGATAGAGAATTCTACGATCTCCCCAAAGTCAAGGATTGCTGTCTCTAAACGTGTTACAAATGACAAATATGGAGCAGAATGCCTGCTCAGATAGGCCATCTTCTTAAGAAAGGAGAGAAGTGCTTTTATAATGTCAGGACTCCTATTCTTTGAAAAACTGCTTTATGGATATAATAAGTAGAGAACTGAGAACCACAGGTACAGTTCACATTGAACAGGACAGGGAGCCTGAACACTCACTCAGGTTTAAGTTCTGAACCTCGTGACTTACACTAACTTCCTGTAGGGTGGTGGGTAATTCACTGATTCTGCTTGTGATTGTTTCCTTCATCTACAAGCCAAATGACTGAAACATCTGGACTGTAAATTATGCCCAGCAATTGAATCTCTAAAATATTCTTAAAAGAGTATGTTTACATATTTGGGCTTTATATATATACTTTAAAACTTTTACATGCTGAGGAATTTGCTTACATATTTACATTTATCTACATATGTTTTATATTACATGTTTACTCTCCTTGATGTCCTCAGGCCTCCTATTCAAACAGGTAACTGAACTTAAGCTCATTACCTGCTAGACTTTACATGCACATTGTGAATAGAGATCTAGCTCAGAATGTACTTAGTTTTTCTCCTGTTGCACAATGCTTAGTCATTTTCAATGGGCTTTATTTAAATTCTATTAATGGACTAGATTAAAATACATTTCAAGAGGATAAAGAAAATGCATCTACATCTGATAAAATGAAATATACTCAGTGGTCTCATAATTCATTTGGGGAAAAAACAGACAATGAGAAAGGAAATGTGACACTCACATGAAATATACCAGGTTATAGAGGCGGTGACTGCCCTCTCTTTTGTCATTTGCCTAGATGTACGTAAAAAATGTGTTCTGTCTTGATTAGGCCTAGCAGGGTTGAAATAAATCATTAAATACTGATAAGCAGATGCTTTGTAAGTGGAAAGGCGTGTGTAATTGTCCCATGATCACGCTCAACATTCCTGCCTCATTAGATACCTGAGAAATATGGGGCTTGGCTGACAGGTACTTGAGGGAACTGCACCTCCTCACTCCACCCAACTAATCACATTCAGATTCGGAAACTTTCATAGCCACACCCTCTGAAAAAGCCACAACAGCTCCTTGCATGATCCTTTCTTTTCCATACCCAAGACATTTTCAAGTTGTCGTATTTGAGCTCTGCTCTGTATAGTTCACTATGGCAAAAGCTATTTGAGGCTAAGAGAAGAAACACATTTATTCCTGCTCTCTTCAAGTTGCTTTCAACAGATACAACTGCTTCTTTCTCTCTTGCACCCCCACACCCCGTCTACCTATTTATTACAGGTCAAAATAATGAACTAGAGAGAAAAGTAAAGGGCAATGGAAGCTCAGAAGATGGAGAATGTGCATGTAGGCAAGGGGCTAATGAAATGCATTTAAAATTTGTTTGCTTTTTAGAAGGGTAAGATTGTATATAGACACTTATAAGAAAAAAGTAAGACACTCTGCGTGAAAGAAGAGATGGGTCAATATGTGGCTTTTTTTAAATTTATTTTTTATTATTATTATAATTTAAGTTCTAGGGTACATGTGCACAACGTGCAGGTTTGTTACATATGTATACTTGTGCCATGTTGGTGTGCTGCACCCATCAACTCATCAGCACCCATCAACTCGTCATTTACATCAGGTATAACTCCCAGTGCAATCCCTCCCCGCTCTCCCCTCCCCATGATAGGCCCGGGTGTGTGATGTTCCCCTTCCTGCGTCCATGTGTTCTCATTGTTCAGTTCCCACCTATGAGTGAGAACATGCGGTGTTTGGTTTTCTGTTCTTGTGATAGTTTGCTAAGAATGATGGTTTCCAGCTGCATCCATGTCCCTACAAAGGACACAAATTCATCCTTTTTTATGGCTGCATAGTATTCCATGGTGTATATGTGTATGTGGCTTTTTTTAAAGAAAAGGGCAGTTTCTAGGAATCATCCATGGAAATAAAACTGGTGAAATAGCCTGAGATCTGATCATTGGAGTAATGCAGAAATGTGTACCTCACCTATAGCCAGCAGAAATACATCATTACACATTTGTCGTCATCCTTATTTTGTTTTTGTTTCCTCATTTGTTGTTAAAAGACAATAACATTTAGAGAAGATATTTCTGGTAGCAGCATAGTGCTTCATTGTAATGACAAGTACAGTAGAGGAAGAGATTTGAGGTCATGGAACTCTGTGGAGACCATTAATATCATACAGTGGTTCAAGTGTCAGGAAATGAGTGGGGAAGAAAGATAAAATAATATTCATTTTTAAGTTGTCTAATGTATTCCTCTCACCTGTTTGATTCAATTACATTTTTTTTTTATTATGCTTATGCTTTAAGTTCTGGTATACATGTGCAGAGCATAAAGGTTTTTACATAGGTATACACGTGCCATGGTGGTTTGCTGCAACCATCAACCCGTTATCTACATTAGGTATTTCTTCTAATGCTATCCCTCCCCTTGCCCCCCACCCCCTGACAGGCCCTGGTGTGTGATGTTCCCCTCCCTGCGCCCATATGTTCTCATTGTTCAATTCTCACTTATGAGTGAGATCTTGCAGTGTTTGGTTTTCTGTTCTTGTGTTAGTTTGCTAAGAATGATGGTTTCCAGCTTCATCCATGTCCCTGCAAAGGATGTGAACTCATCCTTTTTCATGGCTACATAGTATTCCATGGTGTATATGTGCCACATTTTCTTTACCCAGTCTATCACTGATGGACATTTGGGTAGGTTCCAAGTCTTTGCTACTGTGAATACATACATGTATGTATAAATATACATGTGCATGTGCCTTACAGTAGAATTATTTATAATCCTTTGGGTCAAATGGTATTTCTGGTTCCAGATCCTTCAGGAATCACCACACTGTCTTCCACAATGGTTGAACTAATTTACACTCCCACCAACAGTGTAAAAGTGTTCCTATTTCTCTACATCCTCTCCAACATCTGTTGTTTCCTGACTTTTTAATGATCACCAAACTGGCGTGAGATGGTATCTCATTGTGGTTTTGATTTGCATTTCTCTAATGACCGGTGATGATGAGCTTTTGTCTTGTTTTGAGAAGTGTCTGTTCATATCCTTTTTCCACTTTTTGATACGTTTGTTTGTTTTTTACTTTTCTTGTAAATTTGTTTAAGTTCTTTGTAGCTTCTGGATATTAGCTCTTTGTCAGATGAACAGATTGCAAAAATTTTCTCCCATTCTGTAGGTTGCCTGTTCACTCTAATAATAGTTTCTTTTGCTGTGCAGAAGCTCTTCAGTTTAATTAGATCCCATTTGCCAATTTTGGCTTTTGTTGCCGTTACTTTCGGTGTTATAATCATGAAGTGTTTGCCCATGCCTGTGACCTGAATGGTATTGCCTAGGTTTTCTTCTAGGGTTTTTATGGTTTTAGGTCTTACTTTTAAGTCTTTATTTCATCTTGAGTTAATTTCTGTGTAAGTTGTAAGGAAAGGGTCCAGTTTCCGTTTTCTGCACACGGGAATCATTTCCCTATTGCTTGTTTTTGTCAGGTTTGTCAAAGATCAGATAGTTGTAGATGTGTGGCATTATTTCTGAGGCCTCTGTTCTGTTCCATTGGTCTATATGTCTGTTTTGGTACAAGTATCATGCTGTTTTGGTTACTGTAGCCTTGTAGTATAGTTTGAAGTCAGGTAACATGATGCCTCCAGCTTTGTTCTTTTTGTTTAGGATTGTCTTGGCTATACGGGCTTGTTTTTGGTTTCATATGAAATTTAAAGTAGGTTTTTCTAATTCTGTGAAGAAAGTCAATGGTAGCTTGAAGGGGTTAACGTTGAATGTATAAATTACTTTGGGCAGTATGGCCACTTTCACTATATTGATTCTTCCTATCCATGAGCATGGAATGTTTGTCCATTTGTTGTGTTTTCTCTTACTTCCTTGAGCAGTGGTTTGTAGTTCTCCTTGAAGAGGTCCTTCACATCCCTTGTAAGTTGTATTCCTAGGCATATTATTCTTTTTGTAGCAATTGTGAATGGGAGTTCACGCATGATTTGTCTCTCTGTCTGTCTATTATAGGTGTATAGGAATGCTTGTGATTTTTGTGCATTGATTTTGTATCCTGAGACTTTGCTGAAGTTGCTTATCAGCTTAAGGAGATTTTTGGGCTAAGACAATAGGGTTTTCTAAATATATAATAATGTCATCTGCAAACAGATACAATTTGACTTCCTCTCTTCCTATTTGAATACACTTTATTTCTTTCTCCCACCTAATTGCCCTGGGCATAACTTCCAGTAGTATATTGAATAGGAGTGGTGAGAGAGGGCATCCTTGTCTTGTGCCAGTTTTCAAGGGGAGCCCATTCAGAATGATATTGGCTGTGGGTCTGTCATAAATGGCTCTTATTCTTTTGAGATATGTTCCACCAATACGTAGTTTATTGAGAGTTTTTAGCATGAAGGGGTGTTGGATTTTACCAAAGACCTTTTCTGCATCTATTGAGATAATCCTATGGTTTTTGTCATTAGTTCTGTTTATATGGTGGATTATGTTTATTGAGTTGCTTATGTTGAACCAGCCTTGCATCCCAGGGATGAAGCCGACTTGATTGGGGTAGATAAGCTTTTTGATGTGCTGCTGGATTTGGTTTGCCAGTATTTTATTGAGGATTTTCACATCAAAATTCATCAAGGGTATTGGCATAAAACTTTCTTTTTTTGTTGTGTTCCTGCCAGGTTTTGGTATCGGGATGATGCTGGTCTCATAAAATGAGTTAGGGAGGAGTTCCTCTTTTTCTATAGTTTGGAATAGTTTCAGAAGGAATGGTATCAGCTCCTCTTTGTACCTCTAGTAGAATTCGGCTGTGAATCTATCTGTTCCTGGGCTTTTCTTTGGTTACCAGGCTATTAATTACTGCCTCAATTTCAAAAAATGTTAAGGGCAGCCAGAGACAGGTCAAGTTACCCACAAAGGGAAGCCCATTAGACTAACAGCAGATCTCTCTGCAGAAATCATACAAGCCAGAAGACAGTGGGGGCCAATATTCAACATTCTAAAGAAAGAATTTTCAACCCAGAATTTTATATCCAGTCAAACTAAGTTTCATAAGCGAAGGAGAAATAATATCCTTCATAGAGAAGCAAATTCTGAGAGATTTTGTCACCAGCAGGCCGGCCTTACTAGAGCTCCTGAAGGAAGCACTAAATGTGGAATGGAAAAACCAGTACCAGTCACTCAAAAACATACCGAATTGTGAAGACCACGGACACTATGAAGAAACTGCATTAGCTAATGGGCAAAAAAACCAGCTAGCATAATAATGACAGGATCAAATTCACACATAACATTGTGACCTGGAATTAATGTAATGGGTTCAATGTAATGCAATGGACTAAAAAATGTAAATGGGCTAAATGCCCCAATTCAAAGACACAGACTGGCAAATTGGATGAAGAGTCAAGATCCATCAATGTGCTGTCTTTAGGAGGCCAATCTCATGTGCAAAGACACACATAGGCTCAAAATAAAGGGATGGAGGAATATTTACCAAGAAAATGGAAAGCAAAAAATAAGCAGGGGTTTCAATCCTAGTCTTTAATAAAACAGATTTTAAACCAACAAAGATCAAAAAACAAAGAAGAGTATTATGTAATGGTAAAGGGGTCAATGCAACAAGAAGAACCAACTTCCCTAAATATATATGCACCCAATACAGGAGCACACAGATTCATAAAGCAAGTTCTTAGAGACCTACAAAGAGACTTAGACTCCCACACAATAATAGTTGGAGTCTTTAACACCCAACTGTCAATATTAGACAGATCAATGAGACAGAAAAATTAACAAGGATATTCAGGACTTGAACTCAGCTCTGGACCAAGCAGACCTAATAGACATCTACACAGAACTCTCCACCCCAAATCCACAGAATATACATTCTTCTCAGCACCACATCACACTTATTCTAAAATTGACTACATAATTGGAAGTAAAACACTCCTCAGCAAATGCAAAACAATGGAAATCATAACAAACAGTCTTTCAGACCACAGTGCAATCAAATTAGAACTCAGGATTAAGAAATTCACTCAAAACCACACAACTACATGGAAACTGAACAACCTGCTCCTGAATGAATACTGGGTAAATAATGAAATTAAGGGAGAAATAAATAAGTTCTTTGGAACCAATGAGAACAAAGATACAGTGTAGCAGAATCTCTGAGACACAGCTAAAGCAGTGTTTAGAGGCAAGTTTATAGCACTAAATGCCCACAGGAGAAAGCAGGAAACATCTAAAATCTACACCCTAACCTCACAATTAAAAGAACTAGAGAAGCAAGAGCAAACAAATTCAAAAGCTAGCAGAGGACAAGAAATAACTAAGATCAGAGCAGAACTGAAGGAGATGGTGAAAAACTCTTCAAAAAAATGAATGAATCCAGGAGCTGGTTTTTTAAAAAGATTAACAAAATGGATAGACTGCTAGCCAGACTAATAAAGAAGAAAAGAGAGAAGAATCAAATAGAAAGAATAAAAACTGATAAAGTGGATATCACCACTGATCCCAAAGAAATACAAACTACCATCGGAGAATGCTATAAACACCTCTATGCAAATAAACTAGAAAATCTACAAGAAATGGATAAATTCCTGGACACATACACCCTCCCAAGACTAAACCAGGAAGAAGGAGAATCCCTCTATTACATTTTTATATTCTTCTTCCTCCAGGAAGTTTTCTTTGAATTCCAGATCTACTTACCATCTTCCCCTACCATCTCTTACAAACCAACTGTATGCTAACACTGATTCCTCATTGCAGAAAAGAACCAATAATACCAGCGGAGTAATACCCAAGAGTGAACACGCTGTTCCATTCTTCCTTTCTCCCCTTTACTTATGGTCTCTTTCTTATACTAGTATGAGGGGTAGCCAAATAGGATTTGTAATCTGGCCTCCTATTTTAGAAAGAGTGGTTCATTGTTTTTTATTTAGGTTCCAGAAATGGATGTGGAGTTACTCGATACTGCTAGAATTAATTGCAGCTCACAATTCACATTGTGAAAGGAAAGATAAACAGTTGGTTAAAACGTAGCACATGCCATCTGAAAACATAGAGTACGCAGATAAACCTGCATGTAAATCTGAAATTAACTGCCTGTTATTTCCAAATAAAACCTATAAGGCCCTCACTGGCCAGCATGTTAATGAGACCCTCCCTTCCCTCTGTCCACACCAAATGCTCATCTCATTGAAGATGCCTACCATGCTCTAATGATTTCCTGCATTGACCTTTAACCCCATGTGACCCCCAACTCCTCTAGAAATTTTTTAGATTCAGAATTGCAATATTGAAGCCCTTTTAGGAAACCCCACACACTGCACTTTGCTTCCTATGAAAGACTTCCTGTGGATGAGCCGGGGGACTGGCGTGCCCTACAGAGCATCCTCACACAGGGACAAAAACAACTGTGCACAGAAACTTAGAATAACCTTTCCCCATGAGTCAGAAGTGACTTACACAACTTAGACATTCTCCCTGGAGTACAACCAAATGTCATCTTTCTCCTCCCTTTTCTCCTCTAGAGCTGGAAGGGTTAGAGGCCGCCTGTTTCTAACAAAAACACAAACATTTAGGGGTTTGGTGGTTAACATTAAATGCTGCCTTCAAAAGCTTACAGAACTATGGGGAAGTAAATTCAGAAATTTATAATTCAATATGCCATCTACCGTAATATGCATTAAACACAATCAGATTTTCCTTCTTGCAGATTCCTCCAAACATTATGAAGCTGTGTTGACCACTCTTACTTGGCTTTGGAGAGAATAACCAGGAAAAAGTATAGCTTCTCTTTATGAACCCTACAATCCCTCAAAAAGATGACACACCCCCCCCTTCATTAAGTGTCTTGTGACAGGGCAGAGTGACAAATGATGTAATTCTGGAAGAGGCGTATTTTTGTGGTGAGACACAGGGATTTCAGGGCAAAAGAGTCTCACGTTGAAGCCCTGGATCTAACACTTACTATAATGTTGGGATTTATCTCTCTGCACCTCACCTTTCTCTGTTGTAAAACAGGCCTCATAAAAAATGCCTACCTACCAAATGAGTGAAAACACATGAACACATGCTTGGAACTGTGCATAGCCTGTAATGAGTCCTACCTAACTGTCAGTGGGCTAAAGTCCACTAAACATAGTTTAGTCAGTGGACTAAAGATAACAATCAAAGATGCACAGGGCAACATATGGCTTGCACCAGACTCACTAGGAGCTCAAAGAAAGAGCATGACCCATGGTATTCAGCCTTTGCATTTGTAGCGATACCACCAGAGTGAGCCTCTTCCACACACAGCTTCAACTACTTCCTCTAAATTGACAGCGCTATGTCAGGTCCAGATCACTGTCATGGTCTCCTGTCCAAGGCACCCAACTTCTCACTTATCAGTGACCCCTGAACAATGGATAGAAACATCAAAAAGTGAATCTGTCCCATGGTCCTTTCCTTCTTCTATATTCATAAATACTCCACATTGAGTAAAGGAAGTGTGGTCCCATTTCAGTGAATGGCCTTTCCATCTGCCCCCATCCCACATGCCAGGAATCTGGATGAGGCTGTCAGACACCTCTCCTCACTTTTCACATGCATTAGTCTTTCCAGTTCTGGGCCTAAACTCTCTCATGAATTCACCTCTCTCTAATTCTGCTCTCCCAGCAGAGCCTCAACAGTCCCCTAAAGTTGATCTGCAATATCTGCTGTCAAATTTATCCTGTACAAACCAACTATATCCTCACTCTCCTGACCTGCAGAGAGAACAATAAATGACCCAGTTTCAGTCAATTAGACATGCCTGCCTTGGACTTTTCATCGAGAGGGTAATAAAAGGAAGCTGTCCTATGAAGCCCAACTGAGCAGAAACAAAGGGAAGAATATTTTCAGCATGGACAAAGGTAGGTCACTAACTTATATGTGAAGATTATTCAAGCACGTACACAGGGCAGAGTAGTGATCACTGTGTAACTCAGAAAGCCTAGGGAGGTGGGAGTACTGCTCAAGATGTATCTGGAAGGACAGGCAGAGGCTTCGTTACTAAAAAGCCTGTGTGCCTGCTTAGGTACACACATCGTCTTCAGGAAATTGTTAAATAACAGTGAGCTGGCATTGCCAAGATTTAGCACTTAATCTATAAACACTAAAAGATTTTCACATGCACAATTTAAAAAACTCATCCAATGGTGTGTCAGGTGAAACCTTATAAAACTGTAATAGAAACCAGCTGTGTGTGCAGACTCCCAGCACGTCCATGTTCATTTCTGGCTCAGCAGAGTGTGAAGGACGTGGTTTGGGGATAGAAAGCTGCTGGCACAAGGACACCTGGGCTCCAACCAGGAAGTAAGAGAACTGAGAAGGGAAAGGCAATCCAGGGTTGGGAATCCAACCTCCCTGGGTTCAGGCACAGTTCAATCTGAGTTTAAAGTGAATACTTGGGACATTTATTATCTTATCTGAGTAAGTTATCTGCTTCTTAAGAGTGATGAGCTCATTTTTATGGTCTTGCTTTTGACTTTCAGGCTTCCCATGGGAACTTCATAAAGAGCCCATAAATACATGTTTATCTGTGTCTCTAGCATAATCCAGATTTTTGTTGAGCTGAAAGTTACCTTAAAAATTAATTTTTGTATGTCTGAATAAATAAAAATCTACTGCCACTCTTATAAATAATGTACACATAGAATGGACATATTCTGTACAAGGAATTTAACTGTTAAGGCTGAGACACACTCATCTATATTCAATAGACGATTGTATTTGCAATTGTGTAAGCAGAGCAGTAGAAAGTACAAATATAAATTATACTCTCTTCCTTTAAAATACAAATTAAAGTATGATGTTATTAAGAGCTATAATACACAATGTCTTGTTTGATAGTTGCTTTAATTTCTGAGTATGTGACACTTTCCAGTCTTCATTTTAACATTTTTATGCATGTTATTGCATAACAGAATTCAGAGAGAGAATAGTTTTTCTGATCCTACTACTGATTTGTAAGTTTCGAG
>NW_012102565.1:3192155-3193920 GCF_000951045.1 Mandrillus leucophaeus | reverse complement strand
AATTTGTTGACATAAAGTTGTGTATAATATTACTTTATCATTTTAAGGTCAGTAGAATTTGTAATTATATCTACTTTTCCCATCTTAATACCATGATTTGTGTCTCTTAAGTCTTCATCATTTTATCAGAGTGTAAATTTTATTGTTATTTTCAGTGAAACATCTTTCAATTCTATTTACTTTTCTAATTGTATTATTGTTCCTCTTTTCCTTGATTAAGAGATAAATTGAAAATAGAGACAGATAAGATAGAGAAATAAATAATAGAAAAACATAGTTTCTATGAATTGCTTTCTGTTTTTATATTATTTTTTCCTTCTACTTAATTTGGGAGTATTTGTTCTTTGCAATTTTAAGTTAGAAACTTAGACAACTGTAGTGTGCAGTGGCTCATGCCTGTAATCCCAGCACTTTAGGAGGCTGAGGTGGGCAGATCACAAGGTCAGATGTTCAAGACCAGCCTAACCAACATGATGAAACCCCATCTCTACTAAAAAAATACAAAAATTAGCCGGGTGTGGTGGCACGTGCCTGTAATTCCAGTCACTCAGGAGGCTGAAGCAGGAGAATTGCTTGAACCCGGGAGGTGGAGGTTGCAGTGAGCTGAGTTCGCGTCACTGCACACCAGCCTGGGTGAGAGTGAGATTCCCTCTCAAAAAAAAAAAACAAAACAAAAAACAGCTAGACAACTAATTTTAGATTGTTTTTCTTTTCTAATGTAACTGTTTAAAGCTATACATTTCTTTTGAAAACTGTAAGATGTATATCCCAGTCTTTTTACAATTATTATTGTTTTAAAAATCTATTCTTTTGATAGTGATTTGCCTCTTCGGCCAACATTATTTAATTTCTAATTATTTGAGGATTCTCCAGATATCGTTCTATTATTTCTTATTAATTCTGCTGTAATCAGCAAACATCTCCATATTATTTGAATCTTGTTATATTTATTGTGACTCGTCTCAAAGACTAGAATATTGTCTATTTTGGTAAATGTTTGCAAACACTTGAAAAGCATGTATACCCTGCTGTTGCTGAATGCAGTGTTGCTTGAACCTCAGTTAGGTCAAGTTCAGTGATAATGTAGTTCAAGGCACCTATATTTTTTCTCATCACCTCCTATTCACCCCGTAGGTAAAGAAGAGACACCTCTTTCTAAACAGCATGAGATGGCCAAACACAGCACACTCAGCACCAGACAAGTGAGATGCACGGCTCATGAGTCACACGTGCTGTCTGCATAAGGAGAGAGTATCACACATCACACAGGGCCATGGGGGTTGTGCTCTGTGAGAGAGGGAACAACCAGGTACCGCAAGAGGCCAGCTTTGTAGTGAGAGGTGAGGGGGTGACACCTCATTTCTATGGGAGAATGTGATCGACTTGTGTGGGCTGGCAGGGAGGTGAAACCCAACAGGCTGAGGACCTGATGCGTTGCAGGTGGTCTAGTTTATAGGAACTGGACAGGTGAGGACCCTTTCCTATTGAGTGAAGGGTGTCTAGTGAGAGCAAGAGAACTCATGGTTAGAATCTGGGGCTTTGTGAGGCTCAAAGATGCTAGGACACCTTTTTGAATTTCTTTGGTCTTTGCTGGTTTTTTTTTTTTTTCTCAATTAATCTATCAATTGCTGAGAGAGGGGTTTTGAAATCTCCAATTATAATTTCAGATTTGTTTTTTCCTTTGATCTTCATCAGTTTATATTCCATGTGTTGTAAAGCTTCTTGTTGAGCTTGTACACATTTAGGATTGTTATATCTTCTTCTG
>NW_012102565.1:3188111-3189135 GCF_000951045.1 Mandrillus leucophaeus | reverse complement strand
ATCTATATTCAATAGACGATTGTATTTGCAATTGTGTAAGCAGAGCAGTAGAAAGTACAAATATAAATTATACTCTCTTCCTTTAAAATACAAATGAAAGTATGATGTTATTAAGAGCTATAATACACAATGTCTTGTTTGATAGTTGCTTTAATTTCTGAGTATGTGACACTTTCCAGTCTTCATTTTAACATTTTTATGCATGTTATTGCATAACAGAATTCAGAGAGAGAATAGTTTTTCTGATCCTACTACTGATTTGTAAGTTTCGAGCCAAAACTTTTATTAAATATAATATAATAAGAATTATATGCACACGTTGTACCAAGTGCCACTTTCCTGGTTTTGATGTTGCACTATAGTTAAGTAAAATGTAATCAACAAGAAAACTGGGTGAAGGGGACGTGAGTCCTCCCCACACTATCCTTGCTACTTCCCAAAGGAAAAATTCTGTAATTATTTTGAAATAAAATGTTATTTTAAAAAAACACACTTGCATTGTAGAATTGACCCCATTTAGTCATGGTGTATTACTCTTTGTATGTGTTCCTAATTCTACCGGTTAACTTTTAAAAACTATTTCAGTGTTAAACTATAAGAGAATATAGTTCCATATTTTTTAATTATTGAGTTTTGTATGGTTTTTAATATCAGATTAATAACGGCCTCATAAAATGGGTGGCAAAGTTGTCACTCCTCTATTTCATAAAAGAGTTTTGAGTGGCAGTGATGTCATTTTTTGCTTAAATATTGGATAAAATTTATCAGAGGGGCCATGTGTCCCTGGAATGTTTAATCATTGGTGAAAAAGTGTTTGGCCAGGCACTCAATTTCTTTAATGTATCTAAGCCTATTCAGATTGAACTACTTGAATCAGTTTTGGTAATTTATGTCTTTCAAATAATTTGTTCATTTCACTTAAGTTATTGAATTTGTTGACATAAAGTTGTGTATAATATTACTTTATCATTTTAAGGTCAGTAGAATTTGTAATTATATCTACTTTTCCCATCTTAATACCATG
>NW_012102565.1:3149900-3186536 GCF_000951045.1 Mandrillus leucophaeus | reverse complement strand
CTGAGAGAGGGGTTTTGAAATCTCCAATTATAATTTCAGATTTGTTTTTTCCTTTGATCTTCATCAGTTTATATTCCATGTGTTGTAAAGCTTCTTGTTGAGCTTGTACACATTTAGGATTGTTATATCTTCTTCTGTATGCCATTGGCAGAGAGATAGACACATAGACAAGTGGAACAGAATAGAGAATTAAAAAATAGTCCAATACAAATACATCCGGTGGGTTTTTGACATAGGTGCAAAAGCGTCTTTTCAGCAGACAGTGATGGGGCAACTGAACATTCCTAGGCAAAAGGAAAAAAAGAAGTCACAACAGTGACTTCATACCTTATGCCAAAATTAATTCAAAATGGATCACAAACTTAAATGTAAAATGTAAAACTACGTATAAATTAATTATTGATATATCTGGGCATAAATCTGCTATTGTATTATTTGTTGCCCATTTGTCTTCTCTTTCTCATTCTTCTGTCCCTCTTTTCTCAACTTCCTCTGGGTTATTTGTACATATTTTAGAATTCCAATTTGATTTTCTTAGTGTGTTATAAGTATAGTATTTGGAAGAGTTTTCTTAGTAGTTGTTCCAGGCATTACAGTACACATATGTCATGAGTAACACCAGGTCAGACATAACCAGGTTCATGCACATTTGTGTCTTTCCCTAAGGTCAGATTTTTATAGGTATTATTTCAGTCACAAAAGCCGCAAGCTAGAAGGAATTCACAAGAAGGCAACTCTCCTTAGTACTACCCATTCAATAGGTAGGTAGAGCTGCAGGCACACAGGCTCATGTGGTCCACAAGTGAGTCAACATTGCAAACCATATGTAATAGTATACTTAATAAATATATAAATGCGACAGATTAAATGTACCACATCAAACAAAATAGCATTTAAAATCAAGAGAAAAGGGGATATAAAAATGGGGTTAATAAACCAGTCTAAGGAGGGTGACACGGACAAGGAGAGTGTCTCAGCTGATCCAATGGATGTTAGCGTCTTGCAGGAAGAGCCTTTGGGGAAGCACCTTCAGTGGCAGATGCTAGGTGCTGATCATAAGTGACAGCAGCACAGTGTCTTAACATGGCCGTCTCAAGCTGGTGAACTCCTGCTCTTTTTATGGCCACAGAGTCCTCTGGTGAAGAATGGCAGTCCTCTGGCTATGTCCCCCTCTGGTTGGGTGCAATCTCTATGGATTAGATAAACATCTAGTCCTGTTGGCGTGATGCCTTGTGAAATGTAAGGTGGAGTCTGTTTCTAAGATGGAGTTAGTTATATCAAGAATTCTCTATGCAACACACATAACTTATCACAGTCTAAAGGTTTCAAATTTGTATGACCTTGAGTGAAGAAATCTTCCTTCCTTTAAGGTCCCTTCATCTCCTTTATAACATAATTGTCTGAAATATTTCCTCTACATACATTGAGCATCACATCAGGTGGTATTATAATTTTTGCTTCAACCATCAAATATGATTTGAGAAACTTATGAGCATTACGAGAGTCTATTATATTCACCCTGTTTTACACATTCTAACCTACACGTGTGTTTTTTCCTCTCTGAAATTTTCAAGCAATGCATCATTTGTCTATGGACGCTTGCATGAGTTTTTATTTGTCTTCAGTTTTCAGACATTTAATTATGATGTGTCTTTCTTGCATGTTTTATTTGGGTTTATCTTGATAGAGGTTTTCTCACCCTGAATCTCTCACCAGGTGAGGGAAGTTTTCAGCCATTATTTCTTCGAATGCCTTCTAGTCTCACTCTCTTTTACTATTCTTCTGAAATGCTCATCAAATAAACTTTAGCATTTAAAAAAAAATGTCCTACAGGTACCGGAAACTTTGTTTTTTTCCCCAGTGTATTTTCTCTTTGTCATTCAGATTAGGTAATTTTAACTATCTGTCCTCAAGTTCACCAACTCTATCCTCTGTCACCTCCAGTCTATTATTGAGGTCATCCTGGGAGTTTGTTTTTTAATTTCTGTGATATTATTTTTCAGTTCTAAAATGGCACTTGTTTTTTATGACATATTTCTTTGTTGAGATTTTCTATTTTTTATTTGTTCCACAAGAACTCATAATTGCTTGTTAAAATATTTTTATTTTGGCCACTTTAAGATCCTTCCAGATAATTTTAACATCTGATTCATCTTTATGCTGGTCTCTTTTCTCATTTATATTGTGATGTCCCTGGTTCTTCAAATGACAAATAACTTTTAATTATATCCTAACATTTGGCTGCTTCTTTTTCTTCTAATTTTGAAACAACAGATCCTATTTGCTCTTTCTCTTTTATTGGGCAATCTGCCTGATGAGATGTGGCATGAGGGCTGGGTATGTATATGTTCTGTTTCCTTTTGGGCCCTGCCAATGCCAACTCAACACAGTGGGCCCCCCAATGCATGTGTGTGGGGTGAATGCTCAGGTTCACCCTGGCTCTGCTGATACTTTCCTAGGGGAAGTGTAGGAGTGACCCATACTCTGTCTGTTCTTTTGAGTAGGGGTGTGGATTCACTCTGTCCTGGCCTCTGCTGACACTCAGGGAAAGGAGCTAGAGAACTGGACTGCCAGGTACGTCTACCTCCCACCATCATGTCCACCTTGTTCAATCTGGTGGGAACTGGGACTCAGCTAGTCATTGGCTTCTGCTCACAGTAAGGGAAGGGGGACTACCTCACTTTACATCACCTCATTCTGACTCACTGATGCCAGGTGAGAGACTCACTGATGCCAGGCACTTTTCTCTGTACCAAGCTGAACTGAGGTTTATTCTTTCTACACAAATCATAAAGTTGAATATTTTTGAAGCAAATATTTTGAAGAAAACCACTTTGCTGATTTCGTTTCTATAAACATTTTTACTTTCCTGTTGATAAGCAGCTAGGAAACACAGCCTCTAACTACAGATAATCTCTCTTTTCTCTATCAAAGATTCTTAAGTGTTTTTCAGGAACTCTATTCCAGTTTAACAAAGCATGTCTAAGAAAGCAGTTACCAGACCAAACCCATGATTTGATCCTCTCTGAAACAATAATTGGTCAGGGCCTTATAAGTAGCCTTGTCAATTTCCACTGAAATTCTTCCTGAGCTATATAAGCTTCTAACACTCTTAAGAAGTGGGATGTATAAATAATGTCCTCATTCCCAGCAATTCACATTTAGTATCCTAAGGTGAAAATATGGTTATTAAACCCAAGTGCTTTGTACCTTGTTTAAGCTTGCAGCAGTTTACTCTGATTATGATGATGAGAAAGTTGAGTCTATGTTAGTATTTTGGATCAGTGTAAAGTTTTTTGTTTTTTTTTTTTAATTTTAGGACAAGAAAATATTAACTTAGCTGTTGAGAAATGACATGCTCAAACATTGCCTAACTTGAAGAGTTCAAACTTGTTGAAACTTCTTTTATTGTATGCCTTTTGGAACCAAAAGTGAGCTGAATAACGCTTTTGGCAACAACATGAGCAGTAAGGTGGGTACAGTCCTGACCTCCGCTCACTGGAATCTCATATCAGAAACCTCAGTGTACATCTCGTTTTCTTGAGTCAGCACAATTTGAGGTTTAAGAGAAAATAAAATGTAGCTGCGTCTTTTATTCTTTTTGCAATGTGGGAGATCCTCAGTTTCTATATTCCTGAAGGTTTTGGTGTCACAGAAGGGGCTAAGAAGCGATAAATAAAGATTTGTCCAGAAACTCAGATCAACATATGTCTGCATTAGGAGGTCGTCTTGGGGTGGTTGTCAGTATGACACCAAAGGCAAAGACACTAGAAACTTTTGGAATTAGAAGGAGAACTTCTCATGAGCAATATCCTAATAATATAAAGAAATGGACAGATATGATGAGTAATTTACAATTGATTAAGCTATCCTAGGGAAGAGGTAGAGTGAAATGATTTTTGCTGATTGTAATTTCTCTGCCAAAACCAGTTACAATTTAGCCATGTTATATTACTTAATTTTTGCTAACATCATGTGATATAAGCATGATTATCCCCCTATACAGTTGAAAGAACTAGGTTGGAGGTCTTAAATAACTTTTCCTAGTTTATACAAGGAAAATAATAGATCTAGAATTTGAACATAGGGCTCTCTGACATCAAAGTTTATATTTAAAATATAAACAGATAGAGAGATAGATAGATGATAGATACATACATACATACACACCTACACACATACTTTCCTGATGATATATGGCTCATGGATTATAAAGGAAATGATAAATTAAGAGTGGATCTGACATGTTAGTTTTGTATATGGTGTGAGGTAAGGAGTTTTCTTTCTGATGAATATTCAGCTGAGTCCTGCAATATTTTTCAAGTCAAAATCATGCTTTGTCATATAATGTATTTTCATATATGTTTCATTACTATTTCTAGATATTTATTTCCATTCTACTTCATATGTCTGGAGATATGTCTATACCATACTCTTTGATCACTCTGTATTTATATTTTAGTGACTGTAGGGGGAAGATCATCTATTATTCCTCATATTGTTTCAGTTGTATGTCAGGCTTTTCTTCATAGAGGCTAATATCATTATATTTAATTTTAAAAATAATATTCAAATTAAAATTGTGAACCTATTTCAATTTATATAAAATTTCATTTATGTATTCATTTTGAAATAAAAGCTTCTGAATCTTCTTTTATAAAAGAATATTAGGTCTTTTCATGTATTCCCTTCTCAATTATTTTCATCTAACAAGATCATATAAGTTTATATTTTTATTTTTTAGGTATATCTTTTCTGCTAAAACTATTCCTAAGGATTTTATGGCTTTTGAAAGTTTTGTTGACTATCAAAAGAAATAATTATAATTCCATGTTTATCTCTGGATGTTGAACTAAGTAATTCTAATAAAAATGTTAAATAATTAAAGCCATAGAAGAGTCAGTACTTATAAAATTATATGCTTATCGTGTTTAGTTTATTAGGTATCAATTATACATTAATAACTATATAACAAGAAATGTTGTAAGTATTTTTATCCTAAAAGTCTGTGAAAATATTTCAAACCAAGAAAGAAACTTCAAAATTATTATTTAAAAAAATTCACATATTTTACTATATATAATTTAAAATATTATGACAAATTATGTCAGAGAAAATCAATAACAAACGATGGTGTTTAAAAAGATATTTAGTCACACAGATACATAGATTGATGAAAGATTATGTAATACAGAGATTGATAAAAGATTAATATGTAAAATATGCAAAGAACATATATGAGTTGATTTCTAAAGCAAACAATGAAATAGTGTTATGGACACAGAATAAAATTAGAAAAATAATAATACAATAACAGATCTTAATGTCCAATGTATATAAAGGTATGTTATTAGTTACTGATTTTTAATTGAATGCAAATTAAAGTTATGATGGAATATTATTTTATATCCTTCTTTTTGGCAAAATATTTTTGAAATGGTATCTATTGAGTGTATAAATCAAAAGCATACTGTCTTGTATTAGCAGAGGAGTGATGGATAGTAACAACCTTTTGGAAACATGATGTATCATACCACAGAAATTTTTAAAAAATTAGTTTTGGCAATCTGTTTCCCAGAATTAGAAGTTCTATTGCATAAATAGTGCTAGATATTGTAAATAGATAATTATATAGCTATTATCCATGTGTGCTGGTGGGCATATATATAGTTTTTATATATGTGTATATATATATGTATATATGTAATCATTAGTGTGGTGGTAAAACTCTGGGAACATATAAATATACATCAGTAGAGAAGTATTTAAATAAATTATGAAACATGTATGCTATTGAGTGTTATATGCCAATTAAAAGGAGTTACATATATATAAACTGACTTTGGTGTATTTAAATAAACCACACATAATAAACTACACAATTTGTTAACTTCTGAGACATATATGTACCCATGAAACCAACAACACATTCTGGATGATGAACATATGTTTTACTCCTGAAACTGTCCTCTTGTCCCTTTGTAATTTCTCCATCTTGCCCTTCCACAGCCCCTTCCATCCCCAGGCAACCACTACTTTCTCCTTTTTGCAAATTAATTCCAATTTTTCTGGATTTTTACACAAATAGAATCATAGAGTATTTACTCTTTTTGTGTTGCTTCTTTCATCATATTTTGAGATTTATTCATTTGGCTTGTATCAGAGTTCTTTTTATTGCTGAGTAGTATTCCATGGTGTGGACACAACCCAATTTGTTTATCCATTCACTTGATGAACATTTGGCTGCTTTGACTTTTAAACTATTAAAAAACGAGCTACTTTGAACATTCCTGTACATGTCTTTGCATGAACATATAGTTTCATTTCCTTGGAAAAATACCTACAAATGGGAAGACTATCACATAGTCAGTGAATGTTTCACTTTATAGGAAGCTGTTAAACTGTTTTTCAATGTGATTGTACCAATTTATATTTCCACAGACTGTGGATTAGAGTTTCAGTTCCTCCACATAATGTTAGCAGCCCTTGTAGACATTGTTTCCAATTTTGGCCATTCTGGTAAGTATATAATTGTGATTTTTCTTTATATTTCCATAATGACTAATGATGTTGAGCATCTCTTTCATGTGCTTATTTGTCATCTATTTAGTACCTTCTTTGGTATCTGTTCTAAATTTTTGTCCATTTTTTGATGGGGTTGTTACCTTATTACTGGGTTTTAGAGCTCTGGATATACTCTTTATTTTTAAATAAACACAAGAAAATGAAAAAGCTGTATATGACTATGTATTCATTTGATGAAGAATATTATGGAAGGACACACATTTTGCTGTTAACATTGTGTACCTGGGCATTTGGAGATATTGATGCATTTGGTGAGGAATGAGAGAGAGGTAATGCCATAAAAAAGTAATATATGTGCAAGACAAAAAGAAAGTATTATGTGATGATGGTAATTTAAACTTACAAACATGTGCATGAATAAATGATCACCAAAATGTTTATAGTATTTATTTCAAGATGGTCTAATTTCAAGTGATTTTTACCTCTTTATACTTTGATTAGCTGTATTATTGTTTTTAAATCGGTATAATTAAAAAACTAATTTTCATTGTTAACTAAACAGAATATCAAGGAAATTACAAGTCTGAGTTACTGGGAGGATAGTGGTGATTTGAGGGAGAACCATGAATTTAGTTTGGGCCACCTGTATGGCATGAGAAAAGACAAAATCTTTTGTGGGCATCACAAGTGAATATTATTTATATTAGATTTCACTGCTGTGAAGGAGAGCTTGGGTCAAAAGAAAGCTTACAGATAAAATGACCATAGAAGCACTAAATATTCCGTTAATCTTCCTACTCATAGATGTAGTCCTCCATTTTATAATTAAAATTTTAATAAATTGGTGACTACTCTGAGGGTTTAAAACTGTTTCACCTTGGTGAACTTTGGGGCTCAGATTTTGGATTTACCACTCTAATCAGATCTTTCATTTGCATAACTGGGATAAGTGCTTGCATTCCGATGACTCATCACCAGCCTCTTTAGTGACTCATTTGTTTGATTAGTGAAAAATCTCAAAAGAGATTTTTTTTCACCACCATGATGATAGCAAGTTTTAAGAAGTTAAATAAATACCAAAATGCAACCATGGTTGCTGGGCATTTTCCTACTTTTAATTATGTAATAGAAAAGTTGACACAAACACAACATCTAAAAATTCTAAATAGTCATAACTGACAATGAACTCAGAGGTCAACCTGCTCAACTCTCATAATGAGAATTCCACAGATATTTATTGACGATCTATCATGTGCCAGGCACTACAAATCAAAACCTCTAGAATAAAGTTAAAGCAATATTTAAAAGATGTTTATAGATTTAAATGTCCATTTAACAAATAAGTAAAATATATACCATTTATAACTTCAATTACGTTAAATACCAAGGAATAAATCTAACAAAATAGAAACAAGATCTCTAGAAAAAAATACCTAAAACATTACTAAAATGAATTAAAGAATATCTAAATATTATGTTTATACTTAGAAAGACACAACTTTAAAAAGATGTTAAGTTTCTTCAAATTAATGTGTGGATTTAGTGAGGTAATAATAGACATCCTTGCAGAATGTGCGTGTGTGTGCGAGCATGTGTGTGTGTACCTGTGTGTGCACGTGTGTGTGTGTCTGAGAGACAGAGAGGGAGGGAAGGAGGGAGAGATGAGAGAGAGGGAGAAAGAGAGAGAGACGTAAGGAGATTATCCTATAATTGATATAGTATTATAGTGTATACAGCCAAGAATAACAAGGATCTTCTTGTAGAGGAAGCAGGTTCTGCATCAGCTGACATTCACAATTATTTGATAATTATATTATTAAGATTTTGCGATATTGGTAAAAGGATGAAAGAATAGATAAATGGAATAAATGAAGAGCCCAGAAACAGCCCAAGCATATGTGGTCAGTTGGTTTTTGACAAAGTCAGAACAGCACACTACACTTGTAGCAAATGGTAATGGGACAATTGCACATCTATAGGGGGAGAAAAAAATACATCATTAAAATCAACTTGTAGTACAGCAATTGACTTCTCATGGATTTTATTTCTAAATTGGAGGTCTAAATAAACAATGGTATATACACATACAAATGAATATTATTCATCAGTAAAAAGGAATGAGCTATCACCCATGCAAAAATGTGGTTAGATTTAAATGTATGTTGCTAATGAAAAAATGTGTAGAAATGTAACCAGGTCAGTTGGCAAGGATCAGATTATGAATTAACTGCGCATCGAATTCTTTTCAGAAGGGAGAAAAGTACAACCAACATTTCTGCTTCATGCCTAGATTGTTCCAGGATTAGCCTTCAGAATTCTCAAGCAAACAGGAAGTTCGATATATGTGTAGTAAGAAACAAAGTGATGGAGGGGTTACTTTTAGAGTAAGGTAGCAAACTGGCCATATAGGTTACAAACTCCCTACTGTCAATGTCCATTCCATTTCTATAGAGTATCAGGGTGTCGACTTCATTCTGACTACTTCCTGCTGGCTGCAGGCATTGCTAGGTGCCTGAGGAATGGGGCTTACTTTCTTGGAGTCTGAAATATTTCTGCGTTCCTGGGGTCACAGGGGTAACAAGTCAAAGCATCATTGGATGAGGGGGTAAGATCTGGGAAAAGTGATCCTGTAACCTCATGTATGTTGTATAGCAACAGTATAACCCACAGTAAAGAAGTATGCCTATTCCTAGAAATATAGCCAGAATGATGAGTTGTTTTTTTTTTTTTTTTTTTTTAATCAGGAGGGTCCTGACCCAAACAAAAAAGAGAACCACTGGTTTAGTAACATCATAGGGTTGGACATTGCATTAATTTGTTCGTTCATGTCCTCGAGGGCAGAGATGTTTTCCAGTTTATTTTGAATATACACCCAACATTCAGGGTTTCTTGTGTGTTTACTGTGGTCTCTAAGATGATAATCTAAACATTGCAAGAAAAGGATGACTCATACCTTTCTCTGACATTCCTGCAATCATCATCATTTTTGTTCTGTTTTGTTTTCAATCAGGGGATATACAGGTAATAACTATAAAATATATGACCCTCATATCAATAAGAAAGTCAGTAAGTTTGTTTCCCACTGTTAATTGTACTGAGAGCTCCTGTGGAGATATCACAACCGGTTGGTTAAACACACATTTTTAACAGGTTGCAGGGGGAGCTATGAATATTTATGAAGGTGGTCCTGACACATGTGTATTGAATAAACATCTGTATAACATATGACCCATGCTTATTTTGGGATGGAGACTTAACGTCTAAATGTATTACAATTAGGCCTTGTACATCAGTTGGTCTATTTAGGACACGAATAGATCTAATTACAAAAGTGCTTAATTTCTGTAAACCAGCCAGAATTAGGCCATGTTCTGTGGTCTTTTTATCAAGAGAAAGTCATTGAAATCAGTCTTTTGTCTAATTAAAGCTGCAGTTATAGCTGGTGGAATAGGGACTGGGGTCAGTTAGTCAGCACTTAGAAGAGATGTAATTTGTTTTAACATTGCTTATCTTGGGGTCAGTGCTTGTTTGGCTGCTTGAGAGAAAGATAAACCTTGTGGCAGTTAGAACAGAGTATACTTTTTAAGCCTAGGAGTGTGTGACTTAACCCTTGTCTGGCATGGTCTTAGGTCCTGGTTATCATTTGGTATGTTATTGCTGCAAAGAGTCTGTCTTGTCAGCCTTCTGATCTTTATTTAAACATTAATGCTGCTCAGTTGTGCCTAAACTTTAAATGCGGAAGGTATAACAAGGTACATTCAACCATCCCCTTCCTTTCATGGCCTGAACTAATTTTTCAGGATTTTTTCAGGTGATTTCCTTGGTCAAAGAGGAGGGTTCCATTTAGTCAGTCGGGGCTTAAAATTTTATCTTTTCCGTGCTTGTTTCCCTGTTTTGGGTCAAGATATACCAGAAGCACTATCAATGGCCAAGCTTTTGTTTTATTCCATATTGATGCTGGGGTGGTGTGCTACCTAACCCAGGTCTCTCATGTCCCTTGGGGAGACCCCTATGGCCAAGAAGCTTAGAATCAAAATACTTACAGCCAATTAATAGTTTCAGGCCAGATGGGAATGGAGGTGAGCAGGCACTTATTAATCCTCAGAGCCCTTCTAAGTAATGTAAGAGCCAAAAATCAAAAGCCAAGAAGCAAAGTTATACAATTAACTTATCATCTGTCATCTATTGGTTCTATGAATTGAACTACTGTAATCTTGGTTCATAGAAATTAGCTATACAAAGCACAGTATTTTGTTAAAACCATTTAACTAGGGAACTTACAGACTTTTGCTATGCCATAATGCTTTTTGTAGTCTTTTTGGTAATCTGTCTTAAGGTGGCTGACATATATATATAATTAGAGTGCTTTGAAATCCTTGTTTTTTTTTTTTTTAGCATAAATGCATAGACAATATATTTAGGGCTGAATTCTTTCTAGAATAAAAACTGTCATTGATTTCCTAAAATATGGCAAAATGCTAATTGAAAAAATAGCCCCAACATTATTTTCTATCTAAAATTACTTAAATATCTTAAATATTTTAATCACTTACTTAGTTATTCAATTTTCCTTATGTAAATTTGAAATAGCTTTAAATAAAAACATGCTACAATTTTTAGACAATTATACATAAGTAAAGGGAAAAGGGGATAAAATGTAACTAGTGGCTACTAATATTTGAATGAACGTTAGTACATTGCATTATTGTTGCAACTTCACATTTTCAAAGAATTCCACAAGGTAGACATTTTGCTGCCAATTTATACCCCAGAAAATTAAAACTTGCAGGCTTCCCAACTGTACACCAATTACTAGTGGCAAACTGCTATAGGGTGGTGTCCTACCCTTTCTACCACAGACACCCTCTCCCCTCATTATGAAGAAGAATCAGCAACATACACAAGATGCAGACCACAAAATTTCCCTGAGCTTCAATGCAGCCAAGAAAAGGAGGGTAAAAAAACACTTATTATATAGTATTTCCCCAAGAATGTTTCACAGAACTCTAAACCTGAAAAGTTGTTCTGTATTTCAAGAAAAAGAGTTTTCTTGGCTAAAAAAAATTGGGAGAGTCTGCATTTTCCAGAACTTCACAATGTACATCAGGGTGCTAAAGGCTTGGTGCTGCTTTCCAGTTACATCACAGTTAACTGTATTTATCCAGGATTTCCTAAATGTATTTAACCACAGCGCCTTTTGAAAAACAAAACAAGGGGTGGGCACGGTGGCCCACGCCTATAACCCCAGCACTTTGAAAGCCCAAGGTGGGTGAATCACTAGGTCAGGAGTTCAAGACGAGCCTGGCCAACATGGTGAAACTCCATCTTTACCAAAGTTACAAAAAATTAGCCGGGTATGGTGGCAGGTGCCTGTAATCCCAGCTACTCGGGAGGCTGAGGCAGGAAAATTGCTTGAACCCAGGAGATGAAGGTTACAGTGAGCCGAGATCACGCCATTGCACTCCAGCCTGGATGACAGGGCAAGACTCTGTCTCAAAAAACAAAACAAAACAAAACGAAATAAAACATCTTAAATCTCTCACAGAACTAAAAATAAATTAAACAAATTTAATTAAATGCTGGCCAAGTAGGAGGTATCACACCAGGTCACTAGTAGAAAAAACTTTTCCTGGCAATGAGCTCTGGGTGGATTTTGAATGGTTCTATAAATAAAGTGCATTAGATAATGTATATAATAGAAATTTTATTTAAGAGAATACAAAAAATATGCTGTGACATATTGTTAAATCTACGTGTCATAAATTCTTAAATCATAGCTCAGTGGAGACAGTTTTAAGAGGACCAAAGTAGCATTAGTCAGATCTATAGTGCTGGGGTATACTGACTTTGAAATCCCATTTGTCAATTAGAGAACAATATTTTTTTCCCAGACTACAGAGCATGATATACTTGGCATATGTGAATTTCCAGTCAGATGGAGCCTGCTGGGTGTCTGCTGATTCGCTTTAGTTTAATGACACCCCATTGGTTCAAGGGGGAAAATGTTTATGAAAATATTCCCTTCTTACCATCTTTCATCAAAGTTCACTGGGCTCCTGAACATGCTGCCATCCAAAGACTTCTAAAACAGAAACGTATCAGGTGTGGTTTGTACTTCTTTCAGAGACGTGATGATGGCATTTTCTTTGAAGTACATATTAAGTTGTCAATTAACTGGAGATGAGTTTTGCAGAACGTGTTTCTGGATTATCCAGTCCAAAAACATCTTCAAAAATATTTTAGTTATTTTGGTGGATTCAAAATACTTCCAGTACTTTTTCTTTTTCTAATTCCACACCAGTTTTCTGACTCAGCCCTTCCACTCGGTAGAAGAGAATGTAGTGAAAACTGAAGCATGTTTGAATGCTGTGAGTTTCTAATTTTGAAAATAGCTATTCCCCTGAAGAGACCTCCTTCACATTTCCCACAAGCAAGCGTGCGACTCTGGCTTGGCACAGCACACCACTGTGCATGAACGTCCTGAAATGGCATGTGCCTGAGATTCTGTTAATCTACCATGTCCATACAGATAAGTGCTGTTGAACTGTCTTGGGATATATCTAGGTGTTGTTGAACATAGAGTGCAAGTACTGAAACTCCCCCTTGAGCTGGAGCTGAACAGGTGCTGCACAAATTATTTTTGGTACAAGTGAAAGAGTGAAGGTGAATTATTGAGTTATATTAGTTTGTCCTCACATTGCTATAAAGAAATACCTGAAAATGGGGACTTTACAGAGAAAAGAGGCTTAATTGGCTCACAGTTCTGCAAGCTGTACAGGAAGCATACTGGCATCTGCTCCACTTCTGGGGAGGCCTCAGGAAACTTACAATCATGACAGAATGCAAAGAGGGAGCAGGCAAACCACATGGCTGGAGCAGGAGCAAGAGGAAGAGAGGGAGATGTGGCATGTTTTTAAATGACTAGATCTCATGAGAGTTTCACTCATTATTGTGAGGACAGCACCAAGGGGATGGTGCTAAATCATTCATGAGAAATCCATTGCTATGGCAGATGTCCAGGTTGTACGAAAAATAAGGCTACATCTTTCAAAGACCGGCTTAAGTTCATTCATTTTTTTCATACATTGTACAAACATTTATTCAGCACTTACTGCATGCCATGTACTGGATTAGGCACTGGAAATACAACTGATGAATGAAAGCTGGCCCTTAATTTCAGAAAGTTTACAGGCTAGTGGAAGCACAGTCAGGCAAACCGGCAATTATAATCCAGGATGACGTATTTTAATCTGCAGTCAAGATTATGGTCCAAGGTGGCTTCCAAGGGGAAAGGAAATCTAACATGGGAAATTGAGGCTTGAAGAATGAGCAGAAGAAAGTCAAGGACAAAGACAACCATGTATGTGGACAGATAAGGGTGGGAGAAAGGGGAGACGTAGACACAGGCACACACACGGAGAACATCATGCACAACTGAAGGGAGAAACCTGAATGATGTTTCTGCAAGCCAAGTAACACTGAAGGTTGCCCGCAAACCCACTAGTAGCTAGGAGACAGGCCTGGAGCAGATTCTGTCCTCACAGCCTCAGAAGGGAGCCAATTCTGCTGACACCCTGATGTCAGACTTGTTGCTTCCAGAACCGGGAAAGAATAAACTTCTGTGAAGTCAAGCAGGCTGTGATACTTTGTTATGTAGCCCCAGTACACTAATACAGTTGTTAAATGCATGTCGTTCTTGTTCTTGTGTCTACATGTTTTTCCACGCTTTCTTTTGTGTATGGGGTGCCCACCCTTTCTTAATCTGTTGGAAGATTCCTCTTCATCTCCAGGATCCAGCACAGCATCTCTTCCCTGAAGCACTCACAGGCCCAGCCCACACAAGCCAGGCTCTCTCATCTGTGTTCGCAGTGGACTTAACACAGCCTCTGTGAATAGCACTCCACAGACACCCTCTGTTGTCATGATTGCTGTCTTTGTCACTTAAGTGATCTCCTGGGGAGTAGGAGACAAAGCTTGTTTTCTCTATCCCTAGGCCTGATCTTAGAGCATGATGAAGCGTTGACCCCAGGAAATGTGCATTACCTAAATGATTTGGAAATTCATGAGGTTGTTTTCTCTTCCTCTTCCATAACATACTGACCAGGAGATTTTCAAAGGGCACAAAGATCATCTTCTATAATGGGCCATAAAATGCACTGTTTCCCTGTGGAGGTCACTGGCGGGCCATGATGCCTCCCTGGGAACTTTATTATTTCAGCTGAGATCAGACGTCACTGATGAGCGAGTGGAATGTGAACGCGTGTGTTGCTTCTGGTTCGCTGCCACTGTCTCACTCCCTGCTCACTTGCAGTTTAATTATATATTTTTCTCCCTCAACTTCAATGGAACAGAAAGACAAACACAAGCACTTAAGGGAGGCAATTGCTGATGGTGATATTATAATTAGCTAAAAGAACAATTCGTTTCTTCAGGAAAGACTATGCACGAGGGAGATTTTGAAGAAAAATCAGTAGAGTTTGGTAAATAATTGTATATAAATTCCAGATGGGGTCAGGTCTGTCTCAATGTGTTCAACTACTGGCTCCTGCAAGAATATTGGTATGGTACCCATACGGAAGACACCGTGGCATGCACGTCTCTTCCAGCAAAGTCCTGGTCCAGCTTCCTGAATAATCAGCCTAGCTGTCACTGACGCTTCAGCCACACAAGGCCACCCAACTGCTCTGGGCTTTTCCCCCTGCTGCATGCCCCTTTGCTTAACACCCTTGCCTTCTTGGCTGTCTGAGAAACACCTACTTATCACACACTCTCTCACCCAGCCCCAAATGTCACCTCCTTTTGCTACATTTCCCTCTTGCTCATCTTTCCTGAACAGAATCTTCCCTTGCCAGCCTCCCGTGCTAGCAAGGCATGTCATACATCAGGCTACTGGTGGACTATTCACACACTTCTCTCTCCATCCTACCCTCTGAAGTTCTGAAAGAATGGAGAATAGGCATAAGAGACAAATATAATTTTTTTATAAAAACACCAGCTTATTGCAGATAACACTGATGGACAAAACCACTAGTTTTCTTGCTTCCTTCCTACTAGAGAGAGTGCACATAGCCAATCTCTGAATAACTTCCTCCTAGGGGCTGAGCCTTGGTTTACTGCTGAGAAGGTGGGAGTGAAAAGATCAACAGGTTCACCTAGAAGTCAGGACATCCAGAAATTCTGGGAAGATTTGGCTTTCTCACAAAATAAGCCATTTCTCAATCTTCTCTCACAAGAATGAGATGCTTCATGAGGGGTAGAAGAGAGATACTTCCATTCTGGTGTGGGGGACATAGGCTTTTGTCTCTTTAAAAGTTTGCTGAAAATCACAGACATGAGACAGATTGATTTATAGGAGAAAAGGTATACAAATATATTCAGTGTGTATACACAGGAGCCTTCGGAAGAAAGATTCAACTTCTTGATGAGTTACAGAAGCTTATATTCCATCTTAAGATTACAGAAAGAACAGTGGCTCAGAGCATGGCCAAAACCAAGTTCGGTGGTAAATCAGGTTTAGTGACAAGACAGGTTATGAGACGGAGTAAGGAAGAGGCTTGGCCGGGAAGTGTGGATTTATTGTGTGGATGAAGCTTCCTGAGAGAGGATAGATGGTAAATGTTTCTTTTTAGGCTTTTAAAGATGTCAGATGTCTCAGTCTCTCTAGATCTGGATAGTGCCTAGAAAGGGGAAGCCTAGCTCCATTAACAGAGATTCTCTGTGGATGAAATTTTCCGCCATCTCAGTCTGCTGGCTCTGTAGCAGCCATTTCAAAATATATCAAAAAAGGATATTTGGGGTAAAATATTTTTATTTCCTTCACTGGCAATTTGAGAAGGAAGAGTTCTGGTTTTATAAACAAGGGCAGACGAGCAGGGTGAGAGGGAAAATCCCTGAATTGGTCTCTGTTATTCTTTGTAACAGCACCTGGATACCACCTTCATGGAAATGACCACAATTGAAATTAAGCTCTTTCTTATAGCTTAGTTGTTACTATCTATCTTCCCCGCAAGCTTATAAACTCCCCAAGGATGAAAACAACACCTGTTTTACTCATAAATGCATGACCTTAATTTTGAATAAACATTTCAATAATTCTTTGTTAAATGAACATGTGAATAAGAGCCAATAGTCAGAGGTGCCCAAACATGCCCTGCAGAAAGAGAGTGTGGAGGGACAGGTTCAGAGTGACGGGGAAGAACATAGCAAGAATCAGTGGCATTTACCGTCCCAGCTCATGAGACAGTAAGTGAGTTGGGATATCTTGGAGTTGACAAGGGTTGTGCCTTATTCTAGAGCCTGTGGAAGTGAGACAAGAATAATACAGGATGGTCACAGGAGAATAGAAAATTCCAGGCCACAGTTTCCCAGGACTAGCAAAAGGAAACTGTTAAAATAGCTTCAGAAGCTCGGGGCTGATCAGACCTTGAAAAACCAGGGTGTGGACCAAGCTGGTTAAAACTGGACCCAACAGGGCATTGGATTTGACCTAGGTTTCTCCTAGGACCTCATGATATGCTCAGTAACACAATTACACATCCACCATGCCATTATAGTTTTGGGAACACCCATATTTGGTATAAAAATGGGTGGGACAACAGTTCTGCAAAATTTCCACTTTTTTCCAGGAATCTTCGTGAATGTTTGACCCCTTAGTTAAAGAAACCCACAAAGATAGCAGCCCCAAAGTCCCTTGTGAGCAGCTCTCTTGAGTACACCTGCACTCCCCTTTCTTGAGTGTGTACTTTTCACTTTGTGAAACATTTCCATACTTCTACTAATTTCTGATCCATTCTTGAATTCCTTCTTATGATGGTGTTAAAAGACTGGAAACCAACCAAGGATGAGGTCCATCAGCATTTGGGGCCTCCCCTAGCTCACCAGTATCAGAAGGGCTAAGCTGAGCGAAAGAGAAAGGTCTTGGGATGGACCATCTCTAATGTACCTAACTCAGTTACATCCTGTTAGGGTCCTTACATATGCACCATGCCTGGATCCATTCCCTGTGTTGGGAACGGTCTCAAGAAGCAAATTGTTTTGGTCATTATCCTCTAGCTTTCTGAAGGAATAAGTACAAGTGTGAGTTCTCCCTGGGCTCCTCAGACAGGATAGACACCAAGAACATCTGAGGAGCTTATTACAAAATGTGTGGCTTGACACTCTCTCAAGCAGGACCTGCAGATGAGGATCTTGGGGCCACCAAGGAGGAAGAGTCCTGCTTTTGGGCTTCCTGAGTGTCTGTGACCCAGGGGAGTGCTATCCCCACATCCCTTCCTGTGTCAAGAACACTTACAGACTGCAGGATTCTTTCTTTTAGAAGTTGGTTGTCATTTCTTTTAGAGATTTATTGTCAATATAAGCTGCTGTCTTCCTGCTTCTCCCTGTAATCTTCAGTATCCTCTAACATAGGAAAATAATGTCATATTTGCCTACCTGATTATGAGACTGGAAGGAGATCATATATTGGTAATTACCACTGGAGTGCAAATGATTATTCAAGGTTTCTGTATACAAAAACTAAATTTTTAAAAGGGGAAAGAGTGCACCAGTGATACACACTTGTTCTATTCTATAAAATTTCTCATGAAAACCAGCTAAACATGAGTTTCACTGGACTATTTTGTGGCATGGTAAAGCAGACTTTCCCCTCCAAAGTCCTCAGCGACAGGTCAAGTCAGTCCAGAGGAGAAAAAAGAAGAGCGTGGGTTCAAGTTTTAACTCTCCTGTAATTCTCTGTGCGGCAGTGGTCAAGCTCAAGATTCATCTGCTTCTCCACCTCTGTACATCTCAGGGAGGAGGGAAAGGAAGTCACAGTGGACTGGGCCAGTGGTGTTCAGGAACTTACCAAGAAACCTGGAATGCCTGGAGAAACAAGGGGCAGGGGAAGGATTCTGGTGAGACTTCAACCCAAGCTCTGAAGCAAGCAAGCCCTGGAAGCTCTATCCTTATTTGTTTTGTATGTTGGCTCCTAGACAAGGTTCTGTTTATACCAAATGTTCTGGCTGAAACTATCACCAATAGTTTCAAACCATTCAAGAAGATGTAGATGATCTCCAGGATGTACGTTAGTCTCTCAGATGCAACAGAAGCCAAATTTAAATCAGCTCAGATAGCAAAAGTGATTTGTTATCTCGAAGTTTCCATGGTCCAAAAATCTAGGCACAGCATGGCTCACTGCTTCTCTGCACAAGGTCAAAACCAAAGGTTCTGGCTGTATCACATTCCCTTTGGGAGGCTTTGGCAAGAATCCTCTTCCAAGCTTATCCAGGCCATTGCTGATTTCAGTCTCCTGTGGCCACAGGACTGAGGTTCCCACATTCTTGACTGTCAGCTAGGAGCTTCTTCCAGCTCCTTAGCCCTTAGCCACCTGCATTCTTCATCACACTGCCCCTTCTATCTTCAAGTGAGAAACAGTGCATAGAGTTCTTTTCATAATTGAGCTCTCTTTCTCACTTTTCCTGCCACATCAATTGGCTTCCAGCCAGAGAAAAGTCTTTTCTCATAAGGGCACAGGTGATGAGATTGGACCCACCTGGGTAATCCAGGATAATCTCCCTATTTGAAATTATCTTAGTAACTTCTACAAAGTCCCTTTGCCATGTAATATATCATATTCATATTCATGTTCCAGGGACCCAGAAGTAGGTGTCTACATCTGTGGAGGGCTATTTGCCTACCACAAGATCATAATACACTTACGCTCAACATTCACTAGGGTGGCACTTAGGATCTAGAATAACTCAGCTTTATGGAACTACAAATAGCATGGATTGCCAGGCCACTGTTTAGCTGTAATGTTTATTCTGTCCGGGATAATAGGCAAGATCTTCCAAGGATGGAAAGTTTAACTTAGAGCAAGAAAGTCTGCAGCATGCCTACCAGGGCTACAATTTTCTGTTATCTTCCCACTCCCCAAGGAAACAATGACACTGAAAAAATCATAGTTGTCTGGGTGCGGTGGCTCATGCCTGTAATCCCAGCACTTTGGGAAGCCAAGGCAGGTGGATCACTTGAGGTCAGCAGTTTGAGAGCAGCCTGACCAACATGGAGAAACCCCATCTCTACTAAAAATACAAGATTAGTCAGGCGTAGTGGCTCATACCTGTAATCCCAGCTACTCGGGAGACTGAGGCAGGAGAATCACTTGAACCCAGAAGGCAGAGGTTGTTGTGAGCTGGGATCACCCCATTGCACTCCAGCCTGGGTAATGAGAGTGAAACTCCATCTCAAAAAAACAAAACAAAACAGAACAAAAACAGTTGATTAATAGGATTCCTGGAAACATGCTAAACATGTCAGAAAGCTGGGAAAAAATGTGAAATAAGATAAATAACCATACATCATCAGGACCAAAAGAAAGATAAGGGACACCCCAGCCAGTAGAAACTGAGAAAAAAAAATTCAAATCTGGGGAATGAGTCCTAGTTAACACTGTTACTAGAAAGGGGCCCCAATTCAGACGCCAGGAGAGGGTTCTTGGATCTCGCATGTGAAAGAATTTATGGGGAGTTCACAGAGTAAAGTAAAAACAAATTTTTTAGAAAAGTAAAGGAATAAAATAAGAGCTGCTCCATAGGCAGAAAAGGGTGTATCCAAAAGTAAGATACTGAATGCATTCACCTTAGGTGCAGTGCTTGTTTATGTAGAAGATAACAACAACAAAATCATGGGGGAGATGTGCTCCACTACAAGGATCTGTGATGAAGAATTGGTCATCTTTGTAACTTCTATGTTTTGCAAGAATTGATATTACCTTTAAAGTGAAACTTATTCTTAAACTAGGAATGCTTTTATTCTTAAGGTATCAGGACATCAGGATATTTCCTAGGTCTGTTAAGTTCTGGATCTGTTGATTATTATTATTAATCTGTTCCCCTAACCCTAAACATCTTGTGACTAAGAATGCTTAACCTCCTGGGAATGCAGCCCAGCAGATCTCAGCCTCATTTTACCCATCCTCTACTCAAGATGGAGTTTCTCTGATTCAGATGCCTCTGACATATGTTTGTCTTTCCCTTTTACAAGGGGACCTTTAATTCTAAGGGTTGCAGAGGGATGAATATCCATTTTCCATAACCTCTTCAGGCTGAATAGGGATGATGATATTTTTGCCTAACTATTAGGGTCTTTTATATTCAAGGTAGAGAGGAGCTCAGTCAGAAAGCATCCATATGGTGAGGGTCATTAATAACTCTGAGTCCCGACAAAAGGTAAAAACTGGAAGATTAATATGTGTCCAATTTAAGAAAACATTGAGTAAGCCTATCTTGCATTCCTACACAAAGAGTGCAACAGCTATGTATTCCACAACAGTAAAGCAAAATAAGTAAAATAATCCCAAGTGAACCAAGTAAGAAGGCTTTCCATAAACTAGGCAATTATTAGAACCAAACTCATATGAAGTCAAGCCAATTCTAATACATGCCCAAAGCACTTGAGCCAGATTTTTATGTTACATGTTCCTTTTGTTTTTTCTGAGTAGCAGCCAGAGATCACTGGTTGGTTCACAGGAATAAGCAGGGTCAACCTAAATTGTAGAAAAAAGCTCAGAAACAACTGACAAGACTAGAATGTAATAACAGATGCACCAGTTTTTGAAACATTTTTTTCTCTCTCCCCTGTTCCCAATTTTATTAAAAACAAATCATGATAGGACTGGTTTGTTCGCAAAATAAATGTTAGTTTTACTATACTTAGCTTATTTGTATAAAGTGCAGCAAGAATAATTATTTGTCATATAGGGTCCTTTTAAAATTATCTTTGATGGAACTTTATTCCATAAGGAATCTTAGATTAGACATTTAAAAGCCTTGAACCCATCCATGGGTTTATCTGTGCCTGCAAATGCTTGTAAGAGTTAAGTAAGTTTCTGCCCTCTCAAGGTCCCAAGTTAACTTGGGGCTCATGGGCTTGTCAAAAAGTGATATTCTTGCTGGGAGTGGTGGCTCATGCCTGTAATCCCAGCACTTTGAGAGGCTGAGGTGGGTGGATCATTTGAGGTCAGGAGTTGGAGACCAACCTGGCCAATATGGTGAAACCCCATCTCTACTAAAAATACAAAAAATAGCCAGGTGGTAGTGGCACACGCCTGTAACTCCAGCTACTCAGGAGGCTGAGGCAGGAGAATTGCTTCAGCCTGAGAGGTGGAGGTTGCAGTGAGCTGAAATCAAGTCACTGTACTCTAGTCTGAGTGACAGAATGAGACCCTGACTCCAAAAAAAAAAAAAAAAAAAAAAAGAAAAGAAAAGATAAAAGAAAAGAAACTGACATTCTTTATTTACCACAGGTCAAAAACCCTGCAAAGAGACTGTGTAGAGAAGATATGAGGCCAGTTTTCCAAAGGAGCTTTTTTTGGCTCTATAGGTCAACTTTGATTCCTTAAAGCAGTCTGTTTGTACTTGAAAGCGTGTCATTCCAGTCAAAGCTTTGCTAAAATAATCAGTTTCTCCAGTTGTGTCCTCTTACAAAACAAAACAGATTCTTATTGCAGTATGCAAATAACTATATTGTTATCAGTTGATAATACTCACAAATAGTTCTCCAACTCTGGAGAAATTAGGTACAGAGAAATAAATATGCTCCAAATTTCATTTACAGGACTCAATTGTTAAAAGTTGTAAGACCTCAAAAGAAAAGTTTTCTTGACTCTGAAAAACAAAATCAAATGAATTAGCAACTTTTTAAGCAAAAAGTCATCCATGCTATTACATCCTGCTTTGCTCGATATTTATGAAGATGTTTTCCAAGAGAGTCTTGGAAGTTCTTTCCTCTCTATAGTAATGGCACACTTTCTGAAGTTATCAGAGACCTGTATTTAAGAGTACTTGTCAGAGTCCTGTAGCTGATTATAAACCACCTTTGAAAGGGGATCAAAACAAGACAGCAATTGTCTGTGGATGGCAAAAAATCTTAGGGAAGCCATGGTTAAAGGCACAATTGACTTTTAGTTTCTTCTGCGGGAGTTTTGTGTTTTTTTTGTGGTATACAACAATTTTACACAATTATCATTGTTACTGATAACATACACTAAGTAATATCAGAATTATAGAACTTTCCCATAATATTGGAATACATACCAATAATGTATTTATATAAATACAGCCCAAAGAAATCCCAACACCATTTCATATTTGACAATGCTTTCTGTATAATTTTAATATGCTAAATAAGCTAGTATGTCATTTTTGGACTTTTGGGCACCTAAGATCTTAATGGTTAATCAGGTCGGGAAAAGACATAACTTAGAATTTGAGTTTGGAAAGTTTGTCAACTTGATTATCAGAGGTTTAAAACACCTGATACTCAAAAATAAAATCCCAGGTCACCCTAAGTCATGTATTTATTCAAAATGGCACTCAAAGATTTTAGAACGGCCTTTACTCATTGATAGAAGGAAGACTCAGCTGTCCAAACAATCTCTTTTCTCTCTTTTCTATTTTCTGTAGTGTATTCAAAAGCCAAACAAAAATCTATCTTTTTTTTTTTTTTTGTATTACATGAAAATATACTTCAAGAGAGAAAGCCAAATTTTACCTTTTGCATTAGTGTACTATTAGGGTCAAATTTAATCCTGTTAAGACTTATAGACAAATGTGTCCAATCTTAATCAGTTTGGTCATAAGGTAAGAGTCTCTTAAACCTTTTATAATCCTTTACATTTTTTTTTTTGTTAAGGAACAGATCAGTATTCTAAAAACACCATGTTGTGCTGATGTTCAATTTTCAGAACAAATGAATTATATCCTTTTAACTTTAGACAACATGTTCATACATATAATTTCTTTTATAAGATTAATCTTTCATGAACCACCTCTGAAACCTTCAGCTTTATCCTATCTAATCTAAAACAATCCTTTAACCTTCTAAACCAGGCAAAAGAAAAAAAAACCTACATCCTTACACTTACATTTTTTTTTTTCCACCGGAAACACATTCTACTTTTCTTACATACCATGCATGTAAAACTGTTCTTTAGTAGTCTCAGTAACATATGTTACAATAATAACTCTTAGCAACTTTTATTTTTGATGAAAAGCCTGGTAGGTAAGCTATTTCAATTATGTACTAGGCATGGAGCCAAGGATACTAGACAGAAGTACAAATACTCTTTCAGCATAGCCAGGGGGCATAACTAACTCCACATGTCCCCAAGCCTTCTTTAGAATGCAATAGTCCCCAAGAAGGTAAGTTGAAAAATTATCAAATCAAAGATACAGTTTATGTAGTTTTAGTAAAATCAGTATCTGACCTGCCTAATTTAGATCAAATGTGTAAGTTTTGAACACATTTTTATTTTACCAACAATGTTTTAAACTGTATTTATTAAATATTACTAAAGTCATGTGAATTTAGAGTCGTTAAAGTTTTTATTGTTTTGACAAAATATTTGATTTAAGCACTTATTTTTCTTTAAGCAAATTAATTAGAGCTCATTTGTATAAACATAAAACACACAACACATATAAATAGACAGACAGAGAGAAGAAAATCCAGTAGTTGTAAGATTTTTAATTTGCCAGTTTAAAGTTTCTTAATTGGATTACTGGCTTCAGCATGGAGCCCTACAAGGAACAGGGCCAGGAAAGCATGCAGTTTTTAAGGCCCAATAAGAAGACACAGCTGGAAGGCAAAACAGATCCCCCAAATTAAGGGTGTCATTTTTATAACAGATCCTGGATCCCCAAAAAAGAGGAAATCAGCCCATCCCTCAATGGAGTCTTATCTCTCAGTGGGGAGTGGAGATTTTGTGATGACTTCTAGGTGGCCAAGAGCATGTTCCTCTGATTCAAATGTGCAAAGAGCAGAGTATCCCCCATAACTGCCATTAGTCGTCCTGAAAGGTGTATTTCCTACCTAGTTATCACACAGCAGAGCTGAAAGTTCTCACATAATCTGAAGTAATTTCTGATATTCCCAAAAGTCAAAAATGTCAGGTAATGCAATGCAAAACAAAACACAGCCTTCTATTTTGAGAGGGATCTACCCACTTTCAATTGCTTGGGTTCCATGTGAAAAACAGAGGTATTTCCCCAAACAAGGTCTATGGTGCCTGTCCTATTTTTCCCTAGGAGACCCAATGTGTTAGAAATACTCTTTCAGCATCTTAAATCCTCTTATGTAGGCAGCAAGAGTGGCACGAAAGCAAACTGGAGAAAAGTTATTCAGTCGACCGAGTGAAAAAATAACAAACTTTTTATTTAGAATAGTAAAATCTAAGAAGATTAAAAAAAAAAAAAAACAGGCCTCTTACATATATGTATAGCTTGCATATTTGCTATTAGTTGAGCTGACTTTTAACCATAACGTTTTTTTAAAAAAAATATTTTAAATCTCTTATTACCTGACTCTAGCCAGGACAAACAGCTAATATTTCTGACTGTTGGACTTTGCCAAACATAACCTCCCAGGTGAGACAAATAAGCCTTAACTAAGGTTATTTAACCACGGGTATATGAAGTGTTTTCAAGGAGGTAGTTAGCATTTTTTACAAGATCCAGAACTGCCAAAAGTAGCTCAGAGAAAAGGAAATTCAAGACAGGAAGTCAGAAGTTGTTTAGGGAAGGGAAAAGAATCAATAAATGGCAAAGGTCACACAAATACCAAACCATAAAGGACTCATTCCTTAGGCTGGGAATTGAACCCAGACTGTCATGTGAAAAGACAAAAGCTTTAGCTACTGAGCTACAGCATTGGGCATTTCCCTTGTTCTTCCCAGAAGGAGGCTAAAGCAGTCAATTTTGAGCTTGCCAAAGTTTTTAATTGCTCAAGGTAATTTTTAGGGCTATGACACGAACCCTCAGACTCCTGTCCCCTGGATGGCACAGACCAAAAGAAGTGTCCCCACATGGTCATAAAGTTAAGCACTCAAGGGCATAAAACAAAAAAGAGAAAAATCTCATCGAGGTTTTGTTTCTGGGATCTGAAGCAGTTTGTTAACTAACCAATTGGCTGAGCCAGCTTGAAGAGAGGACTTTTAGAGGTCCTAAGCCCACATTGTATCCATAGTACCCCCTCTATGACAGAACAACGCAGAAAGACAAATTCACAGCACAGGGTATAATAGATTCACTACAGCATAAGACTAGCCTCATAATTATTATTTTTTCCCATTAATCAACATTTTTCAGAGGAGACAGTGATTTTTGCTATTCATTCAACAAGTTTACACAGAAAAGAGAGAGGCCAGAAGCCTGACTGGTAAGAAATTCTTACCCTTTTACCTGCATTTTCTAGGTTCCCTTCTCTGAGTGCTTTGATGGCCCTGCTTGCTGCACCATAGTTATGGGGGCCAACCAATGTTACAATAGAAAATCATCATTTACCATTTTATAGAACTACAGGCAAAAGCCTCACAATTTTTCAAGACATTGCCCAACAGGGTGCAAGGAGGGAACTGAAATAACATCTTCCATTCTGGCTGAAGCAAATATATGTGACAACATAGACCCTAGCCACGATGCTCAGCACCCAGTATCAACCTGGCAAGGTTCAAATGTGCCCCCATTGGGTCCTGTCATCTTTAATCCACTCAAAGGGAGGTGGAATGATCTCTGATCAGGAGTTTCAATACATGGTCTCTGGGCAAGATGGAAGAGTGGGCAGTCACCCTGAGGGATAGAAAAGATGGAAAGGGGAAAGGAGAGAAAGAGAGGGGGAAGAAAAGGGAGGGAGAAAAGCGTTGCCTGTGGCAGGATTGGGGAGGAGAGAAGCTCAGGGAGACCAAAGAAAGACCTACCCATTGCAGCAGCACTGAATCAAAGTTTAAGTGGCCACTTGTCAGTCATAAAGGGACCTTTTCCAGCAGTTCCATTAGCTCTCAAGTTTTCCCCTTTGGAGGAGGAAAGCTCCCCATGTCCCCTGAACTGGGATATGCCTAGTCCTGTCACCCACAGCCATCAGCAGAGTACAAGGCAGATTCATCCAAAGAGAATAGTGGTTAACATCTCTGAGTGCCGCATCTGTTTTTAACCAAAAGGGGCTTTCCCGAGGAGGACCTGTGAGCCCCTCTGTCTTAGGATGGACTCTGACCTTCCTAAGTTGGACCTTTAATTCAAGTTCAGACAAACAGCTTTGCACTTTACTAAGAGGCACCTTTAAGCCCCTATTTCTTAGGAGAAACTCTAACCTTCCTAAAGTGGGCCTGTAACCCAATTCTATCCTTTAGCCATGACGAAATACCCCACCACTTGCACAAAGCCAGCCAATTGGTGCTGCAGTCTATTTCTTTTGAGTCAGGGGTCTCCACATTATCGTGTCTTTGTGGTTTGTCATGGAAGATGTTACTGGAAAAGAGTCCTGATCCACACCCCAAGACAGGGTTCTTGGATGTCACACAAGAAAGAATTCAAGGCGAGTCCACAGAATAAAGTGAAAGCAATTTTATCTGGAAAGTAAAACAATAAAGAATAGCTGCTCTATAGCATAGGCAGAATATAGGGCCTCATTTCAAGCAGCCGCTATTCAAGATGGAGTGACTCTGGTTCCAACACCTCTCACAACACCGCAGGGGAGCAGAGTGAAACCCGGTGGATCTGATGTTGAGTGCCCACGTGAAACAGAAGGCATGAGGGGCCACCGAGCACTGAGACTCCTGAAAGGTGAATGAGAAAGTCTCCATGAACAGGAGGGAAGTGAAACTCCATCTGTCAGCCTGTGGTAGCAAGGCTTGGAAACCCAGTTGTGGCCCCTCCTTCATGCACGCTCCCTTCATTTGGATTCCTGACACCTCCCTCCCCTGGGATCTTTCTGTTCCCTGTTGCCTGGGGCACCTGGTCTCTGCATGTGAACTACTCAGAGATCCAGGGCTCAGGGCTCAGTCTACTCCTGTCTTTCCTTTCCTTGCCTCCTTGGTAACTTCATGGAGCCACATGGCTTTAAATATTAGCTATCTGTTGACTATTGGTTTATATCTCAGCCCCAAATCTTTCCCGGTAAACTGCATTTTCTTTCACCCAAAGTCCTTCTTTTTGCCATGTCAATGTTTCGTGGGTGTCTCACACATGACCTCCCAGAGTTGAAGCCCCGTTTGTTCTACACAAGTCTGCTCCTGTTGTCTGCCTTTCTCAGTGAATCTCAACTTCAACCAGGCCCTGGGGAGTCATTTCTCTTGCACTTCATTTCAGGTCTGTCAGCAAATCACACTGGCCATCATTCAAGTGACAACCTTGGATAAACTCATCACCTTTACCACCCTCTGTTCAGGTCACCACCAGCATCAGTGAAGAGCATCCTGAGGGTGTCTGTGTTTTTGTCCCAGCCCTTCGAGGATCTGTTATCACCACAAACAGCAAGGTATGCTTATAAATAGGTTATATTATGCCCTCTGGCTCTTAGACCCTCCCACAGCTTCCTAAATTCAAGGGAGAGCCAGTCCACACTCACTCAGGGAGCCCCCTTTCTGCATCACGCGTCCCAGGGTTATCTGCTGCTGCTCCCTCCTCCCCCGAGCACTTTGCTCTGGCCCCACAGACTCACATCTTCTGGACCCCAAAATCTGTTCTTCCTACGCCTAGAACCCATTTACTGCTCTTCTTTAGGCTCTGGCTTAAATACCCAATTACCTGAGAGGATTTACCTTCATATTTTATCTTAAATTTGGCATGAATAAATTAGAATATAAATAAATAATTAAAACGTCTTCCTTGCTTTAACTTCTGTATTCTTCACATCACTTATCTGACAGACAATACAACTTATTTACTTCTTTTGTTTTTTACTTTATTTTGTTTTTCACCACCAATAGAATATGAGCTCTGTAAACGTAGAAATGTTTACTGTTTCAGTCACAACCTGAGTCTCCACATTTAGATTAGTGTCTGGCACAGGGTCAGTGTTCAATAAACATTTGTTGAATGAATAAGTGAGTACTGTACCCAACAAGACAGTGCTGAGGTTTCTTAAAAGTGAGTGGAGACCTAAGTCCTGACAGTAACATATATACAGGAAAACTATATAAATGCACATAGAGACATATCCTACTAAAACTGCAGAATGTTAAAGAAAAAGGTTTTCTATTGTTCAGTGGCACTAGAGATTTGAATAAGTTTATTATCATTAATTTTTTGTTTTTTTAGAGAGAGAAAATCTCTCTCTCTTACCCAGGTTGGAGTACAGTGGTGCCATCATAGCTCACTATAACCTTGAACTCCTAGGCTCAAGTGATCCTCCCACTTCAGTCTCTCAAATAGCTAGGACTGCAGAAGCCCATCACCATGCACAGTTAACTTTTGTATTTTGTAGAAATGGGATCTTGCTATGTGGCCCAGGCTGCTCTCTAACTTCTGGCCTCAAGCGATTCTCCTGCTTCAGACTTCCAAGGTGCTGGAATTACAGGCATAAGACACTGTGCCTGACTTAAAACTGAGCAAATTTAAATATTGACTCATTTGTATATATTAAAATGTTAGGCAACTACTGAAGGAATATATAACCAAAACAAGTTCAAAAATAAAAGTAAAGAAAACTTGACCTACCAGTTAAAGTCAAAGATGGAAAAAAAATCTAACAAAGGAAAATATGATAAAAAAATAAAACAAAAATGGAAAAAAAGTAAAAATAAATTCAAATACAATAAAATTCACAATAACAGTTAACAGGTTAAGCGTGACTTCTAAATTTCCAGTTCTCAGCTTGGATTGTATGCTCCTGTCATGATTATTAAAATATTAAAGCACATGGATGCTGATTGAATATATAAAAAAGCTATAAGGAAAAAACGCCAATCTGAAAAATATGATGTAGTATATTAACATTGTACTAACAACGAATGTGAGGATAAAGAACCAATGCGTTCAACTGAATAAATCAACAGGAAAATATGATAATCCTGAAAATATTTGTAACTGAGGAGAGAGGCTTAATATATAAAAAGCAAAATCTAATACACAAAAGGCTAAACTGACACACAATTAAGTATCTCCATTAATTACAAATAAAGAAGCAAAAAAGCTTGATATCATAAACATCCAATAATTAGAAAAATAAGAGAAAACACAATATATTTAGAAAAACTGACAACACATGAGTCCATAGAGCAAGTTTCATTAAACATTATTATTAACATCTCACAGGAAATAGTGAAATGAAGTTAAATATGACAAAAAAAATCTACAAAATTGAAAGAAGAGTGGTTTGAGAAAGTGTGGAACATTCAGACCTGATGGAAAATAAAAACATCAAACATATAAATTTGGAGAAAGCTGCTAAAGCAGAACTAAGAATGAAACTTACAGCTTAAATAACTGTATTTAAGGAGCTCATAATGTAATGAGCTAGCAATGCTAATCAAGTGTTTTAAAACCCAAAAGAGAGTAGACACACATAAATTTTTTTTTTTTTTTTTTTTTTTTTTTTTTTTTTGAGACAGAGTCTTGCTCTGTCGCCCAGGCTGGAGTGCAGTGGCCGGATCTCAGCTCACTGCAAGCTCTGCCTCCCGGGTTTACGCCATTCTCCTGCCTCAGCCTCCCAAGTAGCTGGGACTACAGGCGCCGGCCACCACACCCGGCTAGTTTTTTGTATTTTTTAGTAGAGACGGGGTTTCACCGTGTTAGCCAGGATGGTTTCGATCTCCTGACCTCATGATCCACCCGTCTCGGCCTCCCAAAGTGCTGGGATTACAGGCTTGAGCCACTGCGCCCGGCCAAATTTTTTTTTTTTTTTTAATACAAAAAAATGGCTGGGCACAGAGACTCATGCCTGTAATCCTAGCACTTTGGGAGGTCAAGGTGGGAGGATCACTTGAGGTCAGGAGTTCGAAACCAACATGGTGAAGCCCTGTCTCTACTAAAAATACAAAAAAAAATTAGCTGTGCATGGTGGCAGGAGCGTGTAATATCAGCTACTTGCTACTTGGAAGGTTGAGGCAGGAGAATCACTTTAACCCGAGAGGCAGAGGCTGCAGTGAGTCAAGATCATGCCACTGCACTACAGCCTGGACAACAGAGCGAGACTGTCTCTCAAAAAATAAAATAAATAAGAAAAATAAAATGTAGACAAGATAGTAAACAACTAACAATATAACAGTACTACAATGCATAAGAGCTGAAGCACAATTTAATAGGATTAAGTATAGAATTGGGCAAGTATGACTATAATATTTGTTTATCCATAGTTTAGTTACATTATGACTATGGATAAAACCAAGATTTTTTAAAATACAAGAAAATACTATGAACAGCTATATCAATAAATTTAAAAATAAATGAACAACAACTTAGAAAAAATCATTCTATAGCAACAAAACTGACTCAGAATAAGAAACTAAAAAGGACTTATAATCAATAAATATTGAGTGTTTACTCTACCTGGATATACACACACATACTCTCACTGAGAAATCAAGACCTCTACTGATCCAAGTACTTAGGAAAGTTTTCCAAAATTACTAGGGATTCAAATCCTATTTTATACCAAGTGTTCTAGGGCATAGAAAATAAAGAGAAACCTTCTAAGTTATTTTATCATGATTATATAGCATTGATATCACCAACAAGAAAATAATACAAAGGCATTCTGAATAAATGTTTGCCCAATTCTTCAATTTATGTAAAATCAGTAAATTATTACCAGTTAGGTTTAACATTGATAAATTATTTAACATTTATAAATTCATTGGTGTAATTTACCATTGACAGACAGGAGAATAATCATGACCATCCCAACTGAGATAGAAAAAATGTTTAATGAAATCCAATATTTCTTTCCACCAAAGGAGGACAGAAAATTTCTGTATTATCTGTAGAAACCTTAACAAACGTCATACATATTGATGACTTGCTAGATGCATTCCTTTCACAGCCAGGAAGCAGATAAGGGTCCTACTATCATAATCTCTGTTTACATTGTACAGGACATCCTACAGAGAAAACTGAGATGAGAAAAGCAGTAAGAAATGTAAGGACAGAATGGAAACTTGTCATTATCTGCCAATAAGATGAATATCTACATAGAGAATCCATGGGAGTCTACAATTCATCAGGTCTACTTAGACTGTTCAGCTAGTTTCCCGGCTGTTAAATCAATACGAAAAGTTGTTAGCATGCCCTTACAACAGCCTTAACCGATAACTGGGGAAATGTCTCACATATATTCATTTTGTCAACTGGGTATTCATCTGTACCAGTTTTGTGCCAATTTTGGTATTGTTTATTTGTGGATCAAAAAATATATAGTTTTATTTTTTAATTTCCAAGAGTTCTTTTTTTCATGTCTGCTCTGATCATTCCGTTCCTGAATACCCACTGAAAATTAAGACTTTTACTGAGTTAGGGCCAGATGCAGTGGCTCATGCCTGTAATCCCAGAACTTTGAGAGGCCAAAGCAGGAGGATTGCTTGAGCTCAGGAGTTTGGAACCAGCCTGCGCAAGATGGAGAGACACTATTTATACGAAAAATAAAAATAAATTAGCTGGGCATGGTGGTGCACACCTATAGTCCCAGCTCTTAGGAGGCCAAGGTGGGACAATCCCTTGAGCCCAGGAAGTCAAGACTGCAGTGAGCTTATGATTGTCCCACTGCATTCTAGCCTGGGCAAGATCTCATCTCTCTCTCTCTCTCTCTTTTTTTAAGACTCCTAACTGAGTTCGGATATAAACATATCATTAAAATTGATGTGAATATCCGTTGTAGCCAATTTCAGAAGAAAAGACAGATTCCCATCTCACGTATTTCCTACCTGTATTTTTCAGGTCCAATCCTTCAGAATCCCTCAGCTTTCTCATGCCTTGTGTCTGAGAAGGTTGACCTGAACAATCTCTAGGACATTCCTACCCTCCAAAAAAAAAGTTAAAAAAATAAACAACAAAACATCCCCAGGAGAAATTCAACTAAGATCAGTGCCACAATAAAAGTCCTGAGAAGTGTTAAGTGTGGGATGGTGAGTTGTATCTCTTTTTCTGGTAACTTTTTTTTTGTAGTGCAAAAGACTAGAGGAGTCGTGAGAATGGGGATAGATTCAGACAAGCTCGATGATGTACAAGTGCCACACATGTCATGAAAATGATGACAACAGATTGGGATAAACCCCATGATAGAGTGTCGCAATCCTGTGTAGAGCCAGATGTGTGTTTTTTTTGTTTGTTTGTTTGTTTTTAATTGGATGTAAGCCCTGGCTTCCGGTAGGTAGCAAGGTAGCTATTGACTTGATGAATTTTTTCCTCCACTTTAATACCATTAGTGAAGGAAATTAGGATAAATTTGGAGGACAGGACCCACAGAAAAATTGCCCCTGGGTTGTCTCAACTCCCTTGCTTTCTCTCAAACTCTAATTCGGAGGAATCTTGACCTACCCACAGAACATCACACTCTTCTTTACTTTGATGATATCAGACTCACTGAATCTGATGGGCACAGGTAGCCATGCCCCAGAGGCCTGAAAGGTGTATGTGGCTGCCTAGGGTAGGAGATCAACCCTGTAGAATCTGAGGGGTGTGGTGGCACTTATTCTAGAGTGAGTTGCTGCTATGGATTGCACCCCTTTGCCCCAAGATGACAGATTGAGATGAAGACTCACATGCAGGCAGTTCACTGTGTTGAACTCTTCTGATCAACACCTGGTGAGGAAGAAAGAAAAACAGGACATGGTAGGGTGTGACTCAGTCTCCCAAAGGGTTTAGCCAATCATATGGATAGGTCTGCAAGATGATGTGGGCCTTCACAGTTGTCCTAGGGCAAGAAAACCTGGCCTTTTATATCCTGTAATGACCTGGTATAGGACACAGGTTGGCTCTAGGAGAAGGATGTGACTTTGTGTGACCTTGGAGACAACTGTCAACCTTTCTGTCTGCTAAAAGCCTTCCTAGCTTGGTGGGTTTCTTTAGATTTTAGAGGCAATAAATGCTATATATATGTATATTTTCTTTTTTTTGTTCTTTTTGCCCATTTAAAGTGTAATTGCAAGTCTGTCAGTTTTGAGCAGGATGAGGGATCAAGAAAGGTCTCTGAGGCAGGTCCAGGCAACCACCCTGCCATGTATACCTTATGACCCAGAAAAGCCACAAGAAATGTTTATGGAAAATTATATACTCTCTTCTAGGGAGCCCTCAGAAAGCCTTGTTAGGAGAGTCACAGCAGAGCCCCTGAGAGTTTGGTGATGGGCTGTACCTGCATTTCCCTGCACTGTAAAAGCAGTGCCTGGCTTGCTTCCAAGCCTGCTGGAGACTGAATAATTTATTACAGGACACTATGTAGCCATGTAACCCTAATTTTCTATGATGAACTATTTTCTTCCTGATGCTTCAAACCTTAAAGGTAGATTTGTATTAAAATATTACATGATAAAATGGAAGTGATAAAAAATTAGATGAGTCCTGAACAGGGACAGAAAGGCCAACTAAACACACAGAAAAAGCAAGTGACTCTGATGTCCATAGCAAACTGATTGTACTGCTTCACTGCTTTGTCCTCCCACACCTGTGGTCTAACGAGGAATTCCCCATGATCAGTTTATGGAAGGGAATGAAATTTGTTCTCATCCACAGACAGATCTGCACAGGACAGAAACACCAACCCTGAGAGGGTAGACACCATAACACAGCCTCACAGAGATAGCTCTGTAGACAGGGAAGAGACATCCTGGGAGCAGGCTGAGCACTGGGTGATGTTCCTGGTTTTGAGACAATGAATGGTTAGGGATATGGCTCTACATTCATTCCCATGTTGTAGTTTATCCTTCTTAACTGTGTCCTTTGTTTCTCATTGTATCAGTCCATTCTCGCGCTGCTATAAAGAAATCCCTGAGACTGGGTAATTTATAAGAAACGAGTTCTATTTGGCTCACAATTCTGCAGGCTGTACAGGAAGCATGGTTGCATCAGCTTCTGGGGAGGCCTCAGGGAGCTTTTACTCATGGCAGGTGGCAAGACAGGAACAGGCATCTTACATAGCAGAGCAGGACCAAGGGATGGAAGGGGGAGGTGCCACACACTTTTAAACAACCAGATCTCATGAGGACTCACTATTGTGGCAACAGCACCAAGGCTAGATGATGTTAAACCATGAGAAACACCACAATGATCCAATCACCTCCCACCAGGCCCCACTTCCAGCATTGGGGATTACATTTCAGCATGAGATTTTGTTGGGGACAGAGACCCCAAACCACATAACCCATACTTGTCTTGTATGAACACCCTGGCAATTCCTCAGATTTTAAGTTTCAGGTGGCAAGACCAGATTGACGTCACTCTGCAAGTAGTTGATGAGACTGTACATTCCCTATGTGGAGGGCAACAGGAGTGGTCTGTTATTCACCCTCCAAATTTTCTTTCTACTCTTCTCCAATCTGCTTCCTGCAGCAGAAGCCCAAGCTGTATAAATCACATCAAAGAGCCCCTATGCCGTTGGATCCTGGCTGGATTTCGCCAATCCTAACAGGACATGGGAGGGGGAACAGTGAGTAAGTCTGGGTTTATAAACCTCTGTCTTTTTCCCTGTGAAGGTACCTCCAGTTAGGTGTGTCCTTAGCAAAAGTGACTGCCCCTCTATGTGGACTGTGCTGTAAAACACTCTCTCTAGGGACCAGTCACTTCTTCCCTGCACCTCTGGCCCAGGAGTGGTTACAGCTTTGCTGCTGCTAAGGTTCAGGATGCTGCACCATCTCTTTTGGTTCTCTTATGCCCACACTCTTGTTAAATGTTCCTTTGTTGATAACCTTCCCTGAATCAAATGGCTATTATTAATAAGTCAAAAAATAACAGATGCTGGTGAGGTTGCAGAAAAAAGGGAACACTTATATACTGTTAGTGGGAGTGTAAATTAGTTCATCCACTGTGGAAAGTAGTGTAATTTTTCAAAGAGCTAAAAACAGAACTACCATTCAACCCAGCAATCCCATTACTAGGTGTATACCTAAAGGAATATAAATCATTCTACCATAAAGACACATGCACCTGTATGTTTACTGAAACACTATTCACACTAGCAAAACCATGGAATCAACCTAAATGGCCACTAATGGTAGACTGGGTGAAGAAAATGTGGTACATATACATCATGGAATACCTGTCTCTTATACACATCTAGATGTGTATAAGAGACAGACATTCATTCCCATGTTGTAGTTTATCCTTCTTAACTGTGTCCTTTGTTTCTCGTTGTATCAGTCCATTCTCGCGCTGCTATAAAGAAATCCCTGAGACTGGGTAATTTATAAGAAACGAGTTCTATTTGGCTCACAATTCTGCAGGCTGTACAGGAAGCATGGTTGCATCAGCTTCTGGGGAGGCCTCAGGGAGCTTTTACTCATGGCAGGTGGCAAGACGGGAACAGGCGTCTTACATAGCAGGAGCAGGACCAAGGGATGGAAGAGGGAGGTGCCACACACTTTTAAACAACCAGATCTCATGAGGATTCACTATTGTGGCAACAGCACCAAGGCTAGATGATGTTAAACCATGAGAAACACCACAATGATCCAATCACCTCCCACCAGGCCCCACCTCCAGCATTGGGGATTACATTTCAGCATGAGATTTTGTTGGGGACAGAGACCCAAACCATATGGTCTTATATGAACACCCTGGCAATTCCTCAGACTTTAGGTTTCAGGTGGCAAGACCAGATTGACGTCACTCTGCAAGTAGTTGATGAGACTGTACATTACCTATGTGGAGGGCAACAGGAGTGGTCTGTTATTCACCCTCCAAATTTTCTTTCTACTCTTCTCTAATCTGCTTCCTGCAGCAGAAGCCCAAGCTGTATAAATCTCATCAAAGAGCCCCTACGCCCTTGGCTCCTGGCTGGATTTCGCCAATTCTAACAGGACATGGGGTGGGGAACAGTGAGTAAGTCTGGCTTTATAAACCTCTGTCTTTTTCCCTGTGAAGGTACCTCCAGCTAGGTGTGTCCTTAGCAAAGGTGACTGCCCCTCTATGTGGACTGTGCTGTAAAACACTCTCTCTGGGGACCAGTCACTTCTTCCCTGCACCTCTAGCCCAGGAGTGGTTATAGCTTTGCTGCTACTAAAGTTCAGGATGCTGCACCATCTCTTTTGGTTCTCCTTTGCCCACACTCTTGGTTCTCCTATGCCCACACTCTTGTTAAATGTTCCTTTGTTGATAACCTTCCCTGAATCAAATGGCTATTATTAATAAGTCAAAAAATAACAGATGCTGGTGA
>NW_012102565.1:3140134-3142735 GCF_000951045.1 Mandrillus leucophaeus | reverse complement strand
GGATATAGTTCTCAGATAACATTACTACAACTGAAAAGACATTGCTGTTAGTGATGATCGGTTAACATTACATGGGCATCTGAGGAAGAGACAGAGGACTTATCCAGGAGGAGGCTGATAATGAGCTCCTTGTTCAAGAGCTGGCCTCTGGCAGAGGAGTGGGATTGGTCCACATGGAGAAGCCCTAGTGTGCTCCAGATAGAAATAATGATGTCCACAATGGAGATGGATGTGTTCGGGGCACTTGCCATGACAACGGAGACTGGTGATCGACTGTGGTTTATGGTCTGAAAAGAAGAAAGAGAGAAAACACAACTAGATCTGTGAGGGGAGGGCTAGGGAATTAATCACTTGCATACTGGACAGTAACTGAAGATGTGACAACACACCACAGGGCTCCAGGCTGCAGAGAGACAAGTGATTAGAATGCAGCCAGGGAAGGTGAGAATTAATGTGAGTCAAGCCTTAGGCATTGACAGTGAGGATGTGGAGGAATGAGGGTCTGCAGTTCCTGTTGTGTCTAGGGTCCGAGGCGTTGAGAAGAAACAGTGTGCGATGTGAGTTCCTATGCAACATGTGTGATCTGCTGAGGTCTCACCTGGAATTAAAGGCAGCCCTTATCCCATCTACACCAGGATTCAGTTACACTTGCTGAAGTGACCCATGTGCAACCCTGAAATTCTGGAGTAAACAGTCATAAATTATGATTTGTCCTTTTCTTCAACTCCCAACATCAGGAAGCGCCCAGCATCATTGCAATAAGAAGTGTAGAATGACTAAGAAAAATAAATCTGGCAGACCCCAGGGTGCTAGCGAGGTAGTTGCTGGATGGGGCCTGAAAGGAGAGGGGAGAAACCTTTGAAGTCAAATGAGATAATGTACTTGGGTGAAAGTAAATCATCCTGGCGAACCCTGATTGTATAATCTTTATTTAGTTGACGCAACTCAGATAAGCAAGCCTTTCATTCTCCCACCAAGTGTGTAAACTTTACTTAAGCTTACAACCAACACCCAGTTGCATCTGCTGCTGCTGCTTCCTTGCTCTTGCAACACTCCAGGTCCTGACCTTCTTTTTCTAGGCAAATACGTGTGATCCCACATCGCCCATATGGCCTCAAATGTCATTCTATTCATGTTGTTATGTGCGTTTATCATCAGCAAGTACTTTGTAAAAGTATGTGCATGGTTTTTCCATTGTGAAAGGCAACATGTTTGGAATCTGAAATCTGAGACCCAGAAATATCGAAGAGCAGAAGTAGGAAGCTAGCAGAATAAAGGTAGGGTAGTAGGGAAGGATTACTCCAAGGAGAAAAAGCAAAAATCAGCTTTATCAAATTTAGAGTAATATTTACAGTGTGATTCTGTGTTTTTTTAGTAAGATAAATGAACAACAGCAACAAACCCTCTGAATCTATTTCATCTCCTGTGTACATGGAAACTAAACTTGAAGCAGGGTTGATAATTATCAGCTTTTTCTGTGAGTCTTTTCATCATCTTGCCATATAGTCATACTCCTAATTAGTACTGATCTTTCATAGTCAGTTTCATGCTTTATCCTCACAACCACCATTTATTGTTACAGGACAGAACCTCTCATTCCTATTTTGAAGATAGGGAAACTGAGGCCCAAAGAGCTAACATGAATTTCCCAAAGTCACAGATTTTTATTACCTTTCTTTATTGTTATTTTCTGTACTTCAAATGCCCTCGTAAGCCTTATGGGGAGACAGGGCTTCAAAGTCCTCTGTGGAGAATTGAGGAAAGGAGACTGCTGATTGAGTGTCTGAGTGACTGCTGAGGAGCCTGCTGATTGAGTGTCCCGGCACTGGAGCCACAGGGACTCCCATTAGAGCTCCAGCTCCACTCACATACCATGGGATTTTGGGCAAGTTATTTATTTTCCTTGTCTTTGTTTCCATGTCTGTGACCTGTGGGCAACAACAGTGCCAGCATCAATGTGTAGTTGTGAAACTGAATGGAAAATGCATGTTGCACACCTCCAATGTGCCTGGCACACGGTAAACCTGCAATCAGGTGCTAACTGGTAAAGGAATGTGTTACTATCACCTCTATAGGTAGAGATTCAGAGACTGCCTGACAACACAGGCTGAACTCAGTGGCATATCACATGGGTATATGATCCATTAATAATAATTCTCATCTTAGGAATAAGATATTTTAGAGTAGAAAGACATGGAAACACCCAATGCAGACAATACAATGCCAACCAAACTAAATGTCACTAGCAATGGCACTTGTGTTGTAGTCAGACTTCGCCATATAATGGAAACAGTTAAAACTGTGTATTAAAGCTGACCAAGTGTTCTCAGTTATGTTTAGAACATCCTGTTTCTGATGCCAATTCTTTCAAGTACCTCTTATTCACTCTGTTGACAAGGGAGAGATTTCTGCGCTAAGGTCATGCATGAACACATAATACCCTACAATGAATAGATGAGGTTGACATTAGTTTATAGTCACATATACTCACAGTCTGAAGGTGGACACTGCCTGCCACATAGGGCCACAGAGTGACTCTTGGGAACATGGTGAACAAACAGGGTCTGGGGAAGGATGACTTTGTAGTAACAAGAGGGTGAG